>NC_059343.1:85170828-85494578 GCF_018350155.1 Leopardus geoffroyi
CTTCTGAAACTGGAGTGCGGGTACTCTGTCACCATGGGTATTTGTTTTTAAGTACTATTCTGAAAGGCTTAAAATGCTCTCTGTGGCTGCCTGCCAGGGCATACAATGCACCAAACTCATAAGACAGACTCAATAAATATCAGTTGAAATCTGTTAAAAAGAAAACTACAGGCCCAATATGGTGTCACTTAGGCCAAGTCTGGCAAACCAAGACTTAATACCTAACCTAACTGCAGTTTCAACGTCCTGGGAATGTAACCTTTAAGTAGTCAATATGGGATGTCTTGGTCAATACTAGGAAATTTACCGATAGAATTCTTTTGCTCTCCTTAGGAGGACAGCAACCTTGCCAAACAATGCATTCCTTGTTAATAAATTCCTTTTTTTAAGGCCCTCTCTCTGCAGTTAAAAAACTTTTTATTTGTTTGTTTAGTTTTGTGAATAATCTCTTTATTTGCTATATGAGATACTGCCTGATTCATGAATGGGTTAATAAAGCCAATTTAATCTTCAGTTTAAAAAAAAGTGCTCTTTGTGGGACCACGTAATGATTAGCAGTACATTATCCAAGAAGATGATTGCAATAATTTATCCAAGAAGACGATTACAAATTATATGTTAGGATTAATATAGACTAGAAATTGTTGACTGTAATTTAAAAATTCATATTACCTTTGTTGTGATTAAAAACCATATCTGTTTAAATCTTTCTTTTTAACAGATGTTTCAGTTACTACCAAAGTAAATATAAAGGATTCATAGATTCTTTGGGACGAGAAATACTAACTACTTGATAAGGCAGGATTTTAAGCTTAGAATCAAGTAGAATCAAAGCATTTTGCTTTGCTGACAGTTTTCTTTGCTTGCAGTCCTTTTGTTATTAAAGATATATTTGACTAGTCTTAGAGCTTGAAAAATTATTTTACTGTTGAGCAGGGAACCATAGAAAATTTAGAGTGAGTAATTCAGCTGTCACACTTGAAACCTAAAGGTACAATTTGAAATTACACATCGACTGTTACAGAAATGAGCTTACTCATAAAATTTTGCTGCATACTGCAGAAAATTTGGCAGAGGTTTGATTTAATTCTGTCTCCTTGCCACAATTATTGATTATAATATAAATATATTAAATGCTGTTGTCCATGAAAAATATGGAATAAGAATTATTAAACATTTTTAGCTTGAAATATATTATCAGTTATAAAATGGAAAAAGAATGGTCTGATAAATATACAGGAGCCCACACAGTTAATTCTGATGTACATCTGCAGCTCTAATCCCGTATCTCCAATTGACTACTTGACATTTCCACTTGGATGACCTTATTATTTAATGTACCTGTTATTTGATGCTGATTCTTTGGTCAGTAGTGTAACTTCCAATTACAGTGTTTCCATGGGAAAAAAATAGACTCCACTTTGTGACATGTCTTATGGTGTAGTGAATAAAAACTATTATCATTTCGAAGGACATTTGTACTTGCTTCTTTCATTATCAGTACAAACTCTCCATATCCGAAATTGCATTCTTCTCTCATTCCAAACTCCCTGCAAGGCAGGACGGTTGGGCATAGTTGAAAGCACTGGACTTTTGTCCTACTTTGGATACTGCCACTAGCCGTATGACCCTCCCTAGACATCATTTTTCCTTATTTGTAAAATGACGGTGTTGTAGTGGAAGATCTGTAACATTGCTTCAGGTCTCTTGCTATAAAAGTTGGAAGTCATCAAGTGCATACCCTGGATGGGTTGGTTGTATGACTGAAATGTGGCCAGTTTTCTTCTGGTTTCAACAAATGGTCATCTCTTATCCATTCAGTTATCAAAGAGCCTTGTAGGGGCACCTGGCTGGCTCAGTCGTTAGAGCATGCGACTCTTGATCTCAGGGTTGTAAGTTGGAGCCCCACATTGGGTGTAGAGATTACTTAAAAATAAAATCTTAAAAAAAAACAGTCCTGTAAATTGTTTTGTATTTTCCCTATTTATTCCCATTTTCTTTGCATTTTTGTTAATCTTAGTCCAAGTGTAGATCAAATAAGAACTTCCTGTGTAATTCCATTCTTTCATCATTCTAATTTATCCCCATACTGCTTTTTTGCTCATCTTCCCTCAAGACCAGTTGCATCAAGTTACTTCTATTTAGAAAATGTTACTGGCCTACTTCTCTGTATCATATAACAGCTTGTTCATCCATTGAGCTTTCAAATCCCTAGCACTGATTTTCTGTTTTAATTATATTGGTCTCATTAATCTCATCCTTTTTTTTTAAATTTGTGTATTTACCAGGTTATTCTCCTTACCTGAATGCCTTCTCCTTTTCCCCATTCTGCCATTCTGAGACTACCTTGTGAAACTTCACCCACTTTAGCAACAGGTGTCATTCTGTGATGGCTTCTTGTCCTTTTCTAAGGGTACAAAACCATGGCAAGAAATGGAAAAAGGAAAACACATCTGTGTATGGAGTATTGCCGTGTGCCAGGCTTATTACCTCATTTGAATTTCTTAGCAGTCTTTTGAGATGGGTGGCCTTAATCATAACTCTGGGGCTCTAAGAAGCGAACTAACCTCTACAAGATCACATGGCTAGTGAGCAGTTATAGCCGGGATTTGAACACTGGCATCTGTTCTCCCTGACAAAAAAAAAAAAAAAAATGCCAAAGAACCATTAGTTGTGTTTTTTTACAGCCCCCCTGCAAACAAACACATAAACAGTACTAAAGGCACAAATTTAAGTGTTTAACATAGTCTGCTACCTAGCAGAAGTTCGCTAAAGATTTAGATGAAAATTCTTCTTAAATTTTGAGGGTATACATATTTTGTTAGTTCCTTTACATAGTTTATCAAAGGAGCTTGAAGTAAGGGAAGGCTTTCATATGATAAGGACTGTCTCTTTTTGTTTTAGAAACCCCAGGGAGATCTTTAATGTAGTAGTATTGTGATTTGAACTCTTTCAAAGGGAAAATAGCAAGATATTTTCTTTTTTAAATGTTTGCTTATTTAGGGAAAGACAGCATTTACCAGTGGGGAAGGGACAGAGAGAGAGAGAGAGAGAGAGAGAGAGAGAGAGAGAATATCCCTTTGTGCTGTCAGCACAGAGCCTGATGCAGGACTCAATCTCAATTAACTGTGGGATTGTGACTTGAGCCAAAATCAAGAGTTGGACACTTAACTGATTGGGCCACCCAGAAGCCCCAAAACATTTTCTTTTTTGACATTAAAGGCTGAAAGATGGCCTTCATGTGTGCATTCAGCAGTTATTCTTTCATGACATTGACTAGATAACATCAGGGCTAAAGGTGAATGAACAAGTCAAGCAGTGTTAATTAATGAGGGCTTTTAATGTTTATTTTTCAGAGAAAGAGAGCATGCGTGCCTGAGGGTGGGAGGGGCAGAGAGAGAGGGAGACAGAGGATCCGAAGCAGGCTCTGCGGTGTCAGTGCAGAGCCTGATATGGGGCTTGAACTCACAAACTGAGATCATGACCTGAACCGAAGTTGAATGTTCAACTGACTAAGCCACCCAAGCATCCCAATTAATGAGTTTTTAATGGAAGTCATACAAATTGTTGGTAGTCATTTATGCACTTGGATTCATCAGCGACTGTTAAAATGAAAATGTGTTTTTTTGACAGTAGTAGCTTAGATAATTTCATTCTAAGCCTTATGGTCACTTTGCATACTGATCTCAACCCCATATTTGTGTCTTCATTAGGTTATTCTATGCATCTCACTCCCCATGCCTGCCCTCTTGTAGCTCTCCTAAGCTTTAATCTTGTAGCTTTAACTCACTGCTATATATTTCCACTGATGATCTGTCATTTCATACCTAGCATTTGTCATTTGATATTTTGTATAATTGTATGTTTGTGTTATTATATTCTCTTCCCCAGTGGAGAATAAAGTTTTAGTGTAAGGACCGTGACAAAAAAATTCTTTGAGTCCTCTGTACTTATCAGAGTGCTATGGGTGAGTAGGAGGCCAAATGTGTGTGATTGCAGTAATCTTCATGGCTAAACTAGCTTTTCCCTTTTGGTAACTTCAAAAGCCTAGTTATCATCCAGAGTTCATATATCATTGCAAAGAACAACAACAACCAAAAGGTGTTATTTTGTACCTTGTAAAAATGAAAGCATTGTCTTTGAAAGCTACGTATTCCTTGTAGAAGAAATTATCTTTTTGATGAATGACTTAAACTTACTTATTTTAGAGAGAGAGAGCAAGAGAGAGAGAGAGCACATAAGTGTGAGCTTGGGAGAAGGGCAGAGGGAGAGAGAGAAAGAATTTTAAACAGGCTCCATGCTCAGCATGGAGCCCAGTGTGGGGGCTTGATCCCACAATCCTGAGATCATGACCTGAGCCAAAATCAGAGTCAGATGCTCAACCTACTAAGCTACCCAGACATCCCTTTATTTATTTATTTTTAGAAGTTTATTTATTTAAGTAATCTTTACACGCAACATGGGGCTCAAACTTGTGACCCCAAGATCAAGAGTCACATGTTCCTCTGACTGAGCCAGCCAGGTGCCCCTAAACACATTTATTTAAAATTAAATCCATTTTGACTTTTGAAGGTGATAGATCTATTACCTTGATTGTGGTGATGGTTTCATGGGTATATGCATATGTCCAAAGTCCTCAAATTGTCTATATTAGTTATGTACAGTTCTTTGTATCACTTATAATTCAATGAAGCTGGTAAAAAATTAAATCCATTCTAACTGGCTTTTAACAGGCAGTATACAATTAGAGCACATAATTCTGGTGTTCATCTCACTTCAAACTAATTTTCTGTGTATTAGGCTTGCTTGCTTTTCTCCTTTGTCTACACATTGTCTCAACATTTTTTCTGATTTTTATAATATTTCTGATCTTTAAAATGTTTTGCTACATATTAACAGCATATTTTAAATACTTTTAATTGCCTTGAGATTATTAATACTGACTTGAGCACAAGGACCATGGCTTATCTGTCTTCATATTGGCAGTATGTCTAGCATAGTGTTGGGCAAAGAGCCAGGTAGTAGCAGATCACTCAAGTCTCCTGAGATGGAGACCAGTGTTACTTATTCATCATGCTGTGTGTGCCCTAGCCTACATTCACATTGTGAACTAAAAACCCTAATGATGCTTGACTCTTAAATTAGCAATTATTAACAAGTCTTGATTATGATTTTAAACTTTTGGAAAATATCTTTCATTGAATAAGTTACTATCTACAAAGAATATGTTGATATTGCTGCTTTGTGTAACATTGGAGGGATCAGAAATAGTGTCTTCTCATTCTGTATTTGTCATTAAAAAATAATTTTTAATCAGTATGAAGTGCGTTGTAATATTTAAAATGTATTTTTGAAAAATTTTGCTTTTCCTACCCCCTTCTTATTTTTATAGTTACCGGGCAGTGACATTGCCAGTGGGAGTGATGTACTTTCTGATGTCATACCCAGTATTCCGAGTTCACCTTGCCTGCTTCCTAAAAAGAAAAACAAGCACCAGAATTTAGACGAACTTCCTTGGAGTGCAATGACAAATGATGAGCAGGTAGGGATCTTGCCATTTCTTTATATAAAGTAGGCTTCACACCCAGCACAGAGCCCAGTGTGGGGCTTGAACTCAACGACCCCAGGATCAAGACCTGAGCTGAGATCAAGAGTCAGATGCTTAGCTGACTGCACCACCCAGGCATCCCAGGATCTTAACATTCTTAATTGAAAGCATATATATAGAGAATATGTGAAATTCAATGTATTGCCTATTTAAAGTTACTGGGTAAATGTGGATTGCTTAGTAAAATCTGAATTTGAGTTTTAACTGTTTTCAGGGAACAAATATAATATTTAAGTGCTTTTGATATTTGAAACACACTATAAATGACACACTAAAATATCAGGTTTTGGCATTGATCTTGTTTATTATAATTTTTTATCACATAGGTGGAATATATTGAGTATTTGAGTCGTAAAGTCAGTACGGAGATGGGTCTTCGGGAGCAACTTGATATTATTAAAATAATTGATCCTTCTGCTCAAATCTCCCCTACAGACAGTGAATTTATTATTGAACTTAACTGTCTCACAGATGAAAAACTGAAGCAGGTATGTAAAGAAAATACAGATTATACAAGTATTAAGAAAACTGTTATTTTATAACATGTAGACTGGAATAATCATGTTAAAATACACAAATAATTAAGGTCCAGATCACTGCTGTGAAATGTAATATTAGAAAAAATGATGGCAGTATTTGAGAGCACATGGTTGTAAGGTTTTAGGTACATCTCACCTGGCAGTACCTTTCTGGGTTCATGTGGATCTAGAAACTGCTGTTTAGTTGTGTAGGCTTTGAAACTTGATTTCACCACTTAAGGGGTGGTTATGCTATTTGCTTCTTCTAATTCACCTTAAAAAAGAACGATTGACAGAATCAGAATACTGATTATTGAGGGCTGTCTATACTTCAGCGAACATCTGAGTTGAGGGATTTGAGTAGTCCTGTGAAGTAATTGATCCTGGCTAGGGTAAAACGTAAATTTCCTTCTGCTATTCTGAAATATGCATTTCTGGTATCTTCTAAATATAGTCTTTACTGCTCTATTTTTCTCTGGTACATAGCTGAATGAATACTTACGTTCTACTTTCATTTTTTAAAGAATTTTTTTGCATTTATCATTACTTACAAAAATTTTTTATTTCATTTCTCTCAACAGACGTATTATTATTTTCTATATTCCAGCTCATTTTTCATTAGTGTTGAAATCGATGCCTTGCATTTGAAGACAGGTACCATGGGCCCCTAGCCAAGATTTAGGAAACACCCTAATCTTCAATATATTCAGCAACTTAAATCATATTAAGTGGAGATCTTTAAAACATGCCTAATCTGATCTATTTTATTGTTAATTTCTCTGAGTGTTATTTTCTTATAATCCTAAATTCTGGAGGCCAGTAGCCTTCCATTGACTGATTATATTATATGTTTTTAAAATATAACTCCATGATCAATATTCTAGAATTTTGACATTGTCAATTTTTCTGGTACTTGTTTCTACATTGAGAAATTTCTTTTGTCCTTATAGTCTACTTATGTACATCTGTAGCACTTTTTTATTTGATTTATTTATCTAACAATATTAAGTGTCTATCATGTATTAAGCTGTAGGATAAAAAACACTTTAACAAATGATCGTTGTCTTTATAGAGCCTACAACTCAAGAAAGAGTCAAACAAATCAACCTGGATTATAATCCAAGTTCATAAATCATTATTCAATAAATGTTAATTTTATTTCTTCATAATTACTATCTTTCACTTTCTATTTGTTAAGCATCTAGTTCCAAGTTTTTTTTTTTTTTGGTATACTCATCAAAAGCAAGAAATGAACATAGTTACAATATTATTAAATAATCTACAGACTGTATTCAGGTTACACCAGTTTTTCTACTAATATCTTGTTTTATCCCAGGATCCAATCCAATCTTTTTTTTTATAAAGTTTTTATTTAAATTCTAGCTAACATATTAACTTCAGGTGAAATACTAATTTCAGGTGTACAATTTAGTAATTCAACACTTACATACAACACCCAGTGCTCATCATAACAAGTGCACTCCTTAATCCCCATCACCTGTTTAACCCATCCCCCCCACCCCACTCCCCTCTGGTAGCCATCAGGTTGTTCTCTATGGTTAAGAGTCTATTTCTTGGTTTGCCTCTTTTTTCCCTTAGCCCATTTTTGTTTTTTAAGTTCCACATATGAGTAAAATCATATGGTATTTGTCTTTCTCTGACTGACTTGTTTTGCTTAGCATAATACTCTCTAGCTCCATCCATGTTGCACATAGCAAGATTTCATTCTTTTTTATGGCCCAGTAATATTCCTCTGTGTGTGTGTGTGTGTGTGTGTGTGTGTGTGTGTGTGTGTACACATACCATATCATCTTTATCCATTCATTAGTCAGTGGACATTAGGGCTGTTTCCATAATTTGGCTGTTGTAGACAATGCTGCAGTAAACATTGGGGTGCATTGTATCCCTTTGAATTAGTAGTTTTGTATTCTTTGGGTAAGTACCTAGTATTGCAATTGCTGGATCATAGGATAGTTCTATTTTTAGTTTTGGGGGGACCCTCCATACTGTTTTCCATAGTGGCTGCACCAGTTTGCAATCCCATAAAGAGTACAGGAGGGTTTACCTTTCTCCACATCCTCACCAACACTTGTTGTTTCTTATGTTGTTGATTTTAGCTGTTTTGACAGGGGTGAGGTGACATCTCCTTGTAGTTTTGACTTGCATTTCCTTGATGAGGAGTACATCTGTAGCACTTTGGATAATCTTTTACTTTATGTACAATATTCTTCTTTTCTCCAGTATTTTGAGGGAGAATGTCAAGGAACACTAACCAGATTTTGTCTGTGTGTTCCAAGGTCAGAAACTATATCAAGGAGCATAGCCCTCGCCAACGGCCTGCAAGAGAGGCCTGGAAGAGAAGCAACTTTAGTTGTGCGAGCACCAGTGGAGTGAGCGGTGCCAGCGCCAGCGCCAGCAGCAGCAGTGCCAGCATGGTCAGTTCTGCAAGCAGCAGTGGGTCCAGTGTTGGAAACTCTGCTTCAAACTCCAGTGCCAACATGAGTCGAGCACACAGTGACAGCAACTTGTCTGCAAGTGCAGCAGAGCGGATTCGGGATTCAAAAGTAAAATGTCTAATCAATACAAAACTTTACCTTTCAATATTAATATTAGTACTCCTTCATATAAATTTCTTGAAGAGTTAAAATTATCTTGCTCTCTGGATGCCAGTGGATTTTGGCTTTAATTGAACAAGCAGGCTACTCTGCTGTTGAGTAAAGCCCTTTAGGCTGAATACTTTGAAATACCGTTTTGACCCACAACCATATCACATTCAATTTTATCTGATTTTTGTGTCTGTTTTTAAGTAAGATAAATTGGTGGAAATAGTGAGTGAGTCTCAAGATTGCAACATTGACTGCAAGTCACTACTGAGCAGATCTTACTATGTTGCTGATGTTGCTGTCTATTAGCTCCTAAGAATGTTCTGCATGTCTTTTGTGTGTGTGTGAAATGTTCTGTTAACCTTGAGTGTTTGTTCTTAGATCTTTTAAAAATATAATAACACCTTCTCTAACTTCTGCCTATTCACAGTTGAGAAATTCTTGGTAATATTATTGGGCATGTAAAAAATAGGGAGGTATTAGTGCATATAGAAGGGTTTTGTGATACTGAGGGGAGTTCAGTTCCTTGCAGTGGGTACAGTTTGGAGCCAACTTAACAATGATAAGAGTATCTCTGTAACTCTTTGGGAACCCAGTGGTGACTGGAAGATACACAGTGATTCCTTCCCTGGCTTTTACCAAAGTAGCAGAAACATAGCCAGCTTTGTTGGTTGCCAGGGGATTCCTCTGGATATGTGGTCATTCCTTTTTTGCATCACTTCACCAGTGACAAGGAATAGAGTACCCACTGGGTTTCTAATGGGTTTTTAAGATGGTATTTGCCTAAAATGGAAAAGACATGATTCTTTCCCAGCTGTTGTAAAATTGCTAGTGCTTTCAGATGAAAGACACCTTAAAAGCATAAGCATTAGAGATTTTGGCATTGTTCTCTACATTTATATTTAGTATTGTTCACTGTGTATTCACTCCGCAGTGACACCAATGTACCTTAATTTGGTAAAAAAAAAAAAAAAAAAAAGGCTTTGAAATGATTATCTATAACTAGATAAAATGATCAGATGTCCACCCTTCCTAAGATTCACTGGTCAAATACCATAAAAATAGAATCTTGAAGAATCATTTTCAAGTCTAAGCCAGTGGCTCACTTACTGGAACCAGGATCATACTGCAGAGGAATTTGAACATCTCCAAGAATTCTGAAAATACAGAACTTGATCCATAAAATACTCTGGGGTGGATATGGCAAAACTGAACCTTACTGATTGAGAAATTTTTATTTTGGCAGAAGCGATCCAAGCAGCGGAAGTTACAGCAGAAGGCCTTACGCAAGAGGCAGCTGAAAGAGCAGAGGCAGGCTCGGAAGGAGAGGCTCAGTGGGCTCTTCCTCAATGAAGAAGTGCTGTCCTTGAAAGTGACTGAGGAAGACCATGAAGCAGATGTAGATGTTTTGATGTAATAAGGGTGAATTTGTCAGCATTCTTTCTAAGCATTAAAGTATTCTCCTTTTATTTGTTTACATGCATCTTTACCAAACTTTTGGTTAGGGCTGTGCTGATATACCATTAATAATTTAGGCCAGTGGTTCTCAGCAGGTGGTCCCTAGACCAGCAGCCTCAGCATCACCTGAGAAATTGTTAGAAAGGCATACTACCAGGCTCCATCCCAGATGCAGTGAATCATAAACTCTGGGTGAGGGGCCCAGCATTGTGTTTTAACAAGCACCAGGTTCTTCTGCTGCACGCTCTACTTTTAAGAATCACTAATTTAATAAATGTTTTCACTATTTAGACTTAAGGTGGCTAAGTAGGCTTTTTCAAGAACTAGTACTTTTACAGTTTAGAAGATTTCAAGGTACTGCTGACAAGTAGCTTATTATGTCAGTATAGGTACATATGTCCAGATCATAATTCAGTTTTCCTTCCTAATGTTACAATTTTTTAGTTTGCTTTTTATAAGGGCCATAGCATAAGTCTCAATTCCTAGTGGAAATCTTGTTTTGAGGTTGTGGGTGTGGGGTGTAGATTGCTGTTTACAATAGTGCCTTCATTAGGTTTAGTTTTATTTTCATTTATTATTAACTCAAAGGTGTAAAAATAGGCCCTAATGTCTTTCCTGTTAGGTTTGTTTCTGTTTTTCACTTTATGTAAATTCAGAATCCTTTCTGTAAGTGATGACTACTGAGGAAATAATGTTAGTAGTAGCTGAACTTCAGACTTGATGCTATATCGATTAATATTCAAATAGAGAAGGCAATTAAGCAAAACAGCCAATTCTGCTTTTCCATGGCTTTCTGAAATTTTAGTCTGTGAAACTGTCTCTCTTAAGTTCTTTTTGAAAGTCACTTTTTTTTTTCCAGCACTGCTCTAATTTTTAAATATTTGGTATAACAGCTTCTGGCATGTGAACAGGCTAATGTTCAAAGTTAGCTAAAGAAAACCCTTACAGTTCTAAACTTCTCTATAAATGGCTAGAAATACACGGAGCAGTGTGATATAGAAAAAAAACCTTTGCTTGTTGGCTATTGATAGAAGTCTAATTTTAGATGTGAAATCATGGGTTTTCTTTAAATGTTTTCATGGAGAGTTTGTTATCATGAACATTAGAAGTAGTATTATTTCTTTTCTTCTACCACATGTCTAAACATTCACATGGGTTAAAGAAGATGGAAACTGATACTACTGACAAGCTGCTTTCTGACTTTCATAATTTTTATTATGGATAACTTTTGGGAGGTAATCATGATTCTGTAGGAGGAACTGTAATCAATATTTTTTTTAACTCAATATTTTTTTTAAGTCAGAGGTTATGTGATAGGATCTTTACTTTTTTAAACTATCATATCAAGTGGCTCATTAAGAAAAAGATTAATGACTTAAATTTTTAATTCTCAGTTGATATAAAGGCTTTTAACCTTTGCTTACAATCATGTGTTTTGAAATTTTGATTTTACTCTAGTTCCTTGAAGGTTAAAGAATTGAAACTGAGGATAAAAATTGATGTATTGCAGCTTTGCTGAGGTCTGTGGTATGGTTTTAAGATTTTGAAGACTACTAAGTTCATACTTTAAATTTTACTAAAATATAAAAGTATATGTATATGGTTTTCAGTTGGAGTACTCCCTTTGACTTTCCTCTTACCCTTTCTTTGATGCTCCTAACTTGTTTAGAGGGCCCAAAAAGAGCTTAGGGATAGACCCCAGAATACTTTGAGGAAGGTGGAAAGGGTCGACCTCATTGTGTCTTCCTTCCAAGTCTAGGAAGAGCAAATGGAGAGAAGAGCAAATGCAGCTGAATTCTCTGCCTGCTCTTAGCAAAAGCAAAATTCCAGAGAATGACTTGTCTGTTCTCTACCTATTCTTCCCAGGAAAGTAGGCCACTTCTGGAGACCATAGAGCAACATTTATCTGTTAAATACTTGGAAACAATTGACAATGACCAGTAAAAGAAAATCCTAACAGGGTCATGATATAATACGACCATTTTTTTCACTCTCCCAACAATTACATAGTCTTATTACCTTAGATTTAACTTAAGTCACTATTAAACAAGTTTACCAAAGCACCACAAAGCCAGTTTTAAAAGTTTATAAAGATTTGAATGTTTATAGTAAAGTATGCCATGAGATTTTGCATAAATTTGGATGTCACGTCTTTACTATAAACTAGAGGTTGCCTATAAAGTTGGTTTGAAGGAGACTGAAAATAATTCTTCTGTTTAAAGGGAAAAAAAATAAAACAACTTGGCTTGCTTGTGTTATGGAAGAGGGAGATTACAAAATCTCTCTCCATCTCCTCCCCCCCCAAAAAAACAGCATAAAAAGATAAAAAAGTTCTTGTTTTTGTTAATGTGCTGTACTGTACTTTTTTTTCTGTTTTAATGTCTCATGTAGATAATTCAAGTTTGAATTATTTCTTTCCTGGAATAAGTCATAATTTATTCAGTCTGACATATCTCTGAGTTTAAGACAAATCCAACTCAGTATTTTTCCTGTTTATAAATCCAAACTAACAAATTAATAAAAATGTGAGACTTATTTGCTCTAGTGTCAGTGTTATCTGTAGAGAATTGATACTGGAGTAAATAAGTGTCTCCCCTTTAAACATAACCTTTGTTAACTTAGGGCATGATAAAGTACCCTCAAGTTTTTCAAAAACATTTTATTAGAGACCTTGTATGTATGTTAATTGTACCTCAATAAAACTGGAAGAAAAAAAAGAGTTTTTGTAGAAGTCTATGAGACCCCAGCACAGCTTTTCAAAGTATGGACCTTGAATTAAACAAAATGGCATATCTTTTTCTATAGTTTTGCAACTGAATCAAAGTAAGGCAATGTAGTATAACGTTTAGTGGAATTTAAAGGGCTAATTCATTCTGCCCTAACAAGAACTTACAATAAAATAGCACTTTTTTTTCATGAGACTTGTCTCACTTTTTTGTTAGGCTGTGGCAGTTTTGTCCATTTCCTCAGCCCTTCGGGTTGACCAGATATTGCTGAATTAATCCCAGAAACTGACTTGTAATTTAATGACTCTACAGATTGAACAGACATCTCATTTATTTAGCTCCTTAAAAGTGCTAATTGCCACTTAAAGGAGAAATTCCAAGAAACTTCTGTATAAAGGTATCCAGATTCTGGTGAGCTTTAAAAATTGTGAAATTAATGAAATGTCTTCATATTTAAGCCAAAAATGTTAGCATATGACAAATATAGAAGTCTTGTTTCCAGATTCTTTAGCAGAGATTTTTGTTCATGGCTTACTTTATAGCCTCATGTGCCTTAAAGGTTAACTCTGTACTTTTTCTCAATATCAGGCTTTTTCAATCTCAAAAGTAATCTAAAAATTATAATTTGTTTTATAAAATGTCCATACTATTGGATATCAGTAAGCAAAAACATTAAATTGAATCTGATTAATCAATGGTGATAGAGTGTGTAATAAAACAAGAACCTTTCAGGTCTTAAATTTCATTTATATAACATTATTTTTGGCCCAGCTAGGTCATTGAAGGACACTGAAAGTTATCTGAAGTATAGCTTAATGTATTCTCTCATTTTTTCCCATGAAAAAGGTCATAAGCCAGAATGCTTTTTTAAAACCAGATAATTCTTAGTATCTGGGAAGATCATTTTAAAGGCAAAAGTAGTTCAAGAACATAGATTATAGAACAACTTGATTCTCTCATTATAACTTTTGGCATTCTTTGCATTCATTTCTGTAATAGCTGGAACACTCCCCTCCCCTTTAACAAATTACTTTTTAGCTCAAGAAAATGTTTGCTTAGAATGGGAGGAGTTACTTAAAGTCAGTATATAGTTTGAGACAGTTGATAGGAAAATTCCCAGTTGCATTCAAATATAGTATTGATATTGAGCACACTGACATTGAACATGTCTAAACTTAGAGATAAATCTAATCCTTAAAAGGACTATTAGTTAGAAAATAAGTATCTGTATACACATGTACTGTGGTAACTTTGGATTCGTTTTAAGTCTGACAAAGTAAGATAAATTCTATCTTTACAAAGAAATTATGCTGAGTGAGAGAGAAATATTTAGACCTAGACATTTCTGTCAGCATAGTATCTAGAACATAGCTCCTTAGAATTTTAGCTTAATTCTCATTTCTTTGGAAAATAATTTACTTTTTCCAAAGGCTTAGAAGGAACTCTAAAAATTTCTCTAATTAACTGGCAATTAATAGAGTACAGAGTTGCATGCTATAGCTGCAGATCTCAGTTGACTCACTAAAATTTTATTTTCACATTTTCTCTAATATTAAAATTATTTTGAGCCCCTCTCACAGTTTATATTTTCAATTCAGGTTATTAATATTTTAACCTAGATCACATGATGCTAAGTTAATTTTTAATTTGACATTCATACTGAACTCTGAAAAACTGGTTTGTTCTTGTCTTATTTCAGAATACAGTATTTTTCCTTTATCGTCAGGTTTGTTACATCTTTGTGGTCAATGGAACCTGTGGAAATCTGTGTTCTTTTTTTTGTGGTGAGGGATATGGGTAGAAAAGAGAATTGCTCTAATCATACGTACGTATTTTAAAGGTAGTTGTAGAATTAATATGTATAAATGACATGTTAACACTTACCTACTCTGGATTGTTCTAAGGAACAGTGGCCTGAAGCCATGGCTTGTTTTCTGGAGCTGCTTGCTCTTCAACAGTAGCTGACCAATTGGATTTAAGTTTAGACTTTGGAGTTAGGTTATCTAGCTGAGGCTTTTAGGAATGAAGCAGACTATGTCTGTTCCTGTAGTGAATCAATTTAATTTCCACTTTGAGTACTCTAATTTGGGTATAAGTATTATCCATTCTAAATCTTTGTGTTGGGAGTTTAATTGGACTGTTGTCAAAAGCTATTAAAAAAGCTAAACACAAATATATGTAAAACACTTCATAAATGTTTAAAATTTTCACTTTTTTTTAGTTTCAAAGGTTAGTTATGTAGCATCAATATCATAACCAAAGCAAGTAGGAAGTTGACTGGTTTGGAGATTCTTCAAGTAGTCTTCAATACTGTTAACACTTCAGATTGTTAACCAGGATTTTTGTCCTGTATTTCTGCTAAATGTATTACTATATTAATGCACTTTTGTATATATAACTGTCTCTGTACATTCTGTACTTACTGAAGTGTATATAAAAGCTGTTTTTCCTGAAGCTGTAGGGGAAAAACAATAGCTGTAACACAAGTTGTTTCTATTTTGAGTTCCTTCTTGTACTTGAAAGTAGTGGTTCTGTAGTTAATTCTAAATGTGTATGTATGGTTGTAATTAAAACTGGCAATGTGGCAGACCTGTCTTTTGAAGCTGAATATCAGACTGAACAGTGTTGTTTTGGCTATTGAAAACTCTTGTAGTATTTTAATTGTTTCTTTTGATGTACCATGGGTTTCTACAAAACTCACTGCTGCTTACTTACTACTTTATACTTCTGAATCTACTCCTTTACATATTCCATCCCAGAACATTTATCAACAGAGAAAATTAGGTCTCCTCTCTTTTGCTTACAGTTCGGTTAAGATTCCATAAACTTGTTTTGTGAAAGCCCCAATTTCCCAAATGTCATTGACAAATCATTTTTTTTTTCTGGGGAGATAAGATTTCTAGGGAGATTAGCATTCATAGTAAGTTGAAAATTAGGTCTAAATTTTGTTTATAGAAAATCAGATTTATTTTCCTTATATATTAATCTAGAAAATTTTTAGGTTATAATTATATGAAAGAAATGTCTGAGCAGTTTTACATAGTTTCAGAAGCAATTCAACTTTCAGCAGCAACTTTATCTCTTGCCACTAGAGGGAGGTCTGTGTTTGCTCTCCTTTGGAAAATCTCTTAGCTGCTTTTCTTTTGTTTTTAATTTCAGAGGTTGGAATCCACCTCATTTTCAAAATCCCTTTTGTGATATTACTTTCATTTGTTAGTGAAAGGTAAGTTAATTGAGCTTGTTTAATAAAGCAAATCTAACGCTTTTCTGTAATCTTCAATTTTTAATAAATGTGAGTTAGATATTAAGTGAAACGTGTGTGTGTGTGTGTGTGTGTGTATGTTTTTCTTAGATACTTTAGAACTATACTGTCCATTATAACCACTATCCATGTGTGGCTATTTAAATAAATTAAATAAAATTTAGTTCCTTGGTCCCATTAGCAACACTTCAAGTGTCCAGTAACCACGTATGGCAAAAGACTACTGTGTTGGTAACTCCAGTGTACAGAACATCTTCACTATCATGGGAAGTTCTGCTGGACAGTACAGTCTAGAGATTTGATGGTTTATGTAGCGACCACTGTCATCATTTTACCACTGAACCATACTCTGATTCAAAACTGCTTCACACAGTTAACTGTTGTAAGTGATTGGTGTGGGAGGGAGAGTAAGCTGTGTTTCACTTTTCTACTTCATTAAATCTACTACCAAAGTTGAGACTTCAGTGATTTAGTGGAGAAATTTCTCAAATATCGAGCATTTCACTTGAACTCTGAATAAGATTTCTTAAAGACTCCATTTTAAAAAATTGCTTAGAGGGTTTCTTTATTCTTGTGATGTAAGAGTCTTAATAGAGTAATGGAGCCATTGTTACTTGGGACTGACAATCCTCTACCCTCTCCCCATCAGTCTGAATCTTATGGTTAAGTGGTATTTTTATATTACGTTATCTGTGTTTCTTAGTAATAGGTTGATGGATATTAGATTTAGGTACAATGTTATTTCCCTTCGTAATGGGTAAGTAACATTTTTAACATTCCAGTTTGTGCATTTGGTCACCAGGATCCCATTATATTCCTTTTTTTCAGATTTGTCTTATAAAAATTGTCAAGTAAGACAGCAAAATGAATCCCCACATACCCATATTTACTTCCACTCTTGCCTTATGCCAATCTTGTTTCTTTTGACCTCCACCCCCAGAAACTCCCCTTACCTCAACTCCCAATGATACTAAAGTTAACCCCAGGTGATAATTTCATTTTTAAATGTTTCAGTATCAGATGTTTAAAAGATAAGGACACTCCTACTTTATACATATGACCATATACCTTCATAAATAAAAATTCCTTGATATCAAATGTGTAGTTTACTTGCTTGAAATAAAAACCATAACCATTAGTCTTTTTCATTTAAAAATCATTCTACATTTTGTTAGCACTAAGGAAGAATTACTTTTATTATGGCTTGAGTCAGTGTTGACAGTATGTCTTGAGCGCATTTTAAGATGAGATATCTGTTGCTTTTAGATAAAAACAAAATCCAGCTGTTTTCCTTACTACTTTGTTAATGAAGGCATGAAATAATTTGGGTAGCAGGAAAGAAGGAGGGAATTAATTGTTCAAGATGAGTTGAACAGATATTTTCTGTCTCACCTAACTTTCAGTTCAAGAATGATCTTTTTTAGCCCAAATTGGCACACATGGTAAAGATCTGAATACCTATTATTTATTTATAAAGAGTTTTGCAAGGGTACTCAAGGAGACATAAGAAAAAATAGAGATTATTTGACCCCCTCAAAATTCATTTCAGGAAACCTTTTTAATAGCTGTGACTGAGGCTATTGGTTTTGGTTTTGCATTTTAACTTACTGAAACTTAGACTTCCCAAATTGTAGAATTTCAGAGCTTGAAGGGACTTTGGAGATCATTTATTTAGCTTGGTGGTTCTTAAACTTGATTGGGCATCAGAATCCCCTGCAAGACTTGTTTTAAACACAGGTGGCCAGCCCCCACTCCTCAGTTTCTGATTCAGTAGGTACGGGGTGGGGCCTGAGGATTTGCATTTTTTTTTAAACGTTTATTCATTTTTGAGACAGAGGCAGAGCATGAATGGGGGAAGGTCAGAGAGAGAGGGAGACACAGAATCGGAAACAGGCTCCAGGCTCTGAGCAGTCAGCACAGAGCCCGACGCGGGGCTTGAACTCACGGACCGCGAGATCGTGACCTGAGCCGAAGTCGGACGCCCAACCGACTGAGCCACCCAGGCGCCCCGAGGATTTGCATTTTTAATAAGTCCCTAAGTGATGCAGATGCTGCTGGTTTTATGAACCCATGGAGAACCATTGCGATGCAGCTCAATCCCTTTTTCTCTTGCCTGTATTTTTGCAAATAAAATTTACACTAAATGGAATGTGACTTCTTTGCCCAAACTGGTTAGTGACATGGCCAAATCAGAATCCATACCTTGAGGTGCCTTATTCACACTGGAAAAGTGGAGTGCTTTTCCTATTGTGCATTTGTTTTCTTTATAGTAGTTACCTCCAAATGATTCCTTCCAAGTTTTTTCTTAACATTTGGATTTTCTTGATACTGGTCAATCTTTATCTCCCTAGATTGGGAGTTCCTAAATTGGAGTCAGGATTAAAATTGCTGGCAATTCTGGGGCACCTGGGTGGCTCAGTCGGTTAAGCATCCAACTTCAGCTCAGGTCATGATCTCCCAGTTTGTGAGTTTGAGCCCCACGTCGAGCTCTTTCCTGACAGCTCGGAGCCTGGAGCCTGCTTCTGATTCTGTGTCTCCCTGTCTCTCTGCCCCTAACCCACTTGCATTCTGTCTCTGTCTCTCTCAAAAACAAGTAAACATTAAAAAAAAATAAAAAATTGCTGGTGATTATTTTTTACATGCCAATGTATTTTTCTGAGGAGGGCTCCATATCTTTTATTAAGTTCTCAGATGACTTTTCTTCCCCTTAATGGCTAAGATTCTGTCCTTTTAGGGCAATTTTGTTTTTTGGCAATAACCAAGGGTCATTTGGGAAGCTGTCTGGTGGTTAATGTGCATGAGAAACCTGGAAATTGCTACATTTGGTCAATAAAGTATGATTTTAAAAGTAATAAGACTGGTTTTCTCATGTGGTAAAAACTGGCTTTAATGTATATTAAAGAAAAGAGTTCTAGAAATATTTTGGGCAGTGACAGCATTATTGGATTAGGTGTATGGTGATGACTTGGAATGGGGATGTTACTAATTTGGATGTATTAGCTCTGGCTTGTTGATTAAAATAGTCATTTCTTTATAATCATAACTTTTATTCTAGAGCAAAATTCTCCAGTAATGTTTTAGAAATGTTGGGTTAGACTTCATAGATTTGTTCATCAGATCTGAGATAACAGAACTAGATGGTAATCTGAAAACTTGAAACAGATACAGACTTTCTGATATAATGGTCATTAAAACAGTCTATTTTTCAAGTGAGAGAAATGAAGTGATTCATTCAGGTCCTATATGATGACATATTAAGGACTAGAATCCAAGGCTCTTGAGTGCTTTTCCCACTATATCACACTGCTTTATATCATGCTACTACTTTTCACAGTGTTTGGGGGAAAACACCTTAGGATTTTGGTATAGAGCAGTGGTTAAAGTGTGGACCCCACTTTGCTGGACACCAGCAAAATAAGTATCACCTGAGAACTTGTAAGAGGTGCAAATCTTTAGGCCCCACCCCAGAACTAGGGAATCAGAAACTGAGGGGAGGGAGGGTAAAGCCCAGTAATCTGTGTTTTAGCAAGCCTCCCAGAGGATTCTGATGCACACTCAAGTTTGAGAACCACTAGTATAGAGTAATGATTCTCTACTCTGGCCAAACATCAGAATTGTCTGTGGGAAACTTAAAAAATACCATACCACCTTCCCTACTCATCCAGACAAATCAATCTCAGAGGTGACACCTGGGCATCTATTGTTTTGTAATAAACATTATATTTTGGAATAATTTTATGTTTATAGAAAAATTGTGAAGACAGTATAGAGAGTTCCTGTGTACCTGTTGCTCAATCCTCTACTGTTAAAATTAGTTTTAAAAACTAAGAAATTAACATTGGCACATTACTGTTAACTACAGGTTTATTCAGATTTCCTTATTTATTCTTAATTCAGATTTCACTAATTTTACCATTAGTGTTCTTTTTCTATTCCAAAATCCAATCCAAGATTCCTCGTTGTGTTTAATCATCATGTGTCCTTAGCCTCCTCTGGTTTGTGACAATTTCTCAGTCTCTCCTTGTTTTTCATGATCTTGACAAATATAAGGAGAATTGGTCCGTTATTTTGTGGAATGTCATCCTCAATTTGGGCTTGCCCAATGTTTTTCTCACAGACTGGGGTTTTGGGATGACTCAAGATCAACATGAGTCAACCCTAGTTACATTAACTTTGATCACCTGGCTAGTGTTCACCAGGCTCTTCACTGCAAAGCTACTATTTTTCCCTTTCAATACTCTGTTTTTTGCGAGTAAGTCATGCAGTCCAGCTCACACTCAAGGAGGGGAGACAAAATAGGCTCTGCCTCCTGGAGAGAGAAGGATCTGTACATATGTTTTGGGGATTTCTCTTTGGGAGATTTGCCTCTTCTCTGTATTTATCTACTTGATCACTGATATCAGTATGGATTCATGGATATTTATTTTATACATTGGCCTATAACCTAATAGTTATTTTATAGCTCAAAAATTTTCAGATTTGGACATTGGGAACTCTTAAAGGTTGCTTCTAGTGCCCCTTAAACCTACCCATATCCTTTTGTATTTTGAGTGCTTTATTTTCTGGCACTATACAATGCTCCAGCACTAGAATCAGCATTTAATCAAGGAACTGGACACCTTTTTTTCCTTCAAATTTTAATTTAAATTACAGTGTAATTTTTGGAAGTGTTTTAGACACTTCTTTTTTAAAAGCTTCTCAGGTGTGGGGCACCTGGGTGGCTCATTCGGTTGAGCATCCAACTTTGGCTCAGGTCAATCTCATGGTCATAAGTTCAAGCCCAGCTTTCTGGCTGACTGGGATCCTCTGTCCCCACCCTCTCTTTGCCCCTCCCCCACTCACGCTCTCTCTCAAAAATAAATAAACGTTTTAAAAACTCTTCAGGTGATTCTAGTGCAAAATAAGTGTGGGAACCACTGATATTGAGGGTGAACCACATTCTTCTGTAAATCTAATGCTATGATCAGACCAGATCCTATCTTCCATCCTCATAAAGCATAGTCATCTTTGATTCATTCCTCCTCCTTTTCTTTTCATGTTCACTGTTCACTAAAGCTGTTTTCTCCTCAGCAACCAGAACAGCACTATTTAAACTTTATATAAGATCTTGTTAAAATGCAGATTCTTGGGGGCGCTTGGGTAGTTCAGTCGGTAAAGCATCCAACTTTGGCTCAGGTCATGCTCTCATGGTTCAGGAGTTCGAGCCCTGTTTCAGGCTCTGAGAGCCTGGAGCCTACTTCAGATTCTGTATCTCCATCTCTCTCTGCCCCTCCCCCACTTGTGCTCTGTCTGTCTCTCTCAAAAATAAACATTAAAAAAAAATTTTAATGCAGATTTTGATTCAATTGGTCTGGGGTAGAGGCTCGAATTTTTGTATTTCTAGTAGGTATCTAGGTGATATAAATCCTTCTCATCCATGAACTACATTTTGAGTAGTGAATATCAGAACAAAATCCAGATAACTTAGAACATTTCGAGAGCCTCCATGGTTTGCCTGACCCCAGTGTGCTTTTCAGCTTGATCTTCCATGAATTTTTACACTCAAACCAACCAGTCTACTCAGTATTTGTAGTATTCACCTTCTGACATGGCCCCAAAGATTGTGGCGATTCATTTCTTTGTTTAATTCCTTTTCCTTGGATGTAGGCTGGACCTAGTGACTTAGTTCTGATAGCATACAGCAAAACTGATGGGATGTCACTTCTGTGCTTAGGTTACAAAAGATGGTGACTTCTGTCTCACTTGTACTCTTGTTGGTTGCTTACTCTGGTGAAGCAAGCTGCCAGGCTGTGACATGCTCTGTGAAGAGGCCCACATGGCAAGGAACAGAGGGACTGAGTCCTTAGTATATAACAGCCCATGAGGAACTGAATTCTGCCAGCAATTGTGAGTTAGTTGGGAAGTGTATCTTTCCCAGTGGAGCCTTGAGATGACTGCAACCTTGTGACAGACCCAAGGCTGAGCTCAAGTATCCATCTAAGTCATGTCCAGGTTCCTGCCCACAGAAACTGTGAAATAATAGACGTGTTGTTTTAAGCTGATAATTTTTGGGATAATTTGTTGAGCAGCAATAGATAACTAATACATTATGTATATAATATGGAATGAAATGACTTCCTGTTGCACCCTTCTTATCCTCAGATGCTCCTGCCTCCATTTATTCAACAATATTTGCCGGATGCTATTATATGCTAGGCACTGTGTTAAGCACTAGGGGATAAGTGGTAAATAAGCAGACACAGTGTCTGCCCTTACATCGCTTGTATTCTTTTGTATTGATTTTTGGAGTCTCACAAAAGAGGAAACCAAGATACATTTGTTAAAGCAACGCTATTTTTAATGCCAAGAAAATAGGAAGGAAATAACCTAAAGGAGCTTCATGAAAAACTTTCCTACAGTGTCATTTTTGTCATTTTGCTATAGAACAGTTAACACTTCATTATGGAATAGTATGGGCTGCATTTATGCGAAGTCCTGGTTCTAGTGCATTTTAAGTCAACCCTAATTCCTCCCAAGTTGGGTGTATTACTTTTTCTAAGCACCATTAAATGTTTATTGTACCCTTATTTTGCTTGTATGCTATTCTGCCTTACAATTAGGTTTATTTGTTTTCTCTACTAGTCCTCATTTTCATTTGTACAACTCCATGGTTGTTTGCACATGTGCAAAGAGCTTTGTTAATTTAATATTAATAATAGCTTTGTTAACCTGAGATTAATGGAGCTTTCAATTCAAACAGTTATTTTAAAATTCCAAGTGCCATTTTTCTTCATTTTCTTCTTTTTAAAAAAATTTTTATTTTTGAGAGAGACAGAGCACAAATGGGGCAGGGGCAGAGAGAGAGGGAGACACAGAATCCAAAGCAGGCTCCAGGCTCTGAGCTGTCAGCACAGAGCCTGATGTAGGGCTCGAACTCACAAGCTGTGAGATCATGACCTGAGCCAAAGTTGGATGCTTAACCAACTGAGCCACCCAGGCGCCTCTCATTTTCTCCTGTTTTAAGAGAGTATTTATTGAAAGCACAAATATATCATTTGTAGCAAAAGAGTTTGACACCTAATTTTTCCCAAATTTTTGAAAGAAATACGTTTTTCAGTTAAAAATTTCAAATTCTCCTTCTATCCTTCCCCATGTTAATGCACATATTTGTTTAAAAATTTGATGTTATCCTCACTTTTAGAATTATCTACCAGTTTTATCTGATATCTGATCTTTTGTTTAAATTTTGTTGGCTTTTTCCAAAAGCAAAACATATCGGTAAATCTAAAATATTAACAGTATAAGATTAGAATGATATAGTCTACTTTGGGGTTAAAAATAGCAAAAACTCAAATAGATTAAAAATAGCATATATGCAATGGTGGGTGAGACAGTGGAAGATCCAGAACTCTGTAAAACTGGTAGTATCTAATACAGCTGAAGGTATACATTCCTTAATCCTCAGCAATTTCACTCTCATATGTATTCTATGGAAGATGTATATTTGCCAAAAGATGTACTGGAATATTTACAGCAACACTATAATATCCCCAAACTGGAAACTACCCAAATGACCAATAGGTGAGTGCATAAATAAAATGAGGTATATTCACGCAATGAAATACTATGCAATCTTAATCATGAATATGGTTGAATATTGGATTAATATGGATGAATCTCACAAACATAATGCTAAGCAAAATAAAATACAAAGGAGTATGTACTTCAAAAAATACGGGGGAAACTAATCTATGTTACTAGGATTAGGATAGTCTGGGGTGCCTGTAATGACTAGAAAGGTATTTGAGGGGGCCATCTGAGGCACTGGTAATATTCTATTTCTTGACATGGCTAGTGGTTGGTTAAATAATGTGTTCAGTTTATAGAAATTCAGTGAGCTGTTCACTAATCTGCAATGTTTTAGGTATGTTAAATTTCAACAAAATGCTTTAAAATTAGCACTTAAGCCATCAGGAGATGACTGGAGTCAAAATATTCTAAGAAAGCTTTATAGAATATAAATTTGAACTTCAAGGATAAATCCTAAAAACATAGAGGCTGCAACTTACAAGTCTGTAAAGGGAGAAATGGTGTAAGAACAAAGAATCTTTCATTCAAAACAAGGCAAGGAAAAAGAAACAGAAAGGACAATTGGAAAGCACAGAATGACTGAAAGAAATCTAAATATATTTTTAAAAATTACAACACATGTAAAACAACTATGGTTAAAAGATGAACAAATGTATGACTAGGTGTTTAAGGTTTTTTTTTTTTTTTTTTGAGTCAAATGCTCTGTACCAAAAACACCTCTATGACATGAAGACCCAACACTAACCAAAAGAAAGATGGCATAGATGTATTAATATTAAACAAAATATAATGGAGGACAAATGTCATTATTACAAATAAAGAATGTTGTCACTATGTAAATGATACAAGTTTCAAGCTACCAGAAGAATAATACAATTCTAAACTTGAATATGTCTAACAACATAGCTTCAAAGTGTATAAGGCAGCGGCGCCTGGGTGGCTCAGTTGGTTAAGCATCCAACTTCAGCTCACATCATTTTCTCACGGTTCATGAATTCCAGCCCTATGTTGGGCTCTGTGCTGACAGCTCAAGCCCGAGGCCTGCTTCAGATTCTGTGTGTGTGTCTCTGCCCCTCCCCTGCTCACACTCTGTATCTCTCTCTCAAAAATAGACATTAAAAAAATTACAAAACAAAGATAATGAAAATTCTATGTATCGAAACTATGGCATGCAGCTAAATATTGCTCACTGGAAATTTATATCTTTACAAGCTTATATTAAGGAAGAGGGGCAAAGATGGTGGCACAGGAGAACACTGGGCTCACTTTGTCCTGCTGATTGCTTAGATTCCACCCACATCAGCCTAAGTAACCCAGAAAACTGCCAGAAGACTGGCAGAATGGACTCTGGAGCCAAACATAAACAAGAGGCCCACGGAAGAGGGTAGGAATGGTGGGGAGGCGGTGTGAGCTACACGGACAGGCGGACTGGTGGGAGGGAGCCGGGGTGGTGGATGGGCAGCCTGCCAGGCAAGGCAGAGCCCCCGAAGTCTGGCTTGAAAAAGCTGGACTGTGAAAGTTCTGACAGCCAGTGGGCCTTAACATCTGGAATGTTAAAAGTCAACAGCTCTGCTCTTGGATAGCGGGGAGGGCCAGAAGATGCCGGGAGGGAGAGTTGTTGAGTCCAGGAATGACAGAGCTCGGTGGGGGAAACAAAGGTGCAGGCAAGTGACATTTCCCTCTCCCATCCCCCAGCTGAAATTCCAAAGGGAACCAGTTCCCCTCACCAAACTCGCACCGTGGAAATGCCCAATGCTGTGTTTCTGTGGATCCATCCCTCCAAGGGGCCTGCCTCCCTCCTGGTGCTGCAGGGCCCCTCCAACAGGGGACCACCCACTGTAAAGCCAGCTGAGCCTGCCCCTCCTGCCCCTGTGCACCTTGTGGATCCACCCCAGCTAATACACCAGATCCCGTCAAAGCAGCACCACAAGCCTGGCAGTGTGCAAGTAGCCCAGACAGGGACCACGAAAGTTGGCAGGCCAGAAAGGAATGGCAGGAAATCTTCAATGTGATAAACAGAAAAAATATGCAGCTGAGAATCCTTTATCCAGCAAGTCTGTCATTCAGAATAGAAGGAGAGATAAAGGTTTTCCCAAACAAAAACTAAAGGAATTCATCACCACTAAACCAGCCCTACAAGAGATCCTAAGGGGGACTCTGTGAGTGAAATGTTGCAAGGACCACAAGTACCAGAGACATCACTACAAGCATGAAACCTACAGACATCACAATGACTCTAAACCCATATCTTTCCATAATAACTCTGAATGTAAATGGACTAAATGCTCCAACCAAAAAACATAAGGTATCAGAATGGATAAAAAAACAAGACCCATCTATTTGCTGTCTACAAAAGACTCATCTTAGACCTGAGAACACCTTCAGACTGAAAGTGAGGGGATGGAGAACTATCTATCATGCTACTGGAAGTCACAAGAAAGCTGGAGTAGCCATACTTATATCAGACAAACTAGACTTTACCTTATTGATAAGAATTTGGTAACTGCAGGGGACTTTAATACCCCACTTACAGTGATGAATAGATCATCTAGACACAGTATCAATAAAGAAACAGGGGCCCTGAATGATACATTGGATCAGATGGACTTGACAGATATATTTAGAACTCTGCATCCCAAAGTGACAGAATATACGTTCTTCTCAAGTGCACACGGAACATTCTCCAAGACAGATCACATACTGGGTCACCAAACAACCCTTCATAAGTATAAAGGAATTTAGTTCATACCATGCACACTTTCAGGCCACAATGCTATGAAACTTGAAACCAACCACAGGAAAAAGTCTAGAAAACCTCCAAAAGCATGGAGGTTAAAGAACACCCAACTAAAGAATGAATGGGTCAACCAGGCAATTAGAGAAGAAATTAAGAAATATATGGAAACAAGTGAAAATGAAATGCCAGAATCCAAATGCTTTGTAATGCAGCAAAAGCAGTCTTGAGAGGAAAATACATTGCGATCCAGGCCTATGTCAAGAAACAAGAAAAATCCCAAATACAAAATCTAACAGCACACCTAAAGGAAATAGAAGCAGAACAGCAAAGACACCCCAAACCCAGAAGAATAAGAGAAATAATAAAGATCAGAGCAGAAATAAACAATATAGAATCTAAAAAAACTGTAGAGCAGATCAATGAAACCAAGAGTTGGTTTTTTGAAAAAAATAAACAAACTTGATAAACCTCTAGCCAGGCTTCTCAAACGGAAAAAGGAGATGACCCAAATATATAAAATCATGAATGAAATTGGAATTATTACAACCAATCCCTCAGAAATACAAGCAGTTACCAGGGAATGCTATGAAAAATTATGTGCCAACGAACTGGACAACCTGGAAGAAATGGACAAATTCCTAAACACTCACAAACTTCCAAAACTCAAACAGGAAGAAATAGAAAATTTGAACAGACCCATAACCTGCGAAGAAATTGAACCAGTTGTCAACAATCTCCCAACAAATAAGAGTCCAGGACCAGATGGCTTCCCTGGGAAATTCCACCAGACATTTAAAGCAGAGATAATACCTAACGTTCTCAAGCTTTTCCAAAAAAATACAAAGGGAAGGAAAACTTCCAGACTCATTCTATGAAGCCAGCATTACTTTGATTCCCAAACCAGACAGAGACGCAGGAGAGAGAGAGAGAGAGAGAAAGAGAGAGAGAGCGCTACAGGCCAATATCCCTGATGAATATGGATGCAAAAATTCTCAACAAGATACTAGCAAATCTAACTTGGCAGCATATAAAAAGAATTAGTCACCAAGATCAAGTGGGATTCATTCCTGGGCTGCAGGGCTGGTTCAACATTCACAAATCAATCAATGTGATACATCACATTAATAAAAGAAAAGAAAAGAGCCATATGATCCTGTAAAGGGATGCAGAAAAAGCATTTGACGAAATTCAGCATTCTTTCTTAATAAAAACCCTCGAGAAAGTCGGGATAGAAGGAACATACTTAAACATCATAAAAGCCATTTATGAAAAGCCCACAGCTAATACCATCCTCAATGGGGAAAAACTGACAGCTTTCCCCTGAGATCAGGAACACGACAGGGATGCCCACTCTGACCACTATTGTTTAACATAGTGTTGGAAGTTCTAGCATCAGCAATCAGACAACAAAAGGAAATCAAAGGCATCCAAATTGGCAAAGATGAAGTCAATCTTTCACTTTTTGCGGATGACATGATTCTATACATGGAAAACCTGATAGACTCCACTAAAAGTCTGCTAGAACTGATACATGAACTCAGCCATGTTGCAGGATACAAAATTAATGTACAGAAATCAGTTGCATTCTTCTACACTAATAATGAAGCAACAAAAAGACAAATAAAGAAACGGGTCCCATTCACAATTGCACCAAGAAGCATTAAATACCTAGGCATAAACCTAACCAAAGATGTAAAGGATCTGTATGCTGAAAAGTATAGAAAACTTATGAAGAGAATCGAAGAAGATACAAAGAAATGGAAAAACATTCCGTGCTCATGGATTAGAAGAACAAATATTGTTAAAATATCAATAATACCCATAACAGCCTACACGTTCCATGCAATATCAATCAATATTGCACCAGCATTCCCCTTGAAGCTAGAACAAGCAATCCTAAAATTTGTATGGAACCACAAAAGACCTCGAATAGCCAAAGTAATACTGAAGAAGAAGACCAAAGCGGGAGGCATCACAATCCCAGACTTTAGCTTCTACTACAAAGCTGTAATCATCAAGAGAGCATGGTATTGGCACAAAAACAGACACAGAGACCAATGGAATAGAATAGAAACTCCAGAATTGGACCCACAAAAGTATGGCCAAATAATCTTTGACAAAGCAGGAAGGAATAGCCAATGAAAAAAGACAATCTCTTTAACAAATGGTGCTGGGAAAACTGGACAGCAACATGCAGAAGAATGAAACTAGACCACTTTCTTACACCATTCACCAAAATAAACTCCAAATGGATGCAAGACCTGAATGTGAGACAGGAAACCATCAAAACCCTAGAGGAGAAAGCAGGAAAAAACCTCTCTGACCTCAGCCGCAGCAAATTTCTTACTTGACACATCTCCAAAGGCAAGGGAATTAAAAGCAAAAATGAACTATTGGGACCTCGTGAAGATAAAAACCTTGTGCACTGCAAAGGAAACAATCAACAAAACTAAAACTTTTCCTATATGTCTTACTAGATATATATGCATCATTACAGATGTAGTCATTTCAAGGTCAAAATTATCTGAACATAATTACCCATGGCTATCTACAAAGAGGGGACAAGGAACAACCAACAGAATGGGAAAAGATATTTGCAAATGACATATGGGACAAAGGGCTAGTATCCAAAATCTATAAAGAGCTCACCAAACTCCACACCTGAAAAACAAATAATCCAGTAAAGAAATGGGCAGAAAACATGAATAGACAGTTTTCTAAAGAAGGCATCCAGATGACCAACAGGCACATGAAAAGATACCCAATGTCACTCCTCATCAGGGAAATACAAATCAAAACCACACTGTGATATCACCTCACACCAGTCAGAGTGGCTAAAATGAACAAATCAGGAGACTATAGATGCTGGAGAGGATGTGGAGAAATGGGAACCCTCTTGCACTGTTGGTGGGAATGCAGACTGGTACAGACGCTCTAGAAAACAGTGTGGAGGTTCCTCCAAAAATTAAAAACAGATCTACCCTATGACCCAGCAATAGCACTGCTAGGAATTTACCCAAGGGATACAGGAGTACTGATGCATAGGGGCACTTATACCTCAATGTTTATAGCAGCACTTTCAACAATAGCTAAATTATGGAAAGAGCCTAAATGTCCATCAGCTGATGAATGGATAAAGAAGTTGTGGTTTATATACACAATGGAATACTATGTGGCAATGAGAAAGAATGAAATATGGCCTTTTGTAGCCACGTGGATGGAACTGGAGAGTGCTATGCTAAGTGAAATAAATCATACAGAGAAAGACAGATACCATATGTTTTCACTCTTATGTGGATCCTGAGAAAGTTAACAGAAGACCATAGGGGAGGGGAAGGGGAAAAAAAGAGAGGGAAGCAGGCAAAACATAAGAGACTCATAAAAACAGAATAAACTGAGGGTTGATGGGGCTGGGAGGGAGGGGAAAGTGAGTGATGGGCATTGAGGAGGGCACCTGCTGGGATGAGCACTGGGTGTTGTATGGAAACCAATTTGACAATAAATTTCATATTAAAAAAATAAAAAATAAAAGTAAATAAAATAAAAACGAAGAAATGCTTAAAAATTAATTCATTAAGGGTATAAGTTAAGAATTCCGAAACATAACTTTTTGTCTTTTTTTTCCGCTGTTTTGTTTCTTAAATTCCACATATGAGTGAAATCATATGGTATTTGCCTTTCTCTGACTTATTTCACTTAGCATTATAACCTGTAGGTCCATCCATGTTGTTGCAAATGGCAAGATTTCATTCTTACTTATGGTGGAGTAATATTCCATTGTGTGTGTGTATGTATATATATATCCATTCACCCATTCACCCATAAATGGATACTTGGGTTGCTTCAGTATCTTGGCTATTATAATTAATACTGCAAGAAACATAGGGGTACGTGTATCTTTTTGAATAGTGTATTTGTTTCCTTTGGATAAATACCCAGTAGTGGAATTACTGGGTCATATGGTAATTCTATTTTTAATTTTTCTTTTTTTTTTTAATTTTTTTTCAACGTTTATTTATTTTTGGGACAGAGAGAGACAGAGCATGAACAGGGGAGGGTCAGAGAGAGAGGGAGACACAGAATCGGAAACAGGCTCCAGGCTCTGAGCCATCAGCCCAGAGCCTGACGCGGGGCTCGAACTCATGGACCGCGAGATCGTGACCTGGCTGAAGTCGGACGCTTAACCGACTGCGCCACCCAGGTGCCCCTCTATTTTTAATTTTTCAAGGAACTTCCATACTGTTTTCCATAGTGGCTGTACCATTTGCAATCCTACCAACAGCACATAGAGTTCCTTTTTCTCCACATCCTTGCCAACACCTGTTATTTCTTGTTTTTATTTTAGCCATTCTGACAGGTGTTAAGGTGATACCTCATTGTGGTTTAGATTTGCATTTACTTGATGGTTAGTGATGTTGAGCATCTTTTATGTGTCTTTAGGCCATCTGTTATGTCTTCATTGGAAAAACATCTATTCAGTTTCTCTGCCCATTTTAATTACATTAGTTTTTGGTGTTGAGTTGTATAAATTCTTTATATATTTTGGATATTAACTCCTTATTGGATATATAATTTGCAAATATCTTCTCCCATTCAGTAGTTGCCTTTCTGTTTTGCTGATGGTTTCCAACACTGTGTAAAAGTTTTGAGGGAGGTGAGTGGGGGGATGGGTGAAATACATAAAGGGGATCAAGAGTACACTTATCTTAATGAGCACTGAGTAATGTACAGAATTGTTGAATAATTATATTGTACACCTGAAACTAATATAACACTGTATATTTTACTTAAATAAAAAAAGAGAATAAAAAAGAATTCATAGCCAGAACAACAGAATAAAGCTAAAGAGAATAGAAGGCAAGTAATAAAAATAGCAGAAATGGATGAACTAGAAAACAAAGATATACTAGACAGAATTATCTATGGTATCATACCTGAAACCTTTCTTTAGCTCACAACTTATACTCTATCTATCCACGAACCCTGTTGTCTCTACCTGCAAAATATTTTCAGAAACTGACCACTTCTCACCACCACCATTACTACTACTGAGGCCAACGCTGCCATCACATCGCTTGTCTTTAAACTATCATGCAGGTCTGACACCTGTGGAAGCAAGGAGGGAAGGAAGGAAGATTGGGGAGGAAGAGTTTCAGATTGCAGTGCAGCTTTGAAAAAATCTTGACCAGCTGGGTGTGCAGTTCTGCAAAGATTATCCTGTGCTGGCCGTAACATGCTCAGTCATAGGCTGAAAGCTGCCTGGGAAGCACATGGCCTCAACTCACAAACAGCAGGCCCTATAGGAGCCTGCAGCTGGAAGCTGTCAGATAATTGCACTCCTTGAGGCAGATTCTCTGGAATCTGGAAGTGGAATCTGGAATCTCTGGAAGTGAGATCTGAATGGTGTCCTTTCATGTCTACCACAGTATCCATTTCTCTTTGATGTTGTCAGGATGAGATTTAGGACACAGTACAGGGCTCAGCAAACTATGACCCAGGGGCCAAACTGAGCCTGCCACCTGGTTTTGTAAATAAAGTTTTATCGGTCCTTAACCACACACATTTATTTCTTGTTCATGGCTGCTTTTAGGCTACAATGGCAGAGATGAGTAGTTATGATAAGACTATATTGCTTTTAAAGCCTAACAAATAGCCCTTTACAGAGAAAGTTTGCAGACCCCTGACTTAGTATATATTTAGTAAGATGCAAGGCACAATGGAGTCTTTGAATTTTTTTTTTAATGTTGATTTATTTATATATTTTCATCAAGAGAGAGTGTGCACACAGGGGAGGGAAAGAGAGAGGAGAGAGTCTTTGAAGTTTTATATGTTGGCCATCTTTTAGGAAGAGTAAGACATGCACAAATACTTGTGATGTCTCACAATTTCTATTCCTCATACTACATGTAAAATCTTTGGGTGTATAAAAGAAGGAGGGATTTAAGAAAGGCAGTTCTGTGTTCTTATTTAGGCTTTTAAAGGCTTATTCTGGCTGCTCTGTGTGGACTGTATTATAGAAACACAAAGATAAAAGCAGGGATACCTGTCAGGAAGCAACTGGTCTAGTCTAGGCAAGAAACAATAGTAGTTTGGGTTAGGATGATGGTGATAGAAAGGGAAAGAACATTTTATGAGATGAAAACTGTAGTGGGATTGAGTAGTATGACAATCAAAGTTTTGTTTTTGGCATGTTGAATTTGAGGTATCTAAGTGGAAATATCAAATAAAATGTTAAGATATATGAAGCTAAAGTTCAGAAATGGTCAGGTTGATGATGTAAATTTGGGAAATAGTATATAAGTGGTACTCCAAGCTAGGACTAGATGGAATCACATAGGAAAAGAATATAGATAAAGAGGTCTTTCTTATAATGAATATTTGAGACGCCAACATTCAGATATTGGGGAGGGGAAAGAAGCCAGAAGAGGAGTCTGGTATAGTGTCTCCACAAACAGGCAGTGGACAACAATGTGGAATGCTGCTGAGACGAAGATGAGGTAGGAAAATGGTCCATTGAATTTGGCAACATGGAGATACCGGTGACCTAAAAAATAAGCGGGATTTTTTTTTTTTTAATGTTCAGGAGCAGAAGCTAGAGCGAAATGGGTATAAGAGAGAATGGAAGTAAGGAAATGAAGATAAGGTAGAGGTAACTGTTTTGAGACACTTTACTGTGAAAGGGAGCAGAGAAACTGGGGTTAGTTGGAGGAGCTGTGGGGTCTAAAAAAATACCAGAGCCTCTCTGAAGGTTTTAAAGCAGGGTAGTGACCCCATTAGTGCTTTAGGAAGACTGATCCTCCTTATCTTCCGCTGCACAGTAGAAATTACAGGGAGATATCCAGATGAGAGACAATTAGTCTCAACTAAGGTAATGGTAATGAGAATGGAAAGTGGGAGGCAAATGCATTCCTCAATGTGTAGAATTTTTACCTTAGCTTACTTCTTCAGAAGTTTATATGTATTAGCCACCCTTATCTTGATATATTTCTTTCTGAAATGTATAACTCAAAGAGATTTTTGTCTTTTCCTATAATACTTGAATTAGCACTAAATGTTAATTAGTTAATTAATATTATTAATAAAAATAATTAGCTCTAATCCCGTGCCACGCAGGCTGCTATATTGCCCTTTGTCTTGTTACTTATAGGTTGGAATCAGAGAGGCTGGGCTACCATTGTTATCTCTCCTAATTTTTAGCTGTGTGATGCTGAGAAAACCATCTGGATTATTGTAAGGAATATTTGAGGTAATATTAAAAAAAATGTTTCAAGCAGGATTTCCACTCTGGCGATGGTGAATTAGAACAATCCTCCCATTGAGGAAAATTATGAAAAGTGTGTGTGTGTGTGTGTGTGTGTGTGTGTGTGTGTGTGTGTGTAATTATTCATTGCTTCAAAGCAATCAAGAGTTTTGGAAGTCAAGATCCAAAGAGCCAAGAAAAGGCAGAAACTCAGAAAGGTAAGTAGGGCATTTGGGGGCAACTTTTCCTATAAGGCTTTTGTTGATTCCAGAATATACTGCTGAATGACTGAGAAGCCAAGCAGTGCTTTAATAGCTTCAATGGACAAGGGGGTACAAAATCTGCAGACTAGAGATCGCCAAGAAGAGGGTCTGGAAAGTCCACCCAAAACTCTTAGGTGGCACTTCAAAAAGGCTACATCATAGTAATAATGGAAAACTGGAAATAGACTGATGTTTACAAGATTTGAAGCCCAGCTTCCAAAAATCTCAGTCTCTGAAGTTGGATTAAGATAATACTAGATGGCTAGGGACTCTAGCCACTTGCAAGAAGGCTCTCTTGGCTGAGCAACTTCATTCTAGGCCTCAAATTATCTTTTGTAGTTGTTCACGTACAGTGTTTACCATTCATTCAAAAATAACCATGTATAAGAGAAAATGAAATGTGAATAAAAACCAAGAAAATAACAGACGAGAGAAACAGAAATATTCCATATATGTATATTTCATATAATGGAGTTAACAAGCAAAGATTTTGCAATAACTATCCTTGGGGCACCTGGCTAGCTCAATCAGTGGAGCACGTGACTCTTGATCTAGGAGTTGTAAGTTCAAGCCCTATGTTGGGTATAAAGATTACATAAAAATAAAATCTTTAAAAAATAACTATCCTTAATATGTTAAAGAAGATACATGGCAAGATTCAGAATTTAGAAAAAAGACTTGGAATTGAGCAAGACTCTTGAACAGGTGCTTCACAAGATCTCCACATGGCCAGTGAGCATATAAAAAGGTGCTCTACATCATTTGTAAATAGGAAAATGTAAATTAAAATGATGAGATACTACTATGTACTCTTCCAAATAAGTAAAATTAAAAAGACTGACAGAGGCACCTGGGTGGCTCAGTGGCTTAAGCATCTGACTCTTTTTTAGTTTTTATTTATTTACTTTTTAAATTTACATTCAAGTTAGTGAATGTAACATTCAAGAATGATTTCAGGGGTAGATTCCTTGAAGGAATTTACCCATTTAGCCCATCCCCCCTCCCACAACCCCTCCAGTAACCCTCAGTTTGTTCTCCATATTTAAGAGTCTCTTATGTTTTGTCCCCCCATATGTCCTCATATGAGTGAAGTCATATATTTGCATTTCTCCGACTGACTAATTTCAGTTAGCACAACACCCTCTAGTTCCATCCACATAGTTGCAAATGGCAAGATTTCATTCTTTTTGATTGCCAAGTAATACTCCATTGTATATATGTACCACATTTTCTTTATTCATTCATCCATTGATGGACATTTGGGCTCTTACCATACTTTGGAAAGCTGATAGTGCTGCTATAAACGTTGGGGTGCATGTGCCCCTTCAAAAGAGCATACCTGTATCCCTTGGATAAATACCTAGGGCCAGATGGCTTTCCAGGGGAATTTTCCCAAACATTTAAGGAAGAGTTAACACCTATTCTTTTGAAGGTGTTCCAAAAATAGAAATGGAAGGAAAACTTCCAAACTCTTTCTATGAAGCCAGCATTACTTTGATTCCAAAACCATACAAAGACCCCACTAAAAAGGAGAACTATAGACCAATTTCCCTGATGAACATGGATGCAAAAATCCTCAACAACCGGATCCAACAATACATTAAAAAAATTATTCACCACAAACAAGTGGGATTTATACCTGGGATGCAGGACTGGTTCAATATCCACAAAGTAATCAATGTGATTCATCACATCAATAAAAGAAAGAACAAGAACCATATGATCCTGTCAATAGATGCAGAGAAAGCGTTTGACAAAATACAGCATCCTTTCTTGATAAAAAGCCCTCAAGAAAGTAGGGATAGAAGGATCATACCTCAAGATCATAAAAGTCATATATGAAAGACCCAATGTTAATATCATCCTCAATGGGGAAAAACTGAAAGCTTTCCCCCTAAGGTCAGGAACAAGACAGGGATGTCCACTCCCGCCACTGTTATTCAACATAGCATTGGAAGTTTCAGCCTCAGCAATCAGACAACACAAAGAAATAAAAGGCATCCAGATCGGCTGGGAGGAGGTCAAACTTTCACTCTTCGCAGATGACATGATACTCTATATGGAAAACCCAAAAGACTCCACAAAAAAACTGCTAGAACTTATCCATGAATTCAGCAAAGTTGCAGGATATAAAATCAATGCACAGAAATCGGTTGCATTCCTATACACCAACAATGAAACAACAGAAAGAGAAATGAAGGAATCAATCTCATTTACAATTGCATCACAAACCATAAAATACCTAGGAATAAACCTAACCAAAGAGGTGAAAAATCTATACACTGAAAACTATAGAAAGCTTATGAAAGAAATAGAAGAAGACACAAAATATGGAAAAAGATTCCATGCTCTTGGATTGGAAGAACAAATATTGTTAAAATGTCAATACTACCCAAAGCAATCTACATATTCAATGCAATCTCTATCAAAAGAACACCAGCATTCTTTACAGAGCTAGAACAAACAATCCTAAAATTTGTATGGAACCAGAAAAGACCCCGAATAGCCAAAGCAATCTTGAAAAAGAAAACCAAAGCTGGAGGTATCACAATCGCAGACGTCAAGCTGTGTTACAAAGCTGTAATCATCAAGACAGTATGGTACTGGCACAAGAACAGACACTCAGATCAATGGAAAAGAATAGAGAACCCAGAAATGGATGCACAAACGTATGGCCAACTGATCTTTGACAAAGCAGGAAAGAATATTCAGTGGAATAAAGACAGTCTCTTTAGCAAGTGGTGCTGGGAAAACTGGACAGTGACATGCAGAAAAATGAACCTGGACCACTTTCTTACACCATCCACAAAAATAAACTCAAAATGGATGAAAGACCTCAATGTAAGACAGGAAGCCATCAAAATCCTGGAGGAGAAAACAGGCAACGACATCTTTGATCTTGGCCACAGCAACTTCTTACTCAACACGTCTCCGGAGGCAAGGGAAACAAAAGCAAAAATGTACTACTGGGACCTCATCAAAATAAAATCTTCTGCACAGCGAAGGAAACAATCAGCAAAACTAAAAGGCAACTGATGGAATAGGAGAAGATATTTTCAAAGGACATATCAGATAAAAGGTTAGTATCCAAAATGTATAAAGAACTTATCAAACTCAACACCCAAAAACAAATAATCCAGTGAAGAAATGGGCAAAAGACATGAATAGACACTTCTCCAAAGAAGACATCCAGATGGCCAACCGACACATGAAAAAAATGCTCAACATCACTCATCATCAGGGAAATACAAATCAGAACTACAATGAGATACCACCTCACACCTGTCTCAATGGCTAAAATTAACAACTCAGGCAACAACAGATGTTGGCAAGGATGCTGAGAAAGAGGATCTCTTTTGGACTGCTGGTGGGAATGCAAACTGACGCAGCCAGTATGGAAAACAATATGGAGATTCCTCAAAAAATTAAAAATAGAACTACCCTACAACCCAGTAATTGCACTACTAGGTATTTATCCAAGCGTCTGACTCTTGATTTCAGTTCAGGTCATGATCTCAGGTTTTGGGCTCTGTGCTGACATTGAGGAGCCTGCCCAGGATTCTCTCTCTCTCTCTCTCTCTCTCTCTCTCTCTCTCTGTCCCTCCCCCAATTTATCTCTCTCTCTAAATAAATAAATAAATAAAATAAAATAATAAAATAAAAAACTGCTAATACCAAGTATTGGAGAAGGATGTGGAGCAATAGGAACTCCCACACGCTGTTTGTGAAACTGTATTTTGAGCAACCATTTTATTTTATTTTTTTTATTTTTTATTTTTTTTATTATATGAAATTTATTGTCACAATGGTTTCCATACAACACCCAGTGCTCATCCCAAAAGGTGCCCTCCTCAATACCCATCACCTACCCTCTCCTCCCTCCCACCCCCTATCAACCCTCAGTTTGTTCTCAGTTTTTAACAGTCTCTTATGCTTTGGCTCTCTCCCACTCTAACCTCTTTTTTTTTTTTTTAATTTTTTCCTCCCCCTCCCCCATGGGTTCCTGTTAACTTTCTCAGGATCCACATAAGAGTGAAACCATATGGTATCTGTCTTTCTCTGTATGGCTTATTTCACTTAGCAACACACTCTCCAGTTCCATCCACGTTGCTACAAAAGGCCATATTTCATTTTTTCTCATTGCCACGTAGTATTCCATTGTGTATATAAACCACAATTTCTTTATCCATTCATCAGTTGATGGACATTTAGGCTCTTTCCATAATTTGGCTATTGTTGAGAGTGCTGCTATGAACATTGGGGTACAAGTGCCCCTATGCATCAGTACTCCTGTATCCCTTGGGTAAATTCCTAGCAGTGCTATTGCTGGGTCATAGGGTAGGTCTATTTTTAATTTTCTGAGGAACCTCCACACTGCTTTCCAGAGCGGTTGCACCAATTTGCATTCCCACCAACAGTGCAAGAGGGTTCCCGTTTCTCCACATCCTCTCCAGCATCTATAGTCTCCTGATTTGTTCATTTTGGCCACTCTGACTGGCGTGAGGTGATACCTGAGTGTGGTTTTGATTTGTATTTCCCTGATAAGGAGCGACGCTGAACATCTTTTCATGTGCCTGTTGGCCATCCGGATGTCTTCTTTAGAGAAGTGTCTATTCATGTTTTCTGCCCATTTCTTCACTGGGTTATTTGTTTTTTGGGTGTGGAGTTTGGTGAGCTCTTTATAGATTTTGGATACTAGCTCTTTGTCCGATATGTCATTTGCAAATATCTTTTCCCATTCTGTTGGTTGCCTTTTAGTTTTGTTGGTTGTTTCCTTTGCTGTGCAGAAGCTTTTTATCTTCATAAGGTCCCAGTAATTCACTTTTGCTTTTAATTCCCTTGCCTTTGGGGATGTGTCGAGTAAGAGATTGCTACGGCTGAGGTCAGAGAGGTCTTTTCCTGCTTTCTCCTCTAAGGTTTTGATGGTTTCCTGTCTCACATTCAGGTCCTTTATCCATTTTGAGTTTATTTTTGTGAATGGTGTGAGAAAGTGGTCTAGTTTCAACCTTCTGCATGTTGCTGTCCAGTTCTCCCAGCACCATTTGTTAAAGAGGCTGTCTTGTTTCCATTGGATGTTCTTTCCTGCTTTGTCAAAGATGAGTTGGCCATACGTTTGTGGGTCTAGTTCTGGGGTTTCTATTCTATTCCATTGGTCTATGTGTCTGTTTTTGTGCCAATACCATGCTGTCTTGATGATGACAGCTTTGTAGTAGAGGCTAAAGTCTGGGATTGTGATGCCTCCTGCTTTGGTGTTCTTCTTCAAAATTCCTTTGGCTATTCGGGGCCTTTTGTGGTTCCATATGAATTTTAGGATTGCTTGTTCTAGCTTCGAGAAGAATGCTGGTGCAATTTTGATTGGGATTGCATTGAATGTGTAGATAGCTTTGGGTAGTATTGACATTTTGACAATATTTATTTTTCCAATCCATGAGCAGGGAATGTCTTTCCATTTCTTTAAATCTTCTTCAATTTCCTTCATAAGCTTTCTATAGTTTTCAGCATACAGATCCTTTACATCTTTGGTTAGATTTATTCCTAGGTATTTTATGCTTCTTGGTGCAATTGTGAATGGGATCAGTTTCTTTATTTGTCTTTCTGTTGCTTCATTGTTAGTGTACAAGAATGCAACTGATTTCTGTACATTGATTTTGTATCCTGCAACTTTGCTGAATTCATGTATCAGTTCTAGCAGACTTTTGGTGGAGTCTATCGGATTTGCCATGTATAATATCATGTCATCTGCAAAAAGCGAAAGCTTGATTTCATCTTTGCCAATTTGGATGCCTTTGATTTCCTTTTGTTGTCTGATTGCTGATGCTAGAACTTCCAGCACTATGTTAAACAACAGCGGTGAGAGTGGGCATCCCTGTCGTGTTCCTGATCTCAGGGAAAAAGCTCTGAGTTTTTCCCCGTTGAGGATGATGTTAGCTGTGGGCTTTTCATAAATGGCTTTTATGATGTTTAAGTATGTTCCTTCTATCCCGACTTTCTCAAGGGTTTTTATTAAGAAAGGGTGTTGGATTTTGTCAAAGGCCTTTTCTGCATCGATTGACAGGATCATATGGTTCTTCTCTTTTTTTTTGTTTATGTGATGTATCACGTTGATTGATTTGCGAATGTTGAACCAGCCCTGCATCCCAGGAATGAATCCCACTTGAGCATGGTGAATAATTCTTTTTATATGCACTTGAATTCGATTTGCTAGTATCTTATTGAGAATTTTTGCATCCATATTCATCAGGGATATTGGCCGGTAGTTCTCTTTTTTTACTGGGTCTCTGTCTGGTTTAGGAATCAAAGTCATACTGGCTTCCTAGAATGAGTCTGGAAGTTTTCCTTCCCTTTCTATTTCTTGGAATAGCTTGAGAAGGATAGGTATTATCTCTGCTTTAAACGTCTGGTAGAACTCCCCTGGGAAGCCATCTGGTCCTGGACTCTTATTTGTTGGGAGATTTTTGATAACCGATTCAATTTCTTCGCCGGTTATGGGTCTGTTCAAGCTTTCTATTTCCTCCTGATTGAGTTTTGGAAGAGTGTGGGTGTTCAGGAATTTGTCCATTTCTTCCAGGTTGTCCAATTTGTTGGCATATAATTTTTCATAGTATTCCCTGATAATTGTTTGTATCTCTGAGGGATTGGTTGTAATAATTCCATTTTCGTTCATGATTTTATCTATTTGGGTCATCTCCCTTTTCTTTTTGAGAAGCCTGGCTAGAGGTTTGTCAATTTTATTTTTTCAAAAAACCAACTCTTGGTTTCGTTGATCTGCTCTACAGTTTTTTTAGACTCTATATTGTTTATTTCTGCTCTGATCTTTATTATTTCTCTTCTTCTGCTGGGTTTGGGGTGTCTTTGCTGTTCTGCTTCTATTTCCTTCAGGTGTGCTGTTAGATTTTGTATTTGGGATTTTTCTTGTTTCTTGAGATAGGCCTGGATTGCAATGTATTTTCCTCTCAGGACTGCCTTCGCTGCGTCCCAAAGCGTTTGGATTGTTGTATTTTCGTTTTCGTTTGTTTCCATATATTTTTTAATTTCTTCTCTAATTGCCTGGTTGACCCACTCATTTGTTAGTAGGGTGTTCTTTAACCTCCATGCTTTTGGAGGTTTTCCAGACTTTTTTCTGTGGTTGATTTCAAGCTTCATAGCATTGTGGTCTGAAAGTATGCATGGTATAATTTCAATTCTGGTAAACTTATGAAGGGCTGCTTTGTGACCCAGTATATGATCTATCTTGGAGAATGTTCCATGTGCACTCGAGAAGAAAGTATATTCTGTTGCTTTGGGATGCAGAGTTCTAAATATATCTGTCAAGTCCATCTGATCCAATGTCTCATTCAGGGCCCTTGTTTCTTTATTGACCGTGTGTCTAGATGATCTATCCATTTCTGTAAGTGGGGTGTTAAAATCCCCTGCAATTACCACATTCTTATCAATAAGGTTGCTTATGTTTATGAGTAGTTGTTTTATATATTTGGGGGCTCCGGTATTCGGCGCCTAGACATTTATAATTGTTAGCTCTTCCTGATGGATAGACCCTGTAATTATTATATAATGTCCTTCTTCATCTCTTGTTACAGCCTTTAATTTAAAGTCTAGTTTGTCTGATATAAGTATGGCTACTCCAGCTTTCTTTTGGCTTCCAGTAGCATGATAAATAGTTCTCCATCCCCTCACTCTCAATCTACAGGTGTCCTCAGGTCTAAAATGAGTCTCTTGTAGACAGCAAATAGATGGGTCTTGTTTTTTATCCATTCTGATACCCTATGTCTTTTGGTTGGCGCATTTAATCCATTTACATTCAGTGTTATTATAGAAAGATACGGGTTTAGAGTCATTGTGATGTCTGTATGTTTTATGCTTGTAGTGTTGTCTCTGGTACTTTGTCTCACAGGGTCCCCCTTAGGATCTCTTGTAGGGCTGGTTTAGTGGTGACAAATTCCTTCAGTTTTTGTTTGTTTGGGAAGACTTTTATCTCTCCTTCTATTCTAAATGACAGACTTGCTGGATAAAGGATTCTCGGCTGCATATTTTTTCTGTCTAGCACACTGAAAATCTCGTGCCAATTCTTTCTGGCCTGCCAAGTTTCAAAAGAGAGATCAGTCACGAGTCTTATAGGTCTCTCTTTATATGTGAGGGCACTTTTACCCCTTGCTGCTTTCAGAATTTTCTCGTTATCCTTGTATTTTGCCAGTTTGACTATGATATGTCGTGCAGAAGATCGATTCAAGTTACGTCTGAAGGGAGTTCTCTGTGCCTCTTGGATTTCAATGCCTTTTTCCTTCCCCAGTTCAGGGAAGTTCTCAGCTATTATTTCTTTAAGTACCCCTTCAGCACCTTTCCCTCTCTCTTCCTCCTCTGGGATACCAATTATGCGTATATTATTTCTTTTTAGTTTATCACTTAGTTTTCTAATTTTCCCCTCATACTCCTGGATTTTTTTATCTCTCTTTTTCTCAGCTTCCTCTTTTTCTATAACTTTATCTTCTAGTTCACCTATTCTCTCCTCTGCCTCTTCAATCCGAGTCGTGGTGGTTTCCATTTTGTTTTGCATTTCATTTAAAGCATTTTTCAGCTCCTCGTGACTGTTCCTTAGTCCCTTGATCTCTGTAGCAAGAGGTTCTCTGCTGTCCTCTATACTGTTTTCAAGTCCAGCGATTAATTTTATGGCTATTATTCTAAATTCACTTTCTGTTATATTATTTAAATCCTTTTTGATCAGCTCATTAGCTGTTGTTATATCCTGGAGATTCTTCTGAGGGGAATTCTTCCGTTTGGTCACTTTGGATAGTCCCTGGCGTGGTGAGGACCTGCAGGGCACTTCCCCTGTGCTGTGGTGTATAACTGGAGTTGGTGGGCGGAGTCGCAGTCAGACCTGATGTCTGCCCCCAGCCCACCGCTGGGGCCACAGTCAGACTGGTGTGTGCCTTCTCTTCCCCTCTCCTAGGGGCGGGATTCACTGTGGGGTGGTGTGGCCCGTCTGGGCTACTTGCACACTGCCAGGCTTGTGATGCTGGGGATCTGGCGTATTAGCTGGGGTGGGTAGGCAAGGTGCACAGGGGCAGGAGGGGCAGGCTTAGCTCGCTTCTCCTTAGGTGATCCACTTCAGGAGGGGCCCTGTGGCAGCGGGAGGTAGTCAGATCCGCTGCCGGAGGTTTGGCTCCTCCGCAGAAGCACAGAGTTGGGTGTTTGCGCGGAGCGAGGAAGTTCCCTGGCAGGAACTGGTTCTCTTTGGGATTTTGGCTGGGGGATGGGCGGGGGAGATGGCGCTGGCGAGCACGTTTGTTCCCCACCAAACTGAACTCTGTCGTCTGGGGGCTCAGCAGCTCTCCCTCCCTTTGTCTTCCAGCCTTCCTGCTTTCCGAGCAGAGCTGTTAACTTATGACCTCCCAGAGGCTAAGTCGCGCTTGCTGTCGGAACACAGTCCGTCAGGCCCCTCCGCTTTTGCCAGCCAGACTCGGGGGCTCTGCTTGGCTGGCAAGCCACCTCTCTGCCCCGGCTCCCTCCCGCCAGTCCGTGGAGCGCGCACCGCCTCGCCGCCCTTCCTACCCTCTTCCGTGGGCCTCTCGTCTGCGCTTGTCTCCGGCGACTCCGTTCTGCTAATCCTCTGGTGGTTTTCTGGGTTATTTAGGCAGGTGTAGGTGGAATCTAATTGATCAGCAGGACGCGCGGTGAGCCCAGCGTCCTCCTACGCCGCCATCTTCCCTCCTCCTCCTCTGCGCAACCATTTTAGAGAAGAGCTTGGCATTATCTACTAATGGTGAAAACATACATGCCCTGTGACACAGCAACTTTACCTGTGGGTATATACCGACAGATATGTATGCATATGTGTACTAAGAATCTTCAGAACCACATTATTTGCAACATCCCCAATTGGACACAGTCCAAATCTCCATTAATGGCATAATGGAAAAATTAAAAATGTGTTCTCTTCAAATAATAATATACTATACCATGCAGTATGTACACAGCTACATGGATCAATCTCACATTTACGATGTGGAAGAAAAGAATCAAACACAAGAGCACTTTATTGTATGGTTCCCTTAACATGAAGTTCAAAAACAGGCAAAACTAATCTCTGGTGTTAAAAGTGAAGGTGGTGGGGGCGCCTAGGTGGCTCAGTTGGTTGTCCGACTTAGGCACGGGTCATGATCTCAGGGTTCATGGGTTTGAACCCCGTGTCAGGCTCTGTGTTGACAGCTCAGCGTCTGGAGCCTGCTTCGGATTCTATGTCTCCCTCCCTCTCTGCCTCTCTGCTGTTCGTGCTGGGTCTCTCTGTCTCTCAAGAAAAAATAAACATTAATTTTTTTTTTAATGTGAAAGTGTTGGTAGCCTTTGGAGAAGAAGAAAATAATAATAGGGAGTGGGCATAGAGGAGCAACTGAGTGCTGGTGAAATGCTATTTCTTCACTTCGGTGGTAGTTATACATTTATAGTGACTTTGTGAAATTACATTGAGTTGTACATTTACTCCCTGTGTGTGTTTCTGTGTTATACTTTATAGTGAAATTAAATCTCTATACATCATTTTCCATTTCTAATCTTTCACTCACTATTCTTTTTGACACTCTAGAACATATCCAATTCAGATCTCTGTACTTGCTTAGCTCCTCTATGAAGCGTTTTCTAACCCCTCCACATAGAATTGTAGACTCTTTTCTTTGGGTCCATACTGTAACATAATACTTGTAATAATATATTATTCTTATGTGTTTGTTGTCTCCTATTATGAAGTTGTAAATCTCTTAAGGGCAAAGATTATTCATCTTTTTATCTCCAAACTGAGTACAGCGCCTAGTACCACAGGCATTTAATACATATTTGTTGGAAGAATGAGTTGTAAATATCTTTTTCATTTTACACACATGGAAACCAGTACTCATAAAGGTGAAGTATTCTGCCCAAGGTCACACAGTTACTAGGTTGATGGACTAGGTTTGGACCCAGATCTATCTTATTCTAAAGCTGGTGCTTCTGTTTTCTGCACTGCCAGATCACCTGTGTTAGCTTACTTAATCTTTACCACATCCCCATGACTTCAGTACTAGTATCATCCCCATCTTATATATGAGGCAGCTGAGGCTCAGAGGGGCTCAGTAACCTGTTCAGGATCACACCCTTCAGAAGTAGTCAAGCTGTGATTCAAATTTAGGTGTCCCCAAGTTTCAAAGCCCTTGCTTTTAACACTATATCACAATACATTTGTGATGTACCTCATAATACATTTAGAGTACACAGTACTTCATAACCATGTAGATTACCTCCTGTTAGAGCAGAGTATAAATACAGCATTGTCATTTCAGGGTTTGGTGTCCAAAAACGTCTTATTCTAATATTATTCTGCTTTTTTAAGGGGTTTCTTTTCCCAATAAGTATACACATGGAATTTTTTTATCCTTAAAACCGCTATGTTACAGATGGTGGTTAATAGAACTCTGGAAAAGATCTGAGTTTCAATTTGGGCTAATTATGTAATCTCCTCTCCAAAACTGTATTTATTCATCTCTAAAAGGGGGTATTAATAGTACTTACCTTGGGGCGCCTGGGTGGCTTAGTCGGTTAGGCATCTGACTCTTGATTTTAGCTCAGGTCATGATCTCAAGGTTCATAGGTTTGAGCCCCATGTCGGGCTCTGTACTGACAGCTCAGAGCCTGGAGCCTGCTTCAGATTCTGTCTCTGCCCCTCCCCAATCATTCTCTGTCTCTCTCTCTCTCTCTCACAAGTAAATAGATAAAATTAAAAAAAATACACACCTGGTTTCAAAGAGTTAGCATGAAAGAAGAATATAAAATATCTCAATATTTCTATATTGTTACATGTTGAAATGCTAATATTTTGATATGAATTAAACTATATGATTATAATTAATTTTACTTGTGTTTTTTACTTTTTATTTTTTTAAAATTTTTTTTTCAACGTTTATTTATTTTTGGGACAGAGAGAGACAGAGCATGAACGGGGGAGGGGCAGAGAGAGAGGGAGACACAGAATCGGAAACAGGCTCCAGGCTCTGAGCCATCAGCCCAGAGCCTGACGCGGGGCTCGAACTCACGGACCGCGAGATCGTGACCTGGCTGAAGTCGGACGCTTAACCGACTGCGCCACCCAGGCGCCCCTGTTTTTTACTTTTTAAATATGGCTCTTAGAGAATAAAAATCATACATGTAGTTCACATTGTATTTTCATTGCAAAGACCTGCTCTGGTGGCTGCATGCTTAACCATGTCTTTTGCTTGAACCAGAGATTAAGCTGATGTTTAACACTGGCAAGAAGCTTGCAGTTTGAGTAAGAAGGATGTAAGAATCAAATATTTCTTTCTAAAAGTATATTGTAATTAATTGCTATGAAAGAGAATGGAGTCTTTCTAGTGTGTTCTGTAGCAAGGGGAACATTTAAACTGGTCCTGAGAAGGGTTAGTAGTGAGGTGAGAAAAAGGTAAAACATGGGTACATTTGGAAAAAGGCTAGTTGTCTAGTTTGGGGACTATGATAACAGCAAGGAGAGTAGAAGTGGCTGAATAATTAAGTGAAGACCAATTCTAATAGGCCTTGTCCTGGGCCAAGGAGTTGGGACTCTATGTTGTTAATTCTAGGGAGCCATTGACAGGTTTCAAGCAAAGATGTAATAAGATGACTTGGTTTTAGGAATGTTAGCCTTCCAGCTATATGGAATGGAGTGGAGGTTGGAGAGGGGATGAGGGTGGAGACAGAAAAACTACCAGACTTAGGAGGCTTGTGTCAATAATTCAGGTGACAGGCAATGAGCATCTGAGCTTGATTGGTGGCAGTAGGAATTAGGAAGGCATGTGTTCAGTTTGGGAAATACTGCTGAAGTAGAACTACTAGATTTGTCCGTAGGTTGGTGCAAGTGCTGGAGAATGAGTCAAGTATGATTCAGTGAATGCAAACAAGTGGAGTTCCCCAGTTTTAGGGACTGATAAAGCAGGTCAAATGGGTCGGGGTTTCGAGGTTGTAGACATAACATGACTTAAATGGCTAACCTTAGAGTCCAGGCTGGCCCAGAGGCAAGTGAAATCCAGTGGGAAGAGGAAGAGAAGGAAGAAGAAAGGCAAGGCTTGAATCTTTGGCACCTGGGGAAGCGACTGCCTTTTTGGCTTCAATTTTCCTACCTGAAAAGGGGAGATTGAACCAGATGATCCTTAAGTGTCCTTCCAAGGTCAATATTCATTCTAAGGTCTGTGTTTATAGTAGAGACACAGTATGCTCTACATCAATAGGGCATAATAAAATTACCTTAGGTACCAGTCCTATTTTGTTCTTGATATCTGTTTCTATTAGCTGCCTTTCTCCCCCTTGAACTTGTGATCAACTCTCTACAAAGTTTTCTATCATGATAAATTTATAGATTCTAAATTTGATGAAAGGGAGGGGAAGGAAGGGAGAACTTGCGGACTATTTAAAGATCATTTAAATATTTAGTTGCCTGAAAAGGTACAGTGACTAACATACAAGGGAAAAATATATAACTTAACTATAAGGAATTAATGAACCAAAAGTGGTTAGCATCAGCTTAAAGCTTTGAGGCCTTTCCTTCTTATTGATTCCAAACAGAATAAATCTATAAATGATAATAGTGCCTGATTTATTTTTTTAAACTTTTTAAATGTTTACTTATTTTTTTTAATTTTTTTAAATGTTCATTTATTTTTGAGAGAGACAGAGACAGAGTGTGAGTGGGGGAGGAGCAGAGCGAGAGGGAGACATAGAATCTGAAGCAGGCTCCAGGCTCCGAGCCATCAGCACAGAGCCTGATGCGGGGCTCGAACTCACAGAACTGTGAGACCATGACCTGAGCCTAAGTCAGACGCTCAACCAACTGAGCCACCCAGGTGCCCCTATTTTTTATTTTCTTAAAGATATTTTAAATGTTCATTTATTTTTGAGAGAGAGAGAGAGAGAGAGAGAGAGAGAGCAAGGGAGAGGCAGGGAGAGGGGGAGACACAGAATCCAAAGCAGGCTCCAGTCTCTGAGCTGTCAGCACAAAGCCCGATGCAGGGCTCGAACTCACGAACCGTGAGATCATGACCCGAGCTGAGGTCAGATGCTTAACCAACTGAACCACCCAGGTGCCCCAATAACGCTCAATTTAAATTACTTCCAGCAAGTGCCACTTTTCAGGGCCTGTCAGACATGCTGCTCTGTCAACTGCACTTTGCAGTGTACAGAGCAAATCAATGTGGATAGAAACAATTGCAATTTAGGACAATTTGCCATTGTATCTTTTCACTGCATAGAATTGCTTTTGACTGAAATGATATTAATTACATGTATAACGTGGTCTATGGTTTTCTACACAGATTGCCCTGCTGGAAAAAAAAAAAAAAGAAAGAAAGAAGATGATTCCAACAGTAGGTCCCACTCTGTCAGACTCCTTCAGAAGTTGAGGAGAGGAGGTACAGGCCAAGAAAGTGAAGCAGAAGCAAAAAAGATTTCAGCAGGGAGTGATCCACAAAATGTCTTTTCCTCTGGGAATTTCACAGGTCTCAATAGAGAACAAGTCCTTATCAAAATCATCAAGTGGACAGCCAGATAAAGGGGAGGAAGCATAGAATAGAGTGTTGTCTTTGAGGCGGGGGCAGAGACAGTTTGAACAGTGTGTCTTTGTGGCCCAGGATGTTATAAACAAATGACCCTGAAGCTGAAGCACTAGGAGACAGCATAGTCATCCAATGACCTTACAGCAAAATTAGGTTGCCACACTCATGATGTCTTATAACCCTTACTGCAGTATTTATCCAATGGAATCTAGGAACCACCAGTGTCAGTATCAGAGGTTGGGGAAAATTTTTTTCAAAACATGGATTCTCTGACTCGAAGGCTCCACTCCATATCTACTGAATTAGAATTTTTGGAGATGGGGCCTAAGGATGCACTTTAATAAGCTCCCAGGTGACTTGCATGCATACCAAAGTTTCAGAACCATTGCCTCACGACAGCAAAATCCGTAAGGTACATATCATGTTATGTGTAGTGCCTGGCACAGTGATGCTGAATGAATTATTACAGACTAAGCAATACTAATACGTGATTGGCTTTTACATTACTGGTCCAAAGCCAGGTTTTCTTTTCCTTCTTTTTTAATTCTTCAATATCCCTGAACAATATCAGAGTGATAGGCTGAGAAGACTGGGCATAGGCAGAGAACATTACCTCCTTCACAGAAAAAACTGAGACAATATGTCCAATTCCCTCAACTTCCTTCTTGCCTTGTTCCCATTCTTTTTTTTTATTTATTTAGCTTTTTTTTTTTTATTTTTAACTAATCTCTACACTCAACATGGGGCTTGAACTCACAACCCTAAGATCAAGCGTCACTTGCTTTACCAATTGAGCCAGCCAGGCACCCCACATTGTTCCCATTCTTAAGTGGAAGGCATTCAGTTTATTACCATTGTGATATTAGCTGCAGATTTTTCATGGCTATTCTTTAAAAGATTAATGAAATTTTTTTTAATGTTTATTTTTGAGAGAGAGAGATAGAGCATGAGTAGGAGAGTGGCAGAGAGAGAGGGAGACACAGAATGAGAAGCAAGCTCCAGGCTCTGAGCTGTCAGCTCAGAGTCAGACACAGGGCTCGAACCCATGGACAGCCGACCACAGAATCATGACCTGAGCTGAAGCTGAACACACAGGTGCTCCATAGATTAATTAAATTTCTATTCCTAGATTACTAAGAGTTTTTTTTTTTAATTCAGAAATGGAGGTTGAGTTTTGTCAAATGCTTTTGCTGCATCTATTGAAATGATAGAATGATTTTTCTTTTTTAGTCTGTTAATATGGTAATTACACTGATTTTTGAATGCTTAAACTTTGTGTTTCAGAAACTCTTGAAAGATTCCAAAAGAGACAATGGCCTTGCTCTGGACCTAACTTATTTGCTGAGATCATCTCAAAAGTTACAGGTTTTTTTGTTTGTTCTGTTATTGGTGGTGATTGTTTTTTCTTAAGTTTATTTAGTTTGAGAGAGAGAGAGAACTCACACAAGCAGGGAAGAGAAAGGTGGAGAGGGAGAATCCCGAGCAGACTCCTCACTGTCAGCACAGAGCCCGATGTGAGGCTCCATCCCACGAGCCTTGAGATCATGACCTGGGCTGAAATCAAGTTGGATGCTTAACTGATTGAGCCACCCAGGCACCCCTGTGGTGATTGTTTTTTAAAGAGTAACATTCCTGGTATTAATAGACTGAAAAGCTAACAGGATTTGGGGCAGTATAAAAACATAAGTGTTTTGTGGAACTGTTTATCATATATCTTGTAATGTGTGTTTATTGTACTTCTATTTTGTTAATTCTATTGCAAGAGTGATACTGTCATGCCTGTTTTGTGTTAGTCGCTTTATTTGTCTGCTACAGGAGGCAGGTGATCTTAGGACCAAAAGAAATTATTTTAGTAAATTAATCCACTAGTAAATTCTAAATACCATCTTCATTTACTATCTGAGTATCTAAGGAGATAACATTGCAATTTATTTATTTGCTCTATCCTGTGCTTGTAGGTAACATCCAGTTCTTAGCTGAAGAGGTGACAAAGTGATAGACATGTCAGATTGGCTGCTCTTAGAAAGTTTACTTTATGTAGTAGGTGTCCTGCTGTATAGTAGCTGATGTCAGTTTGCCCACTCTATTTAATGGCTCCCCTTTTTCATAGTTTGTCGGGCCTCAATTTTAGGCTAACAAGTAAAGCTAGCAGTAAAGATGGCTTTAGAGTGGCTCCTTCCACTGAAAAAGATTTCATTGGTGAACTTATTTTTTAAATTTACCTGGCTTGCATCTCTTATTATTCTCCATCCCTCTCCTCAGGTCTCCTGTTTACTCAGTGCATGTTCCAAGGGGAGGATATTTGGCAACGACTTGCTATAAATACCCAGCATTACTGGATATGAAAGTCATATTCAAATTTTTTAACTGTTTGTAGTTTCCTGGATTGGTGAAAACATCCCGGAACACTTAGTAGTAAGGAGCAAAGGAAGAAAAGTGACATTGGTCTCAGCTGGGACAATTTGTTTTTCTTTTTGGTGGAGTAGGAGTGCTCAGTCACAAGGGTGAGTGGGTATAAAGAAGACATAATTAAGTACTAACAGTATTACATGAAGATAGAATACTATTGTATATTCAGATGACTTAAAATTTTCTATGATCGAATTAGTTTTATTCTTCAGGAACTTCTTAAAAGGAAGTAGTAGCAATGTAGTAATAAGTGTGGGGTGAGATAATTTGAAAAGTACCTAGAGAGCTGTCAGAAAATATTCTAAGGGTAGAGGGTATGTACCTGTTTTATTTTTGGAGGCAGAAAGGAGGTAGGAGGTAAAGAAAGATGTTACTAAGTGTAATTAGTAATGTCACCTATTTGCTGAGTAACAATAAGCCCAAAATTTCAGTGGGGCACAATAATAAGTATTTATTTCTTATATGTCAATTAGGGGTTGTCTAATCTGGGCAGATGGGTTAGGAGGCTATGCCTCAAGCCATAGGTCTGACTGGGGTTGGCTCATTGCTGCTGGTTGACTCTTAACTGGTCCAAGTGTTTTCATTCTGGGTGTACTGGATACCCAGGGCAGGCTGTTCTCCTGGCCATGGCAGAGGCACAAGAGGTAAGTGGACAAAGAATCTATATAGACATTTCCCAAAGACGTTATACAAATCATCCATAAGAACGTGAAAAGTTGCTTAACATCATGAGTTATCAGGGAAATGCAAACCAAAACCACAGTGAGATGCCGCCTCACACACAATAGAATGGCCAAAATCAAAAAGATTATAGGAAGTGTTGGTGAAGATATGGAAAAAACAGTACATTGCTGGTGGGAATATAGAATGGTGTAGCCACTTTATAAAGCATTTGACAGCCTCCTGCGTGGCTCAGTTGGTTAAGTGTCTGACTTTGGCTCAGATCATGATCTCATGGTTTGTGAGTTTGAGCTCTGCATTGGGCTCTGTGCTGACAGCTTGGAGCCTGGAGCTTGCTTCAGATTCTGTGTCTCCCTCTTTCCCTGCCCCTACCCTGATCATGCTCTGTCTCTCTGTCTCTCAAAAATAAACATTAAAAAAATAAAGCATTTGAGGAAATTGTTAAATACAGTTACTATATGATCCAGTAATTCCATTCCAAGAATTGATATGGTGATCATTGCACAACTGTGTTTTACCAAACATCATTAAATTAATTAAACTGTATATTTTACATGGGTTAATTGTACACTATGTGAATTATTTCTCAATAAAAAGTGTATACATATACACACACACATGTAAAAACATGCATTGCCTTTTTAAAGTTATTTTTAAGTTTTATTTATTTATTTTGAGAGATACAGAGAGAGAGCAAACGTGTGTGAGCAGGGGAAGGGCAGAAAGAGAGTGAGAGAGAATTCCAAGCAGCCTTGGCACTGTCAGCGCAGAGCCTGGTGTGTGGCTCAAACTCATGAACCGTGAGATCATGACCTGAGTGAAATCAAGAGTGAAATCAACCAACTGAGCCATCCAGGTTCCAACAAGCATTGCCTTTTAAAGTTCAGGCTTTGGGGCGCCTGGGTGGCTCAGTCGGTTGAGCGTCCGACTTCAGCTCAGGTCATGATCTCACAGTTTGTGAGTTCGGTTTGTGAGTTCGAGCCCCGCGTTGGGCTCTGTGCTGACAGCTCAGAACCTGGAATCTGCTTCTGATTCTGCCTCCCTCTCTCTCTGCCCTTCCCCTGCTCATGCTCTGTCTCTCTCTGTCTCTCAAAAATAAATGTAAAAAAAAGCATTTAAAATTTAGGCTTAGAACTGGCACACTATCACTTCTATATATCTTCCATTAGCCAAGGCAAGTCATATGGCTGAGCCCAAATTCAAAGGGTAAGGAAATACACTTGGCCTTAATAGGAGGAACTGCAAATTCAAATGGCAGTGGGTATGGATGCAATGTGGAGTAAAGAATTTGTGTCAATAATTTAATACACTTCTCTGACCTTTCCTCCTTTTCTTATTATTCATATTTATTCATATTCTAGGGCTAATTCAGACTAGAACAACTGGTCATTACCCTATTGTGATATTCAATTCAGATACCTGAAAACAACACTTAGATAACTTTACATGTTTTCCCTTTCCTTTTAAAGATTGCATAAAGATCTATGTTCCTTTAAAATTTTTTAGACATTATTTTCTTATACTTGACTTTTTTCTGCAACATTTTTATTTTATAAAGAATCATGTTCTCAAGACATATCCTCTAGTACAATACCAGTTTTCAGGAAATAAAAACAGGTGGAATCTACCTGTTATACAATACTTAGGACAACTTGATTGACTGTAGTATTTCTCACTGTAATAATTCAACTGAGATTTTTAACTGATACTTCAAATAAAGAATGTAAACATTCTTGTTGGACAGCAAGAGTAGATTTCAGATAAAAGGAGCCTGGGTAGCTTGGCTGGTTAAGTGTCTGACTCTTGATTTCAGTTCAGGTCACGATCTCGTAGTACATGAGTTCAAGGCCCACGTTGGGCTCTGTGCTGGCAACATGGAGCCTGCTTGGGATTCTCTATCTCCTCTCTCTCTGCCCCTCCCACTAGTTCTCTCTCTCTCTCTCACTCTCTCCCTCTCAAAAATAAATAAATTTTAAATAATAAAAAACACCTGCTTAAAAAAGAAGAGTAGATTTCAGGGAAACGCAAACTCTTTGGTTGCAATGAGATTGATTGAAATAAGTGTATGAGACTGAAAAGCATCTCATGAAAGTTTATTTTTACTTAATAAAACATATACACTTTGTTTTTGTCATAGTTAGCTATTGTTAAAACATTAGATGAATCCATTTTATACTAGTTAATTTGTATTTTTCTCTACAATACCATCAAGAGCCTCTCGTGATAACAAAGAAGAGATGCTTCAGAAATAAAAAGTAATAAAGGTTAATTCTGAATCTGGTAATATATTGTAAGCTTTTGAAATGTGCATATCTTCCGATCCTGTAATTCTGCTTCTAGAAATTTATCCAAATGAAATAATCAGAGTTTGGCATAGACCCATTGTGTTGTATGTATTATGTTGACTAATATGAAATTGCCAATATTTGACCATTTGGACCTATAACAACAGAAATTATATATGTTTCAATGTGATATAAAGATGTTCATCACAGTATTAATTATGATGAAGATCACTTGGGGTAATTTAAATGTCCAACAATAAGATACTGGTTAAATAAATTATGGCAACAGATATACTAGAATTCTATGAAGTCTTTAAAATTATAATGATTTAAATGTATTTTTATTGTTACCAAATGAGTATGTTCATGATATATTATTAAGAAAAAAATGATATTACAAAACAGAACTTATAATATGATTCAATGTTATTAAAATTATATATATTTACATATATATCTATATTTAGATGAAGTGACTAGAATAATATACACCAAAATTTTCATAGCTATTCTCTCTAGGATTGTATTTTTAATTTTTACAGTCTTTATTTGGATTATCTGTATTTTTTAACTTTTGATTTTAGAGCATAATTTTAAGTTATGTAAAAATCAATTCTATAAGAAAATCATAAGTTATGATCATTTGTGGTAGGAAAAGACACAATTTTGTAACCTATTTGTTCAAACCCAGCTTGTTTGCTTGCTTGTTGGCTTCCATCCTTCCTTCCTTTCTTTCTTTTTTTTCCCTTCCTTTCTTTCTTTTCTAATTATAGCAACTTGATTTGAGGGTTTTGTTTTATAAAGGTCAACACAGAAGCCAACCTCAGTCACATAGGTGGTAAGGGAGGGATACACTGTGGGTGGCACACAAGACCGACATTCTGTCTTCCTGAAAGCAAATGCCATGAACACCAACTACGGAGGATGTGATGGAGAACAGGCACACCCATGAAATATGACTATGCATCCCAGGACTGGGCTCCTTCAGCCAGCAGTGCACCATGAGCACATGGCACCCTGAATAGGCCCTGGGGACAGGGAGCTGAAACCTTGCATTATTTTAAAGCATCATGTACAATAAAAAACTTGCATTTAGGAATCCCTATTTCCAGCTTGTAACACTCAAAACAAGTGATGGTGCATATACAGATTTTATGAGGTATCCCTGAGCTACTTTGCCTGATAAGGTGAAAATATATTTGCTATTATTTTTACAACTTTTGCATTATAGCATAAAGATTAGACAGCAATTCATTCACAGCATATTCCATTTTGAGGGAAAATATCACATAGATAATCGATCCAATAAATAAACTAAAACTTTCCATTTACTACCCATTATACTCACTCACACCCCTCATAATTAAAGAAAGTAACTTTCTTATCAAGAACTATTATATTTTTAATGTTTAAATTAGTTCATACATTTGGTAAGGTTTTTTTTTAACTGAATTTAATATTATGTTGGATAATGTCACAATAGAAAAAATATTTTAAACATATTAATTAGCGTTTGACTTATACTTCTTCAATTACAAAATAAAAATATTTATTAAGTTAATTGAACATTGATCTTAATACAATTTGAGCTGAATTTGACTTGTGAAATCCAAGAAGACCTGAAAAATACAAAATGGATTCATCATTATCACTAATGACATGTAACAAATTTTTAATCACAGGGGAAAGGTTTGTCAACATAAACAAGATAATAAATGCATTTGCTAATTTTTCCTATACAATCAGCATTCACCACGGTATTGGTTTTAGGTACATATGTCTGTGTGTATATGTGTGTATATAAATCTGTATGTTTATATGTGTGTAAATACCTACATTTAGATCTATCTATCTGCCTATATGTTTGTGTAGGCTGTGTGTGCATGTATACCTATGTATATGATTGCATGTAGATGTGTGTTCAAGCATGTGCATTTAATATAAAATGTCATGTTTATATGTATATGTTGCGTACATATGCATATCAGCCCAAGATGTAGAATGCTTTAGGACCATTCAAAACCAACTTAAATGTCAATATACTCAGAAAGAGTCTTATTAGTAATGGAAACATAAAGTTATTTCTGATTTTTGATAAGCAGGATAAAAAAATAATGAGCCCATTATACTTACAGTATACTTCTGAGGCATTTAAGCTTTTAAACTTGTTTTGATCACCTTGCTAGACAGAGAAAAGTAGAATTAGTTCCTGTTTAAACTGAAGTGTGTTTATTCTTCATATCTTACATTAGAACTACTAGCTCTAATAGATTTGGGGGCCCTAGGTGTTTTTCCATCTTCGTTTGGGCAGAACCAAGCCAGCCATCTACAGATGGACTTGTCAATTACAAATCAACAGGTGGATTTCATGTGTTAAGGCTGCAACATAAACATGAATGAAAATAATAATCTGACACTAAGTGGGTACATGTTGGCTGATTATCTTCCAGTACCAACAACAAATTGCCAAAAAAGAAGACCATAAGTGACCTTCCTGAAGCTTAGGGCTAACAGGAATCTGGGGATATTGTACTGCATGTTCATGGGGCTCTGGTGAGACTATACTACCTTTCAGGTTAATTTCCTCTCCCAGCTTCTTACATTGAAGGTGGTTGGGCAGGGCCCTGGAGGAATGCCCAACCTTTTATCCCAGACATTGACTTACCATAGGAGTCAACAATTACTCCAATGTAGGAAATGTTATTGTCTCTCAAGAAACAGCAAATTGTAAGGGTTTTTCAAACCTAGACTCCCAACCCTTAGGTGAGCTTAATACGTTTAGGCTAAAACTTGGAGAGAGTCAAGTTCTGTACTACAAGATGCCATCTTTGAAAGGAAAGAGAGCCAGTGGTTCTATTGTGCCTGACTGGTCTGGAGAGCTGGGAGAACAGAGTCATGGGTCTGGTGGGAGAAGCCCTCTAGGCCCGCTGGCCACATGTGAACTTGTTGGTTCCTCTCAGGTATGCTGGGTAGGATGCTCCTATCTTTGGTTCCTTTGGGAGTTGGTTTCCTCAATATCAGCTCCCTTCCCTCCTCCAGAATGACTGTGTTGGTTCAGCTGAATTGTTGGAAGAGCCTGGCTTCAGTTCCCCAGTATTTTTCTCAGCATTTGCTATACTCTGATATCATTGTACTCATTGCCCACTTTACATTCCAAGAATCCTAGAATTTGGAGAAGCCCCTCTGAGATTATCTAATCGAATCTCCCAGCCAGGGCAGATGTCCACATGAAAAGTTAGGCAGATTATTCTTTTTTGTGACACAGGGTAAAATAATATTCTCATTCTCTCTCCAGTCTTGCTGTCCTCCCTCCCCCTCCCCAGTACTGTCACTTGTACAGAACAGACTGTGTTCTCCCATTGTATTTCATTATTTGGATATTTATTTATTTTTGAGAGACAGAGCACAAGTAGGGGAGGAGGAGAGAGAGAGACAGAGAGAGAATCTGAAGCAGGCTCCAGGCTCTGAGCTGTTAGCACAGAGCCTGACGTGGGGCTCGAACTCATGAACTGCAAGATCCTGACCCAAGCCAAAGTCAGAAGCTCAACCGACGGAGCCACCCAGGCATCCTGTATTTCATTATTTGGAAACCACCACCCTCCACTTCCCCAAATTGGACCATCGTAAGCAGTCACAAAAAGCATCCTTTTCCCCCAAGGTGCCATTAGATCTAGACCTCTTTTGGGTAAGTTCTATTCCTTATTGCTAGCCAACGAGTCTAGGCACTGTTATATTGCTAGAAAAGCCCTGAGGGTGTGGCCTCCGTCCCTGACCATACTGTTGCCAGAGAGAGTTTCCAAAAACATGGGTCTCTTCTACTCAAAAGCCTTCAATAACTCTCCATTACCAACAGAATGAAGACAACACGTCTTAGCTAGGCACTCAAGGCCTCCCCAAAGTTGTTTTGTATAATAGTGTTATTTCTCAAATACTGTTCCCAACCCCAACTTTGCTCCCCTTTATTCCCACACATAATTTGAACTGACTTGCCTCTTTTTTTTTCAAGCTGCTCCCACTGCTAGAAATTCTCTGCCCACCATCTTTGTCAGTTGAAATCCCATTTATCCTTCAAGGTTCAAGTAATTGTCCCCTCTTCTCTGAAGCATCCCCCAATCTTTCCATTCAAAATAATCACTTCCTCCCCAGGACCTTCCAACAACATTCTTTAGCAACCCTGGTGGCACTTGCCTAATATCTTACTGGCTATTGTCTGCTACTGCAGGGCAAGGACTAAGTCTTCATTGTGTCTGTAGCCTCCATGGTGTCCGTCACGGTGTCATGCAACACTGGGCTCTCCATTTGGGGCTTGACAAGGCTCTACATGATCTGGCTTTTGCCTAATACCTTATCCATATCTCCAGCCACTTTCCTCCTTTCTGCAGCTTCACTGGCCTTATGTCAATGCTTCAAAAATGCTAAGTGCTTTCCTACCTTGGGGCTTTTGCCCACACAGTCCTCCCTGCCTGAAATGCTTTTCCATCTTTTCTTCATCTGGTCAACTCCTGCTCATCCTTCTCACCTCAGCTTAAAACATTAGTTCTCAAGGAAGCCCGCCAGGAACTCTCAGAAAACAAAAACAAAAACAAAAACAAAAACAAAAACAAAACAAAAAACTATACATTTATCACCCCATCAGGCATCTCATAAGCTTGTAGTCATAGAAGAAGAATTGAATGATGGAGAGTGGAAGTCTCAAAACAGACCCACCTTTTCCTTCCACCCCATGACTAGGAAATGCACAGTAACTGCCTGCCCCGTGGGCTGTCAGTCAGAAGTGACTATCTTGGATTTAAAGGATAGACAAGACCTGCTCCTTCACTAGGATGCCCAGCCCTTCCCAGACTAATTCCTTGCCCCTTTGGGCACAAATGTTTCTTAAGACTCTTCCAAGTTACCTGCTTATCATTGGGAAGAGGAGCAAAATGTGTCAGAAAGAAGGGTCTGGCCAGATGGAGCCTAAAGCTTCATTTGTTATTGCAAAGCTTCTTGTCTTGGAACTTCATGATGTCTTAGTCCTCAGTAATCACCAATTTGAGATCATAACTATGCAATAAGAGTAAAAGATAAAGTTAGAGAAACTCAGGTGGGGGCCGGATGGTGGAAAACAAAGCATATATAGGAGCAGTATCTATAATGAGGCAGATCAGGGCAGAGTTATGGCATTCTAATTTTATCGATTCTGGAAGGGCTTTCCATCACTCTCTAGTGCTTCTGAGTTGTGAAAATTGCCTAAAATTAGCCTTCTAGGCAAAGGTTACAAATTGGCAGTTGTAGGCTGAATCTGGTTCTCAGACTTGTTTTAGTTGGCCACCACAGTGTTGATAAAATATATTTGAATTAGTTTCCAACATTTAAGGATTGGAAGATTTCATATACTTTTTTTTTTTTTTTTAGTTTTGGATTCTCTTGAAAAACTGGAGAATCTGGCAGCCCAACCCCACATTTCCATCCAGCAACAGTCAGCTGGAGCTAAGTGTGGCCATCCCCTCTGGATGAGACTTATTCTTCCTTGGTTCTTCACAGTCCCCATCTGGTTTGCTTCCCTAAATTTTACCTGCCTGGCTCAGTAGGCATTTGAGTTTGCAACCCTTGATATTTTTTTAAAGTTTTATTATAGGAGGATATACAAAAGCAGAGAGAATCATATGAGGAACCCCAAGCACTCATCACCCAGTTTGAATAACTGTCATTCATAGCCAATATTACTACATCAATGCCCTCACCCATTATCCGATACTCCTATCCCCCACTGGATTATTTTGAAGCAAATCCAGACATCATATCAGACATCATACCATTTTATCACTAAATATCTCAATATATATCTCTAAAAGACAGACTTTTTTTTATAAACAGAACCATAGTTTCATTATCACAGCCAAAATATTATCAATTCTTTATTATAATCAAATATCCACTGTGCTAACTTTTAAAAACCGTTTATTTATTTGAGAGAGAGAGAGTGCAAGAGTGCGCACACATGTGTGGGGGTGGGAAGGGGCAGAGAAAGAGGGGGACTCTTGGCTTTTCATCCTAAGAGCTAACTTATCATATACTCAAAAACAAGTGCCTAGTGAGGGCAGGAAATATTTTCTGGACTTTAAGGGAGCAGCACATGTTTGAGAGTATCAAAGCAGGCTTTGTGCTGACAGCAGAGAACCCGATGCAGAGCTCAAACTCACAAAACCATGAGCTCATGGCCTGAGCCGAAGTTGGACGCTTAACCTACTGCACCACCCAGGCACCCCCACTCTGTTAACTTTTTAATTATTTTCCATGTTATTCACCTCATCTGATTTCCTTTCTCTTTGGGGAAGAAATAAGAATGGGAAGCGTTGGTCTAGGAAAGGGTGATGGGAATAGAAATATGAATATTATATTCTGATCTCTAGAAAGTAATAGATGGAATGATTCCTTATGACTTCATAACACATTTATCTCTTTATATGGGTTCTGCGGTCATAATTTTGTATGAGACAGATACAGAAGGTTAAGTAGCTTGTTCAATTACAGACATAGTAAAAGAGCTGTGACAAGAACTCAGACCACCTGACTCCCAGGTGGGAGTTGTGCCATATAGGAAAGGTGACATGACAGGTTATATTGTGATGATAGAAGACAGTATGGAGTAATAGCAGTGAAGATTTTCTGAGTGCTTACTCTGTGGCTAGGAGTTGTGCGAGGTACCTAAGTCATATTAGTATTATTTATCCTTCTTATCAGTTCTCTATTCTTCCAGTCTTATAGAGAAAGATGCTAAATACATAGACATTAAGTAACTTTCCCAGGAACAAACACTTAGAACAAACAATTGGCAGAACTAGAATTGGAAGCCAGATCACTCTAACCCTAGCATCCCAGTGCTTTACCACTGTATTAAACTTGACATGGCAAGGGCTTTGGAGTTGGACAAACGTGACTCTGAATCCTAGCTTTTATTCACTTTGTGACTGTGGGTAACAACTTCCTCATCTTCAAGTAAGGATAATAGTACCTAACTCTTAAGGTTAATGTGATGATGAAACAAAATCATCCATTTAAATTATTTAGCACATCACTTTGCACAGAGTAAAGGCTCAATAAATGAAAGCTACCAAGAGGGGGTGGTTTATAGTACTATCTCGACCAATGTGCCCAAGAAAAAAGGAAATTTTATTCCTTCTCTGACCAGCCCCTTAGGCTAGTCCCATTTTATGTAATCCCAGCAATATGTGGTTCATGATTCATGTTTTCATACATTTTTTATATGTGAAATACAATTAAATTATATTTTATACTTCAAAATGAAAGTGCATTCTCATACTAAAGATTTTAATTGTCAGAGACACAATAGGTTTGATGTGGAAATTCCAAATTCAGTCTGCCACAAGCTGGATGGACTCTTGGCTTTTCATCCTAAGAGGTAACCTATCATATGCTCAAAAACTAGTGCCTAGTGCGGCCAGAAAATATTTTCTGGATTTTAAGGGAGCAGTGCATGTTTGAGAAAGTCTTGGGATGGTGTGAAAATTTTACAGATCTGATACACCTGAAGCAAGGCTATAATGGGAGTGTGATTTCAAGCTCCCCTGTCCTCTTTCCCTCATCTCTGAGTACCTACAGGTTCCCCAGTGTTTTAAGGATGAAGGCAGAAGCACAAAAGGTGGGCAAGCAGGAATAAACAAAGTGGTACAGAATATACCAAGCAGAAACAACCCATTTCTAGAAAGATGTCTCCAATGTTCTGGGACACAGAAAAGGCAGGGGCCAAGGCTAGGCCTGCTAATGTTTGCTGGCCTCAGGAAAAGAAGGTTAAGGGCAGAGAGCACCAGGATGAGTGTAAGGGGACTCCCTTGCACAGCTTTCACTTGGCTAATGTTTTAGATTCCTATGGCTGCTGTAATGTATTATCACAAACTGGCTTAGAACACATCTTTATTATCTTATAGCTCTGTAGGTTAGAAGTCCAGTATGAGTCTCCCTAGGCTCAAGTCAAGGTGTCAGCAGAGCTGTGTGTTCCCTTGTGGAGGCTCTGGGAACTAATATGCTTCCTTGTTGTTTCCAGCCTACATTCTTTGATTCATGACCCCTTTCTTCCATCTTCAAAGCCAGTGATGGCCATTTGAGTCCTTTTCACATCTCATAGCTCTGACCTACTCTTCTGTGTTCTTCTTTTACTTTTAAGGATCCCTGTACTTACATTGGGCCCACCCGGATAAACCAGATCATCTTCCTATTTTATTTTATTTAAAATTTTTTTAATGTTTATTTATTTTTTATTTTTGAGAGAGATACAGAGCATGAGTAAGGGAGGGGCAGGGAGAGGGAGACACAGAATCCAAAGCAGGCTCCAGGCTCCAAGCTGCCAGCACAGAGCCCCATGTGGAGCTCGAATTCACCAACCATGAGGTCATGATCTGAGCTGAAGTCAGCTGCTTAACCGACTGAGCCACCCAGGCACCCCAACATCTTCCTATTTTAAAGTCAGCTGATTAACAACCTTAATTATATCTTCTACCTTAATTCTCCATTGCCATATAACATAACATATTCACTATTCTGGGGAATAAGGCATGGACATCCTTGGGAGGAGGTTATTACTCTGCTTACCACAGCTACCAAATGTCACAGAAAGAATTGGCCTCTGTTATTGAAGACAAAATAGATTAGGGGTGCCTGAGTGGCTTAGTAGGTTAAGCACCCGATTCTTGGTGTCAGCTCAGGTCATAATCTCACGGTTTGTGGGTTTGAGCCCCACATAGGGTTCTGCACTGGCAGTGCAGAGCTTGCTTGGGATTCTCTGCCTCTCTCTCTCTTGCTCTCTCTCTCTCTCTCAAAATAAGTAAATAAATGAATTAAAAAAAAACAGAATACATTAGGAGCAGGTGTGAGTTTTCAGCAATACTGACAAAATATTTAAGATTCAGGTGTTATTTATAAAATGGCCCACTATGGATCTGTTCTTAAATGGAAAGACAGCATATTTGTAAATATGACAATTTGCTCCCAATGATTTTCTAAATTTAACACAATTTCAGTTAAAAAGGAAAAATATGGGGGCGCCTGGGTGGCTCAGTCAGTCGAGCATCCGACTCTTGATTTGGGCTCAGGTCATGATCTCGCGGTTTGTGAGTTCGAGCCCCATGTTAGACTCTGTGCTGAACTTGAAGCCTGCTTAAGATTCTTTCTCTCCCTCCCACTGTCCCTCTCCCTTGCTCTCACATGCACACTCACTCTCTCTCTAAAAAAAGGAAAAATATGCAAGAAAACAAAAAGACTAGTCTAAAGAGTAAGAAATGAAGATTCATCTCATCACACATTAGAACAAGCTATAAAGCAGTAATCTTTAAGACTGTGATGTTGGCTCATAAGTGAAATATTTATCAGTGGAACAGAGGAGAGAGGTTGGAAATAGCTTTTACCATACATAACATGAACAGATGTCAAATATGCACCATAAAACAATGAGCAAAATATTGTATATTTATTTATTTATTTATTTTTTTTCAACGTTTATTTATTTTTGGGACAGAGAGAGACAGAGCATGAACGGGGGAGGGGCAGAGAGAGAGGGAGACACAGAATCGGAAACAGGCTCCAGGCTCTGAGCCATCAGCCCAGAGCCCGACGCGGGGCTCGAACTCCCGGACCGCGAGATCGTGACCTGGCTGAAGTCGGACGCTTAACCGACTGCGCCACCCAGGCGCCCCAAAATATTGTATATTTAATAAGTGCTTTGAAACAACTGGATAGTGATGGGAAAAGCTAATTTAGAATTATGCATCTTCCACTATCTGGCACAAATGATCTCATCTGGGATTTTAACTGAGGTAAAATCAGGTAAAATCATATCTAAAGAATAGAATAGACTATCCTTCATGAGCACAACTATTTGATAAAACAGAATCTTGACTATGTGGAAGAAAACAATTTGCAGAACAAAAGGCACACAGAATAAGTCAACACTTGTAAAAAATGTAAACCTCATTATGCGACAAGGAAGTATAAATACAACAAAGTACCATTTTATACACATTTAATCCACCAAAACATCGTTTTGAAAGATAAAATCCCAATATTCGTGAGGCTGTGGGTAAATACATGTGTTGGCACTGGTGATCATAGTAACACAGTAGGCAACATTTATTGTGCCCATCTTCCCCATAATATTGCTGTGCAGAAGTAATATTATTTTCCACATCTCATAATTGAGGCAACTGTGATTTAGGGAGGTGGAGTAACTAGTCTATCCCCACATAGCCAGTATAGGCAGAACCAGCCTAACAACGTTTTGTTGAAGTCCAAACCCTGTGTTCTTAACTAAAAGCCTGTGTACACTGCCTTCCATAGCAATATGTAGCTAGAGCAATGAAGAAATCCTTACCCTCTGACTATTGTATTCCCGACCCCAGAACTTTGGCCTGAGAAAAAAATTTCAAAGAAAAAAAGATTATATATGTATATATATATATATATATATATATGTATATATATATATATATATATATATATATATATATATCTGTCTCTGCCCACAAAGATGTTTAGTAATTCAACAAGTAGCTACTGATTGATCATCATCAGAAAAAAAAAAACATAAATGAATGATAGTATATGAATGCAAACATGAAAATGATCAATGTGAAGACTATGATAAAATGTGGAAAATATTTATGAAATACTGTTAAGTAAAAAATGGAGCACACAATTGGCTATCCTCCACATAGAAACAAACGGTCATAGGGTGAGATTAAGAGGTAAATTTTGTCAGATTATGAGATTTGGGATGGGAACTGGGGGGAAACTTTCAGTAGGAACGTTTGCAGTGGGGACACCTACTGCTTGACTTTTGCGAAACCAGACTGCACATTTTTGTATTGATTCTCTATAGAAGCCAACTTTGCAAAAATGGTCTGTGTGCCCCAAGGTTGGTGGGTAAACGCTTTAATCTCTGAGAGAACACCCCCTTACCGCCCCCCCCCGCTCGCCCTCCGCCCTAGAGTGGCCTTGGCCAATGCTGCTCTTACCCGGTTTCCAGGGAGCAGCCTGTGCTTCTCAATGGGAAGTTAGGAGACGAAGGGACGCGCAGGCAAGTAGGTGTTCGGGCGGTCAGTGGCTGTGCGCTTGCAAGGGCAGCTCCTGTGATCGCTCAGCTCAGCCCAACCCAGAGGAAGGAATAATTTTCAGTTTCACGTCACTACACTGATCCTTTTTATGACGGAGTTAAATCCTGTGTCATGGGCTACGGGGGCATTCATACTACATTCACTATCCACTTTTTGCAAGCAGCAACCCTCTAGTGGCCAAAGCCGGCAGGCAGAGCAGAACAGGAGTCAGGGTTCTGGAAAGGTGGGGGGGGGGGTGGGACTGGAAGAGGAGGGGGTTGGAGCGGCTGGGGTGGGGACCTTTTTTATAGTTTGTGTCCATTTGAATTTGTAGGTCCTTGCCAGTTATATCATTAATTGTTTAAGAGATTGAAAAGACTAAAATGATTTTTTAATCACTAATTTGTTTTTGAAAAGATTTAAAAAAATTAATTTCTTCCTGAATATTTCTTAGTCAATACAGAGTTGGGTCCTGACACATTCCTGGGGCACTGGCTTTGTTGGTGTAACACCTGGATCACCAGGCTTTCTTCTCTGATGATGAATTGCTCTTGCTTTTTATAGGAAGGAGTTTCATGAAACTATTAGGCCGCTAGATTAATCAAATATTTTCCTAACCCCTCAGCCAATTTTAATTCCACATTGAAAAAATTCTGCCATAAGTGGACAATTGACCTCACTGGGAGCGACTCAACAGCTGGTGGAGATGTTCTTTTTTTTCTTCCAAGATTTTATTTAAATTCAAGTTAGTTAACATATACTGTGGTATTGGTCCCAGGAGTAGAATTTAGTGATTCATCACTTACATACAACACCCAATGCTCATCACAAGTGCCTTCCTTAATGCACAATAAGCTATTTAGCGCATCTTCCCACTCCCCTCCCCTCCAACACCCCTCAATTCATTCTTTATCATTAAGAGTCCCTTATGGTTTACTTCCTTCTCTGTTTTTATCTCATTTTATTTTTCATTCCCTTCCCCTATGCTCATCTGTTTTGTTTGTTAAATTCAACATATGAGTGAAATCATATGGTATTTGTCTTTCTCTGACTTATGTCGCTTAGCACAATACGTTCTAGTTCCATCCATGTTGTTACGAATGGCAAGATTTCACTCTTCTTGATGGCTGGGTAATATTTCATTGTATAGATACACATTTCCTTGTTCATTCATCAATGGACATTTATACAATTCATAATTTGGCTATTGTTTATAGTAACATTGCCAACTGTAAACATTGGGGTGCATGTGCCCCTTCCAATAGTATTTTTTTTTCTCTTTTGGATAAATACCTAGTAGTGCAATTGCTGGATCCTAAGGTAGTTCTGTTTTTCACTTTTTGAGGAACCTCCATACTGTTTTCAGAGTGGCTGCACCAGTTTGCATTCTGGTGGGGACATTCTAATGTCCAAAAGAAGCACCCAATGAAATGGACTGATGTGACCATTTCAGGATATTTTCAATCTAAAGATCTCATGTGCACATGTGTGCAAGAGAGAAAGAGAGAGAGAGAGAAGAGCCAGTGAATGACCTGGATAAAGCATTCTGTGAGTGCTCTGCTGCATACCAGGCCCCTAATGGAAGAGGTTATTTAGGTTTTTTATCCATTCTGACATATTTTTGCATATTGTGTAAGGTGACGGTACCTTTCATTCTTTTGCATGTGGATATACAGTTTAACCAGCACCATTTGTTGAAAAGACTGCCCTTTTCTTATTGATTGGTCTTGGAACCCCCGTTGAAAACAATTTGACTATGTAGTATATGTGATGCATGGACTACTTTTATAACTATTATCAGATAAACTACACTAATAAACTTTTTTTTTTCAACGTTTATTTATTTTTGGGACAGAGACAGAGCATGAACGGGGGGAGGGGCAGAGAGAGAGGGAGACACAGAATCGGAAACAGGCTCCAGGCTCTGAGCCATCAGCCCAGAGCCCGACGCGGGGCTCGAACTCACGGACCGCGAGATCGTGACCTGGCTGAAGTCGGACGCTTAACCGACTGCGCCACCCAGGCGCCCCATACACTAATAAACTTTTAAAAACACACTAAAATAAGCACAATTTGAAAACATTGGATTGAAAGGAGGAGTTAGCCACATTCATGCTCTGATCTTGCCTTGCTTATTTAAAGTATGACACTTCCAGATTCCAATGATATTGTGTGTTCACAGACTGCTTATCATTCACCCAGAGAAAGGGAAATTCCCTTTCTCTTTTTTTTGAAGTTTATTTATTTTGAGAGAGAAAGAGAAAGAGAGAACTCAAAGGAGGCTCCGAAAGGCCACTGTGAGCCCGATGCAGGGCTTGAACTCACAAACTGTGAAATCATGACCTGAGCCAAAGTTGGACACTTAACCAACTGAGCCACCCAGGCGCTCCCCTTTCTCTTTTAAAAAGGAGAGCTTAAAACAGAGAAAAGGGAACACATTTAAATGATGAGTTGGAGAGCAAATTAAAAAAAAAACAGGTTGATACCTAATAAATTTGTCTGGTTAATATTTGTCCAGAAATATTGCATGATGATATATTGAAGTAAATCCTTAAAGCATCAGAATGCTCAAGAAATGAGATTCTTCTTCTTCTTTTTTAAAAAATTTTAATGTTTATTTTGAGAGACAGAGAGAGAGAAAGAGAGAGAGTGCAAGAGGGGGAGGGGCAGAGAGAGAGGGAAACACAGAATCCAAAGCAGGCTGTCAGCTCAGAGCCGGAGGTGGGGCTCGAACCCACAAACCCCATAAACTGTGAGATCATGACCTGAGCCGAAGTCAGACACTTAACCACTTGAGCCACCCAGGTGACCCATGGGGTTATTCTTCTTAATGGAACTTACTGATGAATTGAAATTTAATAGGAGATTCATGTTTTTTGTGTATTTCTGTTGAACAAAATGTGAAACCATTAGTTAGTCTGTTTTCCTCTCAAATTTGAACAGGAATTCAATGAATTCAATGTTCGATTCAATGATTATGTATACATCAAAATGACAAAAGACTTTTGGTTTGAAGTCTATCATAGTCACTTTTCAGCTGTGTCATTTTGGGCAGGTTATTTATTTAAAAATTTTTTAAGTTTTTTTTTTTTTTTAATTCCAGTTTGTAAACATACAGTGTAATGTCAGTTTCAGCTGTACAATATAGTGATTCAACCCTTCCATACATCACCCAGTGATCATCATAAGTGCACTCCTTAATCCCCATCACCTTTTTCACCCATTCCCCCACCCACTTGCCCTCTGGTAACCAACAGTTTGTTCTCTAGAGTTAAGAGTCTGTCTCTTGGTTTGGGGTAGGTTATTTAAACTCTTTGTGTCTTAGTTTCCTCATCTGCAGAATGCAATAGTTGTCATTCATGCATATTGCTCAACACAGTATTTGGCACATTGTAAACCCTCAGAAAATTTTAGCTGTTACCATTATCACCGTTTATTATTGTTTAAATGTAAAGCACTAGAGTGGGTGCAATGAGGCATCCAGAAAATAGAGGAGACCCAGCTGGAAGCTTCAGGCACTAGTGTGCAGGTAAAGGAATCAAGAATTGCATCCACCAATGGTTAAGTTTCAGCGGAATGCCATAAGTTATGAAGGCTCTGGTCAAATGAGTGATCCATGCCTCAGGCCTATAGAGATTCAGGGAGAGGATGTAATAGCTAGGTAGGCAGGATTGAGAAAGAGGGGAATGAAGAAAGGAGGAGTAAAAGGCAACAGAGAAGTGGTCAAGCACTGAATGACCCAGCTAGATGAGGAAGGGGCACACAGGCGTGGCACAAGCAGAGGTGTAGGGTCAGAAATGAGCATGGCATGGGGCAGTTGGTTGATTCAGTCAGTTAAACATCTGACTCTTGATTTTGCTTCAGGTTATGATCTCATGGCTCCTGGGATCGAGCCCTATGTTGGACTGACAGCACAAAGCCTGCTTGGGATTCTCTCTCTCCCTCTCTCTCTCTGCCCCTCCCCCGCTTGTGCTCCCCCCCGCAAAGTAAATAAACTTAAAAAAAGAGAAATGAGCATGACAGTTTCTGTGTTTCTGCTGTGTGAGGTTGTAGTGTCTCAGAGTTATCATTCCGGAGATCAAAATTCCTTACTTGGATGTGAGTAGGCAATTATACTGAGTGTGTGCCGATCCCTGGGACTTTCTTTAAATGGTTATACAAAGTACAACACAATGAAAACAACAGGAAAAAAAAAACCCAAAATAAAAAAAAAAAAAGACTTTAAAAATGGGAAAGAGGAGGGGCTGCTGGGTGCCTCAGTCGGTTAAGTGTCTGACTTCGGCTCAGGTCATGATCTCACAGTTCGTGGGTTTGACCCACGCCTCAGGTTCTGTGCTGACAGCTCAGAGCCTGGATCCTACTTCAGATTCTGTGTCTCCCTCTCTCTCTGTCCTTCCCTTGCTTGCGCTCTGTCTCTCTGAAAAATAAACATTTTTTAAAAATTTAAAAGAAGGGAAAGAGGAAAAAAAGACTTTCCTAGCAACCTGCTTTTTCCTGCAATAAATATACAATCCTGATAAACTGAAACTCCCTGCAGGCATGGTTTTATTTAATTGAGATATGGGTGTATAACATTATGAAACTTATCAGTTATGTGGGAGGACGAGCTACACTTATGCAGCAGTCCCTGAAGTGTTGTGGGGAAGTTATTAATAGTTATTAAAAATATCATTTGAATTTTGCCTGTGGATTGAAGCTTTCTCATGGTTCCCAGTGGAGGGGATGATAAGGAGGAGTAGGGTGAGGTAAGGGGACCTTGATTTCTGGCCTTGGCTTTGCTTGTCACTCTTGGGCAGTGACCTCATAACTTGTAAAGATGACTTCCTCATCTTCATCCCACATGTTTACTAGGATCTTGTATCCAGTCTCCTTACTTTCTGTTTGGAGTGAATGGATTAACCACTCTCTAAAACAGAGTATTAAGCAGAGTCATGAAGCTATAGAATATGTTCATCTGTGGAAGAACAGACTTGGCCATGGGATGTCTGAAGTCTAAACCTCTGTGTTAAATAAATAGAGGAATCAGTTTAGCACACTGCAGTATCTTTCTGACTCCCTGCTGGAGTTGAGGTTTTGAAATGGTATGTGAGCCCATGGAATTCCCTGGACATCCTTGAAAATTCCTTCTGGTTAAAATGAAGAAATAGAATCCTTAGTGTTTTTTGAGGTGTTGGGGCTGGGGACCTGGGTCAGAGGAAATCACATAGTAGAACCCCGTCTCTGTCCTGACATTCCCTCATGCCTCATGAATATTTCAATCCTGGTGATACCCCTTAAGGTGATCATTTAAGGGGAAGTAGAGATGAAAAGAAAAGAGAGAGAGCAGTCCCATTGCTTTACCTTGAGATGGGGACTATGGAAGGGGATTTATTTGCATATTAACCTGAGATCTGTTTTCCTTTCTTCTTTTTTGTAAAGCCCAGCTGGCCAGGGCCACCACCTTGTGCCCCACTGGCTACCTCCCAGGGACACTACCCAGTTGCCACTCACTACCTAGCTTCCTACCTCACAGCGACATCTTGGGGCCCAGCCATGGACATGAGTCTCTTTCTCCCCTGGGTACCCACAGCCTGCTTTTCCACTCCTGACTTTACAACATTTTTTGCTTCCTCTTTTTGTCTCCCTTGTTCATGGAGAACTGGTCAGAGACTATTCTTTGGTCCCTACCCCACCTCTTGTTTTTTTTTTTTTTTCCCTAAACCAAGAATCTTGGGCCAAAAATAGAAAAACTGTGCTCCAACTCTGTAGTTCTCAGAGGCCCTACTTTTGTCTGGGAGCTGTGCTTCAGAAGGATCCAGGTGTATCAATTATGCTGCCCATGCCTGTATGCCGCCTCTTCCCTCACTTGTGTCCCCTTGTTTGTGAAACACAACAGAGTGTGCTTTCAGAAGGAGTCTTTTGTATTCCTAGAGTCTAAAAATATTTGCATGTAAATGTTGGGAATCCAGACAGTCTCCTTAAGATCTACACTTTGCATGGGGAGGCATACAGACCATTGGGGTGCATTCGAAAACTAAATTTACACCATTGCACCTTGTGTCCCTGCCTCATAGCATTGTGGTGACATCTGAGAAGGAGAGAGTGTGACATTGATCAAGCCAAAGCATAAATAACCACATTTCAAAATGAATACTAATTGCATAATGACAGTTTCTAAACTATTAGCCTACTTTACAAAAAAAGTTAATTCAACACAAGCCCAGAGCTGGCTGTTTCTTATGTGTTATGCTGCCAGTTGGCAGGCACAGCTTTGCAAGGGGATTGGGGGAAATGAGGGTTATTGTAGTGGAAGCACACTCGGTCTTTTGTGAGGAGGGTACAAACTGCATCACTCTCTCAAGCCCCTGCTGTTCAGCGTTCAAGAGTGGACACCAGGATATTGCATGCCTTCAGGGGAAGTTGCTTACTTTTCCTAGAGGTAAAATGGCCCAGTGCCAAGACTTGGGAAGGGGCTTTGAGTTTGTAGCCCCTTGAAGGAAAGAGTTCTGGGGAGACGGAGGTGAACAGCATTGAGGAGCAGCCCTTAGCTGGGAAATCCTAGGCCTAGGGGAGGGCATGGCCATACAGAGCCTGGCCTTCTCCAGGATGAGCTGTGCACACTACCTCAGGCATGCCATTCCACCTCTTATGAGGGCCTGTGTTCCCTCATCTGTAGGATAAAGGGGATGGGCTGGATTACTGTGAAAGCCTCCTCCAGTTCCAGTAGAATACCAGGGTCTCTTCCTTTAAGCTGAGTGTCCCTCAGAAGAAAGGCACTTTGCTTGGAAAAGTGGCATGAAGTGATGGGACTGGTCCCCTGTCCCATCCTTTTACTGCAAGAATTAAGAATGTCTGTGTCATTTGCCAAATTGACGTGAATCTTGTGTGAAAATACTTTGAAGGAAAATGAAAAAGTGCCTGCTAAGACAGCTAAGGAGCTGTCTGAGGCAAGGGCTCATTCTCTTTGGGACATCCTATCACCTTGACTAAGTGGGAGGGAACATCAGAAAAGTTACCAATAAGAATAATTTTGATCAGCATTCTTAGAAAGAAGAGTGTGTGATAAGAGTTGTTTTATGATATCATCTGCCTCTAGCAGGTGTCCATTCAAGGTCTGAGAACCCCAGTTTATGAGCTATGGGATTCCAATTAGACAAAGTTGAATTTACCAAACAAAAGATTCAGGGAATAACTCTATTATTGTACACGATTATTTTATTTTCATATTTTCACCAATTCCTAGAGTCACACCAGCACCGAACTGGGTGGGAAAACACGTATATCCATATATTCTCAGAGCATGTCCAATTTTAGGTATAAAACCCCATGATCTGAATTCAGGCAAATGATTATTCTTTTGAAAACAACTTTGATCAAACTCTATTCCTTTATTTTTTTACTTTTTTAAAAAAAATTTTTTTTAACAATGTTTATTTATTATTGAGAGACAGAGCATGAGCATGGGAGGGGCACAGAGAGGAGGAGAGGTGGAATCTGAAGCAGGCTCCAGGCTCCTCAGCACAGAGCCCGATGCAGGGCTCGTACTCACAAATGGCGAGATCATGACCTGAGCCAAAGTCGGATGCTTAACGGACTGAGCCACCCAGGCTGCCCTATTTTTTTATGTTTTTATAGTAGTTCTTCTCTTTGTTTAAAAAGTCACTTCTCACACCCATTTCAAGGGAGAATCCTTGTATGCTCAGCTAAAGAATTATTTCTAGTCCTTTCCTTCCTTGCCTTTTTCCCCTACTTGTCTTACCAGTGATGGCTGGGATTTTGATTCTCAGGCACCTCCCAGTTAGATCTCCAAGGTTCTGACTATATTTGTTTGAAACAAGATCCAGGTTACATAAATTTAGTTTTAGTCAAAAAGGCTTTATTGCCAGGGAGCTTGGGTGGCTCAGTTGGTTGAGCAATCAACTCTTGATTTCAGCTCATGTTATGATCCTGGGGTTGTGAGATACAGCTCTGCCTCAAGCATGGAGCCTGTTTGGGATTCTCTCTCTCCCTCTGCCCCTCCCCTCCATTCATGTGCATGCTCTCTCTCAAATTAAAAAAAAAAGACTTTATTTTACCCCCAAATATTTCATATCTTGTTCTATTTGACCATGAAAGTTACTCTTGTGAAAGCTCCCTGTCATGTAGTCTTCAATACGAAACAACTTTAGAAAAAGCATATCCATAATTATTACTGTAAAATGCTGAACCTCCTGTACTCCTCCTGAAATTGTTATTTTTACAGTTCAGCCCAAATTGCAATCTATAAAGACCATCTATCTCAGATAAACCTATTTGCTAATGGCCATTTTCTAAAGATTTTTTACCAAAATAATTTCCTTATATTAGAATAAATTAATTTATCTATGCTTTAGGGATATTTGAAATGCACTTTCAAAGAGTAATGTTCTTTGTGGGATTATTTTAAAAGGCTTCTCCCTTTTAAAGCCTAGACCAGGGGAACCTATTATCTGCAGAAATGTTTTGTCTATTTCCTCTGTTCACATCCCACCTTCCTTCCTTAAACCATCTGGCATTTGAAAGAAGTAGATATAATTTTAAAAATAGTATATATTACTCTTGAATATCCCACCTACTTATGGGAAAAGATGTTCACCTTCTCAGGCAACCTGAGTCAAAAAAAAAAAAAAAAAAAAAAAAAAAAAAAAAAAAAAAAAACAGGGGCGCCTGGGTGGCGCAGTCGGTTAAGCGTCCGACTTCAGCCAGGTCACGATCTCGCGGTCCGTGAGTTCGAGCCCCGCGTCAGGCTCTGGGCTGATGGCTCAGAGCCTGGAGCCTGTTTCCGATTCTGTGTCTCCCTCTCTCTCTGCCCCTCCCCCGTTCATGCTCTGTCTCTCTCTGTCCCCAAAATAAATTAAAAAAAAAGTTGAAAAAACAAACAAACAAACAAAAAAACATTCTATGTTTGTGTGGGTCAGACTGCATATGAGAATTAACTGCAGGATTTGTGTTCTGGGTAGTGTTTGACTTTGAATCTTAGGATGGCAGGGCTGGATGGGGTCCTTGAACTTTTATTTGTATAGACCCTGTATTTCCAAGACTTACAACATTCAGGGACCTGATGTTTTAACAAGAAGGAAAGTGGTCAATGATGGGAGATAAGAATGGTTGTGTTTCAAAATTACCTGGTAAAGCATGCAGATGCATTCCTGGATGTTCTTCCTTCCTAATCACCTCCTCCTCACTGCTGAAGTCCTATATTAGATACAACTGCTTTGCTGACCTTTGCCATCTGTACGTGTGAAGGGAGGGAAGGAATGAACACTGGACAGGACAACACATGAAAATAAAGTCTCACCTCAAGCTAGGAATGTGGAACTGCTGCAAAACCTGTCTTTGGGACCTCCTCTCTCCCCACTCCACCTCCCATGAAATTCTGGTGTCACTGTGATACCCTTATCTGAAGTCACTAGAATCATTTCATGACTGGTCGTAAAATGACCATATACTGATAGGGATTGATGAAAAGCAAAAGTTCTACTGAAAAGAAAGTGATATTTTAGGAATAGTGGGCCTAGCCTCCTCCTCCCTTCCATTTTGGTTTTTATTTTCTCCCCTGGCAGTTTTGCATGAAGTAAGCATGAACAAAGCAAAGGTGTGCTTCTTTTCAGTGAGTGCTAATTCCAGAGCATTGTTCAGGGGTCCATTTCTTGGATGTTGAAGGTGACAAAATATAGTTCAAGGTGTGACTGCTTCTGAGCTGGGGAAACTATAATAGGCTCTCTTAGGCTGGGGATGGGGATAAGAAAACAGAGAACAGCCCCTTTCTGACCTTAGCCGAACTCCTTCTTGTGTCTGTGAACCAGAATGATTCATATTTCCCTATGACTTCCACAAAATGGAGAGCAGTGAACAGAATTTGGAGTTTGGCTGCCACAGTCCCTTACAGCCCTGAGTAGCCTCTTAGGAAGATTCCCTTAGAGTCCATGGCTGTTGAATTCCCTGACATGAATGGAACATGGCCCTGCCTGGAAACACACTGTTCTCTCACTAAAGACGCACCCCTTCTCATCTTGCACAGGGATGTGCTCCAAACAGGGCAGAGTGGGGCTGAGGATTGTTGGGGAGGGGACAGATGTGGAAGGAGAACATGTGGTCAGTGTAAACCAGCATGGGCACTTGGAAAATTGTGATGTGCATGGCCTATTGATGGTAACTCAGGGCTATTATGTTATGAAGGAGACCTATTTGACATTCTGTTTGAATGCTATTTCCTTATAATTTGCATGAATACCCTACTTATCTCATTTGGCACTCAAAACCAATATATTGCTTATTTGAAACTTTATTGAAAATGCTTTATTGAAAAGGTACTCTACAAGAACAACAGGCACTAACTTTGTTCAGTTATTCAATTCATTTAACATGTATTTGAAGAATTACTCAATATTGCGCTACGCATGATTTATATCTGGCAGAAAAAAAACACTTTGGAAAAATTGTCACAAAGACCATACTTTAGAAAATGGGACCTGTGAAATAACCATTGATGACATGGGCCCATGCCACCCAACGGGGGCCAGTGCAAAGGGAGGCACAGGTGGCGGGGGTGGCATAGGTATCATGGGTGGCCCGGGTGGCAGAGGTGGCCCAGGAGGCCCAGGGTGTAAGGGTGGCCCAGGAGGCATAAGGCCCCGAGGCACTAGAGGAACATATCTCCATGCCGGGTCCAGAACAGGGATTGCATGATAGGGCCCATCAAAGATTACTCCCACAGGAGGGCCCAAGGCAACAGGGGCCATATTTCTGAGCATCATTGCCCTCTGGTGTCTTCTCCACTTGGCCCTTCTGTTTTGAAACCAAACCTTCAATCAGAGGGAAAAAAAGGGATTGGTTTAGTACACTGAACAGTTAATGTCATAATAGAAAACACGACAACATGCAATGCTGCCACTGAACTTGTAAACTGCAGTGGGAGAAGCCATTTCCTTATTGCTAAAGTATCTTGGGAAAGTAAACTGCATACCTCCTCTCAGCTAACCCCATGGCTAGTCCAGACTTGGGCACCTTGATTTGTCTCTCTTCTAATTTTTAGTATTCTTTCATGTTTTCCCCCCAGGTCTCAGATGCAGATCTAACTGATAAATTGCACTGGTTCTCCAACATTAGTGCACATGCCTGGCAATGGGGTAAAGGGACATTCGACCGTCAGCTGTCTGGTTGCTTCACTCCCTCCTCACCAGGGGTAGTGTCACCCTGGTTATGGGGGAAGCTGAGCATGGTATAAAGGAGGACCTGATTAAAATTATATGGACAGGAATGACCCCCTTTTCAAAAAAACCCATCTGCAGTCTAAAGTAACTAATCCACTAGGAGGACATTGCAGTTTTAGCCAGAAAAGTTTCCTGTAGTGATATTTAAGGGATCATTCTCCTAAACCTCCTAAGAATTAAACATGTGGTATGTCAAAAGAGGCCTGATCATGGGGTCTCAGGGACTGCTGGGATAGGAGAGTTGCTGAAGCCCCGGACACTGCCTTGGTAGTTTAGCTTTTAGTGTTAAGGAAAGTTTAGCCTAATTGAATCCAAATTCACTAAACTCAAAATCCTTTTCCCCAGATAAGAGATTGGGCACCCCATTGTCACTACTGTCAACTTTGCACGCTCCCATCTGCCTTACCCTCCAGACCTTCCTGGGCTCAGGAGAAAGTTAGGTCATTCAGCCCTAGCTACAGTTTTAGGATCCTGGACAGAAGCTGCTGTTTCTCAGAGGGGTGAGGCACGTTTGGCCCTGCCAGCTCCATTCCTTAAGTAGGAGACTCCAATCCCATCACTCATTCCTAAGGCAGGAAGGTCCAATTATGCATTTTAGGAAAATGTTCAACAGCAATGTGGGGGTAGGGGCCACAAAAGAGGCTCCTCCCTGAGTGTTTGCCAAATATTAACAAACCAACAGACAAAAAAAGCTGTCACTTAGACTTTACTGTTCTCTTGGTATACTAGTTAATAGGGTTTTTATTGTATTTAATCCTTTCGGAAGTTCCCAAACTGCAATATTATTTAATTGAGACAAAGGGCCTTTTCTCTCTGTCTGCTGTCACCTTTTCTCTTTCCCATCTTAGGATTTGGGGTCCTTTTGCTGCATGAATATATAGTCTGAAGAAGGCCAGTATAGTAGAGTTCATTTTGGAGGGATTCAAATATATCAGTGGTCAAATCTCCCTAAATGTAACCAAAATCTGGCAAATTTTGGTATGGGCCAATATTAGATCCATATTCCCAATACTGGTTTCATAAAGAGGTCTACTATATTTGCAAAAGGTGAGGGGAAGCATCTATTAAGTTTCTTGGGGGAAATTCATGCTGCAGAGCTTGAAAATATATGAGAACATAGTGTTTTTCCTTTTTTGGGTTTTCTGGCTCATTTCCCCTTCAGAAATCCAAAAAGAAGGCAACCAGGGAGGGGGAAAAGCTACTTAGCAAACTTTGTTTTTCTTTTCCTCTGAGATTACCTTGAGGGGGCACATACTTCTTTGATGTAACTATGATTTTCTATGACCTCAAACAGTCACCATTTGATCCCGTGACCAACAAATTAATAATAATTTCCTGAAAAGTATTTAAATTTACACATGTAAGAATCTGGTCTGAAGTGAGAGCACCCTGAAAATCAAATTCCAGAAAACCCCACCTTTTCAAAATAATGTCACCAAAAGGAAAGAAAAATTAGCAGATGTTAAAAGTTCCTCAAGAGAATATTCATTTACACATTTGGTAGTTTCATATAGTTGAATTTGTGAGGCATCTGCAATGCATATATTTGAGTGTATACAATACTCCCCTAAACTTTCACCCCTTCTTAGGTCAGTGGAACTTTATTAAAAATTGTTGTCTTTTTTGGTTCAATTCTTTAAGACAATTTTCCAAAGTTTGCAAACCTTTCCTCATTACTAACAAAATCCCAACATTTTAGCCATGTTTTGGGGCTGATATCAAAGTCTTCCAAAAAAATTAAAATTTAAGGCTTTCATTTTCTATGCTGCTTTACAAAACACTTAAAAATGGCAGAAGGACCAGGCACTTGGAATTTTAAGCTACCCTCCCACTCCAGTTTCAGTTTAACTAAACATGCTACTCATGCACTGTGTTCTGTCTGTGAATTACTCCTTCACCCCAATGTCTGAATACTTATAAATTCACTCATTTAGCCAAGAGCTTATGCCTGGTTTTAAATATTTCAAATAATTTAGTACTGTTGAACCTTCTTATAATCTAGCTCTTCAGTGCATTAATTTGTATACTTCCCAGGTAGGATTAAGCCCCAACATGATTATACATAGAAATATTCCTTTAGGGAAGACTAACATTCTTCCTGAAAGATACCAGTGTAAAAGGAGGTGAACTTTATTGGGAAAAAAAAGTGTGTGTGGGGAGAAGTGTGCTCTTTTTTTTCCTTTAGGAAATCATATTTCCTCTGGTAATGGGCAATTTCCAGAAGCTTATCCCATTTCCCACCTCCAAGGCACTCAATGTTCAAAACTTATTTATTAAACATGGAAAGACAACTAACACACCAACTTCAGAATATCCAGGACAAAATCTCAACTATGTTTTAAATGGCTGCCCTGCCATGTGCTCTTTTAAGATTTACTGACCTGCACTTTGGCTTCAGTCAAATTCAGACGTCCTGCGATCTCTTCTCTGAGGGAGGAAAATTGCAAATGTTCAGTATTTAAAATAAATATATCACACACATTATTTCTATCTCCCCTCCCAGTGAAGTTTTCCATAACACAGCTTGAGGCTTGCTTTAGGGAGTTTTCCCACGGACAACTTACCTGTACTAAATAAGATAGAAAAAGGGAATATATATGAAAGTCCCTGGTAGTGTGTCTGTTAGTTAAATATGTCTCCACCGATTTTTCTGTTTGTGGAACAGCAGAGAATAATCCTGGAAATCTTTCCTTGGGAAAGGAATCTTTCCCTCCGTGAAAATACATAAACGCCAAAGCCTTTAAAGCGGAGTTTTGAACCAGAGTATTTCCACAGTTTATTGTAAACGCAGAGGGGAACTCTCAAGGAGGAACTCCAAACCATCGGCTCAAGGGAAATTCTTTCTGTGCTCTTTGGCGGGAGAAGGCTGAATGCAGCAGAACCAGAAGGAAGGCCCCTAAACCGCACACCGACTCATCCTGGTCCCCCATTCCTGCCGGCCCCGAATAGGCCTGCCCCTTCATACACTACCGGGATCGGGACCCACTACAAGGGCTCCCCGGAAGGCAAGTTGACGGGAAAACCTCGCTGGCTTTTAAACGCTCGAAACTGTGAAGCCTTAGCACAGCGCTCCACGTGGCAGGACCGAGACTAGGGTGAGGAAAGCGATGTGCTCGCCTGGTGCGCAAAACTTAAAGTGCTTGAAAAAAACTGAGCAATCACGATAAATATTTTAATGCAACATTTAAAATATAAAAATTAATGCAAAAGACTCATGAACAAATTATCCAAATTTTAAATAAAAGCACGATCAATCCAACCCTCTCTTACTCGCTTCACCCTAGCAAGCTCTCTGGAAGCACTGACCCAACCCCTGAGATCAAGGACGGACCCTGGCGTCCTCAACCCCCCTAAGCGGCTTTTGGCTTGGGAGAGTTAGAATAGGGTCCTGGGAAAGAGCCTAACACTCCCCGGGATGGGCCCGAGCCCCCTGGAGAACTGCGCGCTAGCGTAACAAACTACTTACCGCGTGAACACGTCGGGGTATTGAACGCGATGGAAAATGTCCTCCAGTTCCTGCAGCTGCAACTGGGTGAACGCGGTGCGGTAGCGGCGCTGCTTCCTCTCAGCGATCAGTGGCCCCACCGCAGCCGGGGGGGAGGCGGCTCCTCCAGCTGCTGCGGGGGCGCCAAGCTGCCGCCAAAGCCGCCCTCCAGGTTTTCGTCGTCGAAGGGGTTCGGCTCTCTCATGCCAACGTAGTTTACTGCAGCCGCTCCGCACTTAGGTTCGGACGCTGTATTCTCCTCTCTTCCACTTAAAAGCAACGAGGCCAAGGTAGGCTTCATCTCTGGGAAAGGACGAAAGCAAAAGAGAGACCGTAGGGTACGGGCCCACCGTACGTGAGCTGGAGGGGCCGTGGGGTCACGATGAAAGATAGTGGCGACAGCCTCGCAGCGTCCCGCGCACCCACCCCTCCCAGGGCAAGTTCCTCCCCTGGAGTTTGCCAAAGCACCTGTCCCCGTCTAGGCACTGACCATTCTGTTCTTCCTCCTCCCTACCGCCCCCCAGGCTGCGGAAGCCCACGTCGTAGTGGCTGCACCCGAAATTACTCTCCATGTCCAAAGTACTGTCGATGAAGCCCAGCGCATACATAGACTTTTTCCTGGGGTCCGCGGCGAACCCTGGGTGGCGTCAGGAGCTAGGACCAACTGCCCGGTGGGGTGTACTTCTGGCTCCCGGACCTCTTCAGGCGCCGAGTCTGAGGCTGGCGCGCCTTATATAGGGGGTTTGTTGCCCCCAGCAGGTTCAAAGTGTATACGCTCGAGTCAGTTAGAGGTCCTCTATTAGCGTTCACGTTACCTCTAGTAGCTGTCAGTGGGACCTGAAGGGGGCGCGCTCGCTGCCAGGGCGTGTTAGTAAATTAGGGCGAGTGTTTGTCAGAGTGGTGCTGGTAGTGGGCATGCTTGTGTGGGGAGCCTGACTCCAACTTGCAGTTTAACTGACTACTCCCAACTCGGACGAAATATCTGATTGGAGGATGGGGCTGTGCTGTATCGAGAACGCAGTTTTTGGTGGCGAGAGGCAAAACTTCACTCTCGGTCCAGGAGTTCGCGGCGAAATGTTTGTAACATATTCCTCCGCTCAACCTTAGATGTTCCCCAGACTGCAGAGGACGCAGTGTGCCTTGCTTCCTCAGGGGAAAAGACAGAGAGATAGGGGTGGTTGGGGAAAGCGCGGAGCCCTCAGCAGCCCAAGCACACTGAAGCGAAGTTGTTAGTCTTTCCTGCGTTGGGCTCTGAGAGCGGCATACCCCTCCTAGAACTTGGTGAATGATGGATAGGACTGTCTGGTTCCGTTCCATTCACACTCAAAGCCTGCGTATCTGGCTAGTGATTAAGACGAAACGATTAGCTTGGAGGTTGCTTGCACTGGGTTTTTGCGATCAGATCCCACCGTGTATTCTGGAGGGAGCAGTAGTTAGGTTTGCAGAGCAGTCCGGGTGCTCAGATGCACATTGTAAGAAATCCAACCTGCCTCTTGAAAAATCTCCAAGGACTTCAGATATTTAGTAATGAACCCACGTCAGAGTGCAAGTGTATAAACCTGCCAAGTGCTTAGTGCATCCAAGAATGCTTAGGCTGCACGGGCTCCTTCCTTCGGTTCTTGGCACACGCATTTGCTTTGCTTCTTATAGCACCCCGCTCTGCAAGGCGCTGAGAGCGTGCCTTATTCCAGGACCAGTATTGCAGGCCTTGGAAGAGTTCCCACCTTCCTCACTACTTCTCCACCCCTTTCCTTTAATACAATTATCTTTCTGAGCTGGTTTTCTCTACTAATGTGCCAAATAAAAAAGGATCAGGCCATAACTGAAGGCTCGTGGTTCTTCCTCCAAACAGTGTTTGCAGGTGCTCCAGGATCTGTTAATGTCCTTAATATCTAAGAATAACTTTTAATAATGGGCCCTCTGGGGCGCCTGGGTGGCGCAGTCGGTTAAGCGTCCGACTTCAGCCAGGTCATGATCTCGCGGTCCGTGAGTTCGAGTCCCGCGTCAGGCTCTGGGCTGATGGCTCAGAGCCTGGAGCCTGTTTCCGATTCTGTGTCTCCCTCTCTCTCTGCCCCTCCCCCGTTCATGCTCTGTCTCTCTCTGTCCCAAAAATAAATAAAACGTTGAAAAAAAAATTAAAAAAAAAAATAAAAAAATAATGGGCCCTCTGCTTGGCACTGTACACAATTTATCCTACTTTTACCTTTACAACCACCATTTTTACCATCTCCATTTTTTACACGGAAAACTGAGCCCTAGGGCAGCCAGGCAATGCACCCAAACATGGTCATACCAGAAAGCTTGACTACAAATTCTGTGTACTTTTCACCATATTACTGCCATGTTATTTCAAAAGAGTAAATAATGGTGAGGTTCCAAGGCAGCAGTGAAGGAGGGGGGAGGAGAACATTGGGCAGAGTCTTAAAAAAAATCGGAGTGCCTGGGATCTCCTCCTCCTTCCCATCTCTTCACTTCTGTTCAACACTGAGGGGACACTAACAGGACCAGGGTACTACATGCATTGGCTGCTGAGCTGGTTCCTTTTTTTAAAGTTTATTTATCTTGAGAGAGAGTGAGAGACAGAGAGAGAGAGAGAGAGAGAGAGAGAGATAGTGAGTGCAGAGGAGGGGCAGGGAGAGAGAGAGAGAGAGAGAGAGAGAGAGAGAGAGAGAGAGAGAAAGAGAGAATCCCAAGCAGGCTACCTGCTGTCAGCATGGAGCCCAATGCAGGCTAGAACTTATGAACCTAGAGGTCATGACCTGAGCTGAAATCAAGAGTTGGATGCTTAACCGACTGAGCTGGTTCTTTGAAGACACAGGAGGTAGAGGTGAGATGATCTGCCCTCATGTCAGGGCTACATTAGGACTTTTGTGGACCCTAGGCATTTTTGCCTTCTTTGGCACCTTCCTCCATAATTTTTTTTAAATGTTTATTTATTTATTTTGTGAGGGGAGGAGGGACAGAAAAAGAGAGAGAGAGAGAGAGAGAGAGAGAGAGAGAGAGAGAATCCCAAGCAGGCTCTGCATTGTCATCTCTGATCCCTACAGGGGTGTGTGTGTGTGGGGGGGGGGTTGATCTCAGGAGCAGTGAGATAATGACCTGAGTGGAAATCAAGAGTCCAAAGCTTAACCTCAGGCACCCCTTCTCCATAAAATTTTTTAAGATGATACTTTACAACTATATTGGTATAAAGATAAATATAATTTGGCTTGGGTTACATTAATTTTTTTCTTTTGATTTCAAAAGAAGTTTAAACATTTTCCTAGGTTCCTAAAAGGGTGGTGGGCCGTGGATATCATGATTACTGTGACTAATGGAGAAATTCCCCTGCCTCACATTCCCAGAGATGGCAGGTGGGAAACCAGCTGATAAGATGGTTGACTGACCAATTCATTTTCCAAAAGAGGTCAAGGGATGACAACTCCACAGCCCCTCTCTGACTTTAATCAAGATATTTCGATATTTCTTCCTCAGGCTTGCTCTTGCTGAGTTCTGCTGGCCTCCCTCTCTTTGGGCTAGATACCTGGTGAATAATTTTGGCCTGGGATGAGTTATTATACAAGAGATCCATATATGTTTTAATTATGGTGTGCAGTAGCTTACCTAGTATATTGGTAACAGCTCAGGTGTGTTTTCTCGCATGGTAGATTTCCATGGTTTACTCCAGTGTTTTCTAAACCTCATTCATGTGCCCCTTACTCATTTTGCCAGACCTGGGTACCAGCCATGGTAGTATTTAATTAATGTATTTACCTAAATTGATTCACATTTTGAAAACCTTAAATACCCAATTGAACCCCATGCTAAGCAAAAATAGCTATGACTTCAAGGGTTTGATATGCCAGATTTATGGGAGGTAGAATCTGACAGTAGTTGAGAGCAAGGACCCTGAAGCCAGAACGCTGGTGTCAGAATCCTAGTTTTGATCGCTACTTGCTAGCTGGATAACCTAGTGAGTTGCTTATTCCTGTGCCTTCATTTTTCTCATCTGTAAAATGGGAATCATTAATACCTACTTCAGGGGGTTGTTGTGAGGATTAGTTGAAGTGATTACAATAGCTAACGCTTAGCTAATTCTTGTTGTATAGCAAGCACTATTTGAATTGCTTTCTATATATTAACATATTTAATTCTCAAAGCAACCCTATCGAGGTTGAACTGCTATTATCCTCATTTCACAGATAATATTATTGAGGCACAGAGAGGTTAATTAACTTGTCTAAGGGCATCCAGCTGGTAAGTGTTGGACCTTGGATTTGAACTTTCTTAAAATGATGCTTTATAGAAAGAACATATTCAATAATGGTACTATTATGATTTAAAAAAATTTTTTTAATGTTTATTTATTTTTGAGACAGAGAGAGACACAGCATGAGCAGGGAAGGGGCAGAGAGAGAGGGAGACACAGAATGTGAAGCAGGCTCCAGGCTCTGAGCTGTCAGCACAGAGCCCGACGCGGGGCTCGAACTCATGAACTGTGAGATCATGACTTGAGCCAAAGTCGGACGCTTAATCGACTGAGCCACCCAGGCGCCCCAATTTTTAAAAAATAAATATAATAGTCATTTCTAGCATTTTGGTGTTGTACAACTGTTACCATTATCTAATTATAGAACATTTTCATCACTCTATAAAGAAAGTTGGTACTGATTAGCAGTCATTTCCCAGTCCTTACCTCCCTGCAGCCACTGGTGAACAATAATGTACCTTCTATCCCAGTGAATTTTCCTATTCTGGATATTTTGTACAAATGGAATCACGCATAGGTGACAATTTGTGTCTACCTTCTTTCATTTGGCATCATGTTTTTGAGGTTCATGCATTTGTAGCATATATCAGCACCTCATTCCTTTTTATGGCTGAGTAATATTCCATTGTATAGATATACTACATTTTGTTTATCCATTCATCAGTTGATAGACATTTTCACCTTTTGGTGATTATGAATAGTGCCACTACGATTTTTGTGAACATTTGTGTACAAGTTTTGTTTGAATATGAGTTTTTAGGGTTTTTTGGATATATATTTAGGAGTGGAGTTACTGGGTAATATGGTAATTCTATGTTTAACTTTTTGAGGAGCCACCAAAGTGTTTTCTGCAGCAGCTGCAACCATATTACATTCCCACCAGTAGTGTAGGAGGGTTCTAATTTATCTACATTCTTGCCAATTCTTGTCATGTTCTGCTTTTTTTCAATACCCAAGCAGAGATCAAGAGTTGGATGCTTAACCAAGTGAGCCTCCTGGGTGCCTCTGCTTTATTATTATTATTATTATTATTATTATTATTATTATAGCCATCCTTGTAGGTGTGCAGTGGTATTATTGTGGCTTTGATGTGCATTTTTACTTTTTAAAATTTTTATTTATTTTGAGAGAGAGAGAGAGGGAAGGAGAGACAGAGCATCAGCAAGGGAGGGGCAGAGAGAGGCAGAGAGAGAGGGAGGGGGGGAGAATCCCAAGCAGGGTCCACACTGTCAGTGCAGATCCCGATGTGAGGCTTGAACTCCAGAACTGTGAGATCATGACCTGAGCCAAAATCAGGAGTCAGGTACTTAACCGACTGAGCCACCCAGGCACCTCTGATTTGCATTTTTCTAATGAATACTGATGTTGAGCATCTTTTCTTGTGCTTGTTAGCCATTCATATATCTTCTTCAGAGAAATGTCAGTTCAAATCTTTTGCCCCTTTATTTGAGCATTTATCTTTTTTGTTGTAGAGTTGTAAGAGTCTTTATATATTCTGAACACTAGACTCTTACGATATGATTCTTTAAGTTTCCTTTTCAGTTTCTTGATAGTGTCCCTTGATGTTTCCAGTCACAAGCCTGCCCTCATGTGACTTTGGAGTTTAAATGAACACTATGAGCACAGTCTAATTCACTCCTGGTAGCAAATCCAGACATGTGTGTGGCAAAAGCAAATCTGATTTTTTTTTTTTTTCTGGAGGAGTCTACCCTTAACTGAAGCTTTAACAAGATTCTCACAGACAAAAACCAAACACATATTCTTTTTTTCAAAAGCCACCACTGGGGCACCTGGGTGGCTCAGTTGGTTAAGCAGCTGACTTTGGCTCGGGTCATGATCACGGTTTGTGAGTTTGAGCCCCGCGTCTGGCTCTCTGCTGTCAGCTTGGAGCCCACTCCAGATCCTCTGTCTCCTTATCTCTATGCCCATTCCCTGCCTGATCTCTCTCTCTCTCTCTCTCTCTCTCTCTCCCCACTTCTCTCTTAAAAAAAAACGTTAAAAAAATTAAAAAGCCACCATTAGCACAAATAAACCGAAGATGTAGATTGCCAAAGACTTATTATCAGGTGCAAACTATTTAAAAACATAATTATCATGTTTAAATAAATGAGAGGATATATAAACACAAGGGAGAGATAACCAAATATAAAAAAGAAACAAAAAGAATTTCTCTAAAAGTAACTAAAAGATTAATATTTTTCTTTTTTATTGTGGTAAAATACACATAATGTAAAATTTACCATCTTAACCATTTTGAAGTGTACAGTTCAGTGGCTTTTAGTACATTCACAACACTGTGAAGTCATCACCACTATCTAGTTCCAGAACATTTTCATCACTCCAAAAGGTAACTTGTACCCGTATATACTCACTCCCCATTCCCACCTCCCCCAGTTCTTGGCAATCATAAATCTACTTTCTGTCTCTATAGATTTGCCAATTTGGACATTTTATATAAAGGGAATCATACAATACGTAGCTTTTTGTGTCTGACTTCTTTCACTTCCCATAAGGTTGCCTGAGTTCATCCACATGGTGGCATGAATCAGTACTTCATTTTTCTTACTTGGAGGCATCAGATACTAGCCTCCAGAAGCTAAGTGCCAGGATTATCTGGAGCTGATGTCCCATTCAGAGGCTTGGGGTGCCCGAGTTGTGCCTAGCCACACCAAGATGTCACACTTATCTGCCTTCCCCTTGCTGAAGGGTGGCTGGCTGATGCAAGCTTATACTCCCATGAGGAGTCCTTCTGCTAGGCAATAATCCCTTTGTGAAGGAGCTAATGATCCTTAAATAAAGACTAGAGATCTTTATTCTGGTCTGTAAACCAGATAGTTCTTAAAGACCTTTGCAGTCTGCATAGCTGTAATATTATGGAAGTTTCATGTTCATAGATTATGTTTCTGCTGCAGGTGAGGTCATCTGCCCAAGGTGTGGCTAGAGGCGAGGGTGGGATGGATAAGCTTTCTGTTTGTTAAGGCCTACAGGAGCCCATTCATAGCACTGTGTGGTTTCTAATTCTTACTTCTCCCTAAGAGGGGACTCTGTAGATAGGGATTTAAAATTTTTTCAGTCTTTGACCAAAAGGCCTACTGTCCACTCCTGATAATCTACCACAGAAAGACTTGGTAGGAAGAATGGGGTGGCTTTGACGAACACTCATGAAGTAATGTCTGTTTTTATTAAATATACATAAATTATTCATTCATGTCAGAAGCCAAAAGTTTGGATTTTTTTAAAAGGCATTATTTCTTAAAGATGTAAGGGTCATATGGAGGCTTCTCATATGTACCTTTGGTAGAACCACAGTTCTCTGTAATTTCTTCAGACTACTGAGACAGTCTATACTCACAAAACAAGAGGAAAACTCACTGAGGCTATTTGCATATAGTCTTAGCCCTTAGAGAGGACAGGAGAGAAGGAAAAGGCAGCCTAGAGATATCTGTTACTGCTGGTGATTTTATGTGACAGTAAAATTGACTGAGTTTTGCATTTCCTATCCTGTCTTGGAACATCTGGGCCCTTCAGATTTCATTCATGAAACTGAATCATTTACACAAAAAATCCCAGTCCAGAGGCTGGGCTTTTTTGCTGTAACTAGGAGTCAAAGATGAGATTCCATGATTTTGCTTTAAATTCTGCCTAATTTCTTTGGCCATTGTGACCAGAAAGCTTGTAGAAATGACTGGCTACAAGCATTGATGCATGAATCGGACACCGTGCCTAAGGATTTCTTTACCTAGGGCACCCTGGGCTCAAGCCTCAAAAGGTCTGCTCCCAGAGCATTTGGGTGGCTCCGTCGGTTAAGCATCTGTCTGACTCTTGATTTTGGCTCAGGTCACGATCTCACAGTTCGTGGGATGTTGGCTCCGTGCTGAGCGGGGAGCCTGCTTGGGATTCTCTCTCTGTATCTTTCTCTCTCTGCCCCTCCTCCTCTTTCTCTCTCTCAAAAATAAATAAATAAACTAAAAACAAAAAACATAAAAACCCTGCTCCCTACCACTGCATTCTTTATAGGGATCCTTCAGAGGGAAGCCTTTCATGACATTCTTGATCCTTGCTGTGATCTGGGAATGTAATTTGTGTTCAGTCTGCCTTATGGTGAAAAAAAAAATACAGTGTGCTAATTACCATTGACTTTTAGCTCTTTGCATTTCTGGCTCAATTCCTATCTGTTGCGGAATGTCTTCCCATTCCACCCAGCCAACAGTGCCCTTGTCTTATGAGCTCTCACAGTCGTTGCAGTTTGAACTCTTACTTTTTAATTTTTTTTAATGTTTATTTTTGAGACAGAGAGAAAGAGAGAGAGAGAGAGAGAAAACAAGTGGTGGGGGAGGGGTAGAGAGAGAGAGATACAGAATCCGAAGCAGACTCCACGCTCTGAGCTGTCAGCACAGAGCCTCATGCGGTGCTTGAATCTACATGAACCATGAGATCATGACCTGACCTGAAGTTGGACACTTAACCTACTGACCCACCCAGGCGTCCCCAGTATGAACTCTGTATTTGAGTCTTATTACACACCACCTGGGTGTGAGTTACCTCTAAATGTATGCAGACATGAATGCAAGAATGTGTGGGTAAGTATGTATATTGATGTATGTTTCGATTTTTTGAACAACTTGTAAACTCTTTACACTTCATACATTTCTCAGTGCTCCCCAAGCAGTGCTGAGTACACAGCAGGCATTCAGGAAGGATTTGTTGATTGGTTGGCAAATAAGGAGAATATGAGCAGGGGTGGCTAGTCTTATCCAAGGTCAAGACTGCAGAATTTTTCTAGCTGAGCTTGTCCAGCATTGCCTCCAGCCTCTCATTTTCCTCCTAGCTTAGCTGGCATTCTGAAGAGACAAACCTTGTGATGACAAAGTTCTTCCTAGGAGGGGTCTGGGATTTACACGATGCTTTTTAGATGTAGTTTGAGAGACTAGGTAGCATTACATTCTCCTCTCTGTATGAGGAAGCCTTTGGAACTCCTGTCTGCTTTGAGAATGCTCTTATGTCCTGTCCCTTTATCCTTCTTCACTGTTATCCTCCTTTTCCTGCCTACAGTGCACACATGCACGTGTGTGTGTGAGTCTTTGTATCCCAGCTCAGTGTCAAGTGCTGTGTACAAGGGCCACAGAAGTGAGCAAAACATGGAAAGAAAGACATGAGATTTTAAGATAAAGTGGAACAAGACAAATTCCAGAAGAGAGGAGCAAAACAATCTTATGGCATTTCAAAGGAGAGAGAGGTTGACATTCAGTAGAAATCTGAAAATATATAGAAGAGGTGGAATCTAAGATGAATCTTGAAGTATGGTTGGGACGGTTTTTTAAAAAAAAAATTTTAAGTTTATTTATTTTTGAGAGAGACATCATGAGTGGGAAAAGGCATAGAGAGAGGGGGAGACACAATATCTGAAGCAGGCTCCAGGCTCTGAGCTGTCAGCACAGAGCCCGACACAGGGCTTGAACTTGCGAACCATGAGATCATGACCTTATGATCATGAGTTGGATGCTTATCCGACTGAGCCATCCAGGTGCCCCTGGAGGTTTTTTTTTTTTTTAACTTGTAAAAAATAATCTTTTTCCTTCTAATTACAAAAGTAATGAATTATTGCTATGATAAATTTGGAAAATATAAAGAAACCAAAAATAATATAAAATAAAACAAGTTCATCCATAACCTTGTCATCATTCAGAGGTGATAATTAAAATTCAATTTTTTCTACACTTTTTTACAAGTTTTCTTTTCCATTTAACTACCTGATATTAGATTTGAGTTGTCTAACATTATATCAGAAGTATTTTCTGGGGTGCCTGGATGGCTCAGTCGGTTAAGTATGACTTTGGCTCAGGTCATGATCTCACAGTTTGTGAGTTCAAGCCCTGCATGAGCCCTGCATTAGGCTCTGTGCTGACAGCCCAGAGCCTGGAGCCTGCTTCAGAGTCTGTGTCTCCCTCTCTTTCTGCCCCTCTCCCTGTTTGTGTTCTGTCTCTTTCTCAAAATTAAACATTAAAAAAATAAAAAAAGAGAAGTATTTCCTACACCTTAAAAATGTTTAGGGGCGTCTGTGTGGCTCAGTCAGTTGTGTGTCCTACTTCAGCTCAGGTCATGATCTCGCGGTTCGTGGGTTCGAGCCCCGCACCCGGCCTTGTGCTGACAGCTCAGAGCCTGGAGCCTACTTCGGATTCTGGGTCTCTCTCTCTCTTTGCTTGTCCCCCACTTGTGCTCTGTGTGTGTGTGTGTCTCTCTGTCTCAAAAATAAATAAACATTAATTTTTTTTAAATGTTTAAAGCTTTGAATAAATGATTGCATAGTAATCTGTTATTCATTCATCCATTTTTCTCATTCAGTCATTCTATCAATATTTATTGCCAGCCATGAACACTATTGTATTTCAGTGTCAAGGTGCCTGACACATATTGGATGCTCATTAAATATTTGTTGAATCAATGAATGAATGGTTTTCAGCAGGATGCTAGATCTGTAACAACTTTTTTAATTTTTTTGGCTTAGAAGTTTTTATTTGAATTCCAGTTAGTTAACATGCAGTTTTCTATTAGTTTCATGTGTACAAAATAGTGATTCAACAGTTCTATACATTACTCAGTGCTCATCATAAGAGGGCTCTTTAATCTCCATCACCTATTTCACTCATCCCCCACTTGCCTCCCTTTTAATAACCATCAGTTTGTTCTCTATAGTTAAGAGTCTGTTTCTTGAGCTGTCTCTCTTTTTTTCTCCTTTCTTTGTTTTGTAACAACTTTCTTAACCATTTCCTTTCATGTTAAACATTTAAGATCCTCCTTTCCCCACCTGTTATCTAACCAGTGCATTTTTTTTCATATTTTAAAACATATATTTTGTTGTATTGATTGATCTGTAATTATACATCATACCATAGTTGTTTCAATCACTATACTTTTCTAATATATAAATTTTGCTTTTTAAAAAATTTATTTATTTAAATTCAAGTTAGTTGACATACAGTGTAGTATTGGTTTGAGGAGTAGAACCCAGTGATTCATCACTTACATATAACCCAGTGCTCATCCCAACAAGTGCCCTCCTTAATGCCCATTACCGATTTAGCCTATCCCCTAACACCTCCTCTCCAGCAACCCTCAGTTTTTTCTCTGTATTTAAGAGTCTTTTATGGTTTGCCTCCCTCTCTGTTTTTATATTGTTTAATTTTCCTTCCTTTACCCTATGTTCATCTGTTGTGTTTCTTAAATTCCACACATGAGTGAAATCGTATATTTATCTTTCTCTGAGTGGCTTATTTCGCTTAGCATAATACACTCTAGTTCTATCCACTTTGTTGCAAATGGCAAGATTTCTCTTTTTTTTTTATTGCCAAGTAGTATTCCATTGTGTGTGTGTGTGTGTGTGTGTGTGTGTGTGTGTGTATATATACAGTCAGTGCATTTTTGTGCATGAATTATTTGTGGGGGAGAATTTCAATGGGTAAAATTCAGAGAGATGGGGGAGAGAGTCTAGGCAGATAGCTCAAAATGAAGATGACACAGAAACAGTGTATTCATGGGCCAGCTAATAGTTCAATTCGGCTGGAGATGAGCTGTGGGGGGGACATGGGAGGCCGGGCTTAAAAGTGATAATCATTCTAAACATTTGTATAGCAATTTCTAATATAAAGAGTGCTTTTGTGAGCATTAGTTTAATAATCCTTATGGAATTATTATTTCCACTATAAAGGAGAAATCTGGGATTTAGTTAGTTGCCTAAGTTTTCACAGCTAGTAAATGGTGGAGATAGAATTGGGTTTTGAAATATATGTTAGGAGTTTGGGTTTTATCTTGAGAACAATGAGGAGTCATTGGAGGGTTTTATTATTATTATTATTATTAGTAGTAGTAGTAGTAGTAGTAATAGTAGTGTAGTAGTAGTAGTAGTAATTAGTCTAACTTTTTGTTTTGAAATAGTTTGACTCACAGAATTTGCAAAAATAGTAGTACAGAGAATTCCTGTGTACCTTTTATCTAGTTTTCCCAATGATAATAACTTCTTAACTATAATACTTTGTCAAAATCAGAAAATTGATATAGGTACAATGCTATTAACTCAGGGTTTGTTCACCTTGGCATTATTGTCATTCTGAATTGAAAAATTCTTTATTGTGGGGGGCTGTCCTGTGATGGTAGGGTGTTTAGCAGCATCCCTGATCTCAACCCACTAGGTGGTAATAGCAACACACCCTTCCCCCATGTCAGTTTTCACAACCACAAATATCTCCGGACATTGCCAAATGTCCCTTAGGGATGGGGAGCACCATTGCCTATGGTTGAGAACCACTGCATTAACTCAAGTACAGGACTTAATCCAATTTGGTGTGTTTGTGTGTGTGTGTGTGTGTGTGTGTGTGTGTGTGCGCGCGCGCCCGCGCGTGCGCGCGTGTGTAGCGTTCTATGACATCTTATTGCTTATATAGATCCGTGTAACCATCATGACAATCAGGATACAGAACTGTTCTATCAACCCCAAAGAAACTTCCTGATATTGTACCTTCATAGTGCCCTAACTGTGGGCACCCACTGATCTATTATCATTCTCTATAATTTTGTCCTTTCAAAATGTTATGTGAGTGAAATCATACGTATATAACATTTGATACTGTCTTTTTTTTTTTCTATACTCAGTATAATTCCCTTGAGATCTATTTTAGGTTGTTCCTTGTATCAATAGTTCCTTTTTATTCCTTAGTAGTGCTGCTTAACCATTCACTGGTAACAGACATTTGAGTTGTTTCTGGTTTGTTGTTGTTGTTGTTATCAATAAAGCTGCTGTGAACATTCATGTTCAAGTTTTTGTGTGAACATCAGTTTAATTTATTTGCTATAAATCCCAAGTATGAGACTTCTGGCTCTCATGGTACTTATATGTTTAGTTTTAAAATAAACTGCCAAACAATTTTTTTCAGGGTGGCTGTACAATTGTACATTTATACCAATACCATTAATAGAGTTTCCTTGCATCTTCACCAACATTTGATACTGTCACTTTTTTTTCTTAGCCATTCTTACAAGTGTGCAGTGATCTCTTATTGTGGATATTACATTAAGAAAATTTGCATTTTTGTAATGGCTAATGACGCTTTTCACGTGCTTCTTTGCCATCTGTATATCCTCTTTGGTGCATATCTATGCATGTTTTTTGCCCTTATTGTTAATGGATTGCTTGTTTTTACTGTTGAGTTTTGAGAGCTCTTTATATATTCTACATTCTTTGTCAGTTATGTGGTTTGCAGTTATTTTCTCCTAGTCTGTAGTTTGTCTTTTAATCCTCATAGCACGGTCTTTGTCAGGTCAAACATTGTTTTAAAATTTTATTTTATTTTTCCAGTTTTGTTGAGATATAATTGACATACAACCCTGTATAAGTGCGAGGTGTACTGCATAAATACTTGGCATACATATATTGCATAATGATTACCACAATATTAACATCTTCATATAGTTACATTTTTTTTCCTTTGGAGAACTTTTAGGATCTACTTTCTTAGCAATTTTCAAATATGTCACACAGCAGTGTTAATAATAGTAATTATGTGTAAATTACATTACCAGTACTTACATATCTTAGTTTGAAATTTGTACTTTTGACCGCCTTCATCCAATTAAAAGCTTTTAGTTTTGATGACGCCCAGTTCATCAATTTTTCCCTTTATGGATCATGTCATATGTAAGAATTCTGCTTAGCTCCAGGTCCTGAAGACTTTCTTCTGTTTTTTTCTTTCTAAAAGTTTTATAGTTTTAGGATATACATTTAAGTCTGTGATCCATTTTGGGTTAATTTTTACATGAACTGTGAAGTTTAAGTCGAGGCTTATCATCTTGCCTATGAATGCCCAGTTGCTCCAGCACCATTTGAATTCTTTTGCACTTTTGTCAAAAATGACGTGGGCATACTTGTGTGAGTCTATTCCTGGGATTTTTAAATTCTGTTTCTCTTATCCATACATTTGTTCCTCTGCTAATACCACATAGTCTTGATTACTGTAGTTATGTCTGGAATTCAAGTAGATTGATTCCTCTCACTGTATTCTTCCTTTGCAAATTTGTTTAACCTATTATAGTTCCTTTGCATTTCCGTATAAATTTTTAAATAATCTTGTCTTTATTTACAAAAAGTCTTGTGTGGATCTTGATAGGAATTTTATTAAACCTCTACATCCATCTGGGAAGAATTGGCATCTTCACTGTGTTGAATCTTCCAACTTATGAATACTATATGTCTCTGTCATTGGAGGGTTTGAAGTAGAGTTGTAACATGGTTTGATATGCATTTTCTGCTGACTGATATATGGAGAAAGAATTCTTGAAGGTGGAACCTGTAGAGGCACGGAGATCAGCTTGGAGGTTGTCGCACTCAATTAGGTGAGAGATGATGATAGCTTGGAACAGGTGATGGAGGTGGAGAGAAGAAACTAGCTTTGTGTTTATTTTTGAAGTGGAAGTAATAGAATTTACTGACAGACTGAATGTAGAGATTGAGGAAAGGAAAGTGTCAAGGATACTTCTGGGGTTTCTGGCTTCAGTCACAAGATGACACCCCTTATTAAGAGGAATAGGGGAAGGATCAAATTTCAGATAAAGAGGATGAATTCAGTTGTGGATGTTGTGAGTTTGAGGTGTTGGTGGGCCTTCCAGGTCTTTATTATATCTAATAGGCAGCTGAATATAGAATCAGAAGTTAAGAGCAAATTACCACTTTAGATATTGATATCTTTGCTCAAACTTGCCTTTTTTATCATTTGAATGAAAGCTGACTAACCTTGGCACTCAAGGATAGAAACTTAACTTCCAGGGCCCCAAGAATCTGCAGAGTTTCCTGTCCTCATTGCTTAGCTCATAGGTGGGGGTCGAAGAGGAAAGGGATTTGTAACCTGGTTTCTTGGGGTTTGGGCAGTAATTATATGAATGCCAGTGCAGATGAACATGAAAGAGGCATACAGAAGATGAACTCAAAATGTATGTGTACCCGTTTTAAAATCTATCACTGAAGTATTTACATTGCATGTGCTTAATGAATAGAGCTAGTATTTATTTCTGGTGAGAATGACAAGAAATGCCTGAACTAGAGATCTGTTTACACTTTTGGCAATGATGGTGTTTTGAGGAATACAGGGTGGGAATGAGAACTGTAGCTCATTTTAGCTCTGCTCTTATTTACCCCAAAGGGAAAGATATGGGAACTATACTTCTATTCCAATGAGTTGGGTACAGGGTTCTGTTAAGGAGGAGCCAGAGCCATGAGCTGGGATCTATGGATGGTTTGTCACAGACAGGATGAATTACAGGTTTGGGACTTCTAAAATATGTTCTCTGGTATATTCCAAGTGCACATTTGTTCAGCTGGAACCATCTTAGAATGCTGCCAACTCTTGGGAACTTCTCTCTAGTGGTGGGAGGCAACCTGTCTGGCATACAAGGATCAGATGGAAGCTTCATGCATTCTGGCAGTGTTCCCTGGAGTGTGTTCATCATACCTGTTGGCACTAATGGGAGGGCTTAGCCTCCATTTTGGGGCTGTAATTCCTCTTATTACTGTCTCCTTTTACCACTTCAAGCCTATTAAGTATGGTAGTCTTAGTGGGAGGTTAGCAAGAAGCATCTCTTCCCATTCACTAGTGTTTTACCCATACTATTAAAGAAAGCATTTCTTTTTTTTAATTTTTTTTTCAACGTTTATTTATTTTTGGGACAGAGAGAGACAGAGCATGAACGGGGGAGGGGCAGAGAGAGACGGAGACACAGAATCGGAAAAGGCTCCAGGCTCTGAGCCATCAGCCCAGAGCCCGACGCGGGGCTCGAACTCACGGACCGCGAGATCGTGACCTGGCTGAAGTCGGACGCTTAACCGACTGCGCCACCCAGGCGCCCCAAAGAAAGCATTTCTTAAGTTAACTAGGCAATTCATTTATTTTAAGCATTTGTGTTGTGTGATCTAGGAATCCCCTAGTGTTAATTCAGATACATTATCTGGTTAGCTTTGCAAGGCTGAAGATTTTATAGGAGGAATAAAATGGGGGAAAATAGAAAGGAAAAAAAAATAAAGGTTTGTTTCAGTGTTTTAATGAAACCCATCATCCTATCTCTGGACTGGTGGGACACCCAGCCCCAAAGCCCTGCTCAGGTTTCTATGGGGCAGGGAGAATTTGGCCCTAGTCCCCCCAGTAAGTGTGAGCCACCTTTCCCCTCTTCCTGGCTTCAGAGTATGTGTATACTGTCGTCCTTCATTACAGGCAGGCTAGGCTAATGAAGGGTGCTAGAATAACAGTCTGCCCTAAGGTCCTCCCCTGTACAGCAGGCTTGCCCCAGGGGCTAGAATTTCCACCATAGTAGTACTCCTTTGGAAGTGTGGGGTCCCCAAATATGAGTCATTTGAGGGCCTCTTTCACTGTCTCTTGTCATTTCAAATACCACCAGTACCATCGTTTTCTTTTTCCTTTTTATTTTTTTAATGTTTATTTCTGAGGGGCAGAGAGGCAGAGAGAAAGGGAGACACAGAATCTGAAGCAGGCTCCAGGCTCTGAGCTGTCAGCACAGAGCCCGAAGTGGGGCTCGAACCCACTAACTGCGAGATCATGACCTGAGCTGAAGTCAGGCGCTTAACTGACTGAGCCACCCAGGTGCCCTAGTACCATTGTTTTCTAAATGTTGTCCTTTAAACTGATTTTAAACAGAGCCATCTTTTAACTGCTGCCTTGTACTAACCCATAATAACCATGCGATCATGGGTTTGATGTATAGTTATTCTCTTGCCAAGGCAGGCCTTTGAGGCAGCAGCACTGAGCTTGGCCTGAGGGTCCAAAAGTCAAGCTCCCTCCTTTTTCACAGTGATGGACACAGGAGCCCCTGGAGTATGTGTTCCTAGACAAAGTTTGCTATGGAGACTTTATCTCAGGCTCCACTCAGGAAGAGTGTATTTGTCAGGAATTTGTGCTTCTGTGACATATCTTCCAGTCACTCTGAGACAGAAGGTTATACCATCCATATAAACATTTGTAACCCCAGCTAGGTTGGCAAATGTCTCCACTGGCAACTTTCCATTCTGCTGGGTTGCCACATGTCTGCTGGAGTGGGCGTTCAGAGCTCACAAGTCACCTCCACAGGGGCTGTACTTGGGCACATATGGGGTCCTCCTTGTTGGCTTTTTCCTCCATAAGGGATTTATTGTGAATGGAAACCAGATATCCTTGGAGTGACACATACAGAAATACATATAACTATCCTTAGAGACCAGCCAGATGACCAGTTCATAAGGCACTAGTTCACTCAGGGCTCTTTTTCTGCATGGTATCTTATATTTTTTATGTTTATTTTTGAGAGAGAGTGAGCAAGAGCAGGGGAGGGGCAGAGAGAGAGTGGGGGATAAGATCCAAAGTGGGCTCTGTGCTGACAGCAGAGAGCCCAATGCAAGGCTCAAACTCACAAACCGTAAGATCATGATCTGAGCTGAAGTTGGATGCTTAACCAACTGAGCTACCCAGGCACCCCTCCAGCATGATATCTTAAAGACCTCCCTTGGCCTTTGATACTTGTCCTGTGTCCTGTCCTCTCAGAGCTCCAATTATGAAAGCCCATTAGTTCAATAAATACTCAGCTCTGTCATAATTAAAGGTGCTAAGTTTATATATTTGCAAATATTTACAATGGAACCAGGGGCCTTCTGGAGATAATGCCTTTTTTTTAAACCTCAGTGTTTCCTAAAGAGTGGTATGAGAGAGAATGTTGGGTGCAGTATTGAATCCCTTTAAAAAAAATCAACTGTACAGTGAACAACCCATGTTCTTGTTTCTAATTTGAGCACATTTACTGGTCTCAGTTTCTTCCCTGATTTATGGCTTTTTGGTATCTCCCTATAGAAGGAAGTATAGTGCACTAGATATGTGTGGGTACTTTGTAGTAAACAAAGTGGATTTTGAATTCTGGCTCCACCACTTGCTATTGAGATGAAGAGGAAAGTTCCATTAACCTCTTTCAGCCTTAGGTTCTTTATCTGTGAGGTAGAGGTGATAATGGTCTCTATCTCATAGAGTTATTTTGAAGATTAAATTGTAGGCAAAGCACTTAGCATAGTGCTTGGCACATAGCACTCACATCATGTTATCTAAAGCAACAACAAAAACAATAATTTTTATTCTTGGGATTTTTGTGCCTTGTTGAGTGCTCGTTGCTGACACTGCTATTCACCTGCTGTTTCATCTTAAATTACAAACTGAACACATCTTTTGTTGGAAAGACCCTGTGGCTGGCCCTGTGCTTCCAGCTTCCACCTATGTCCAGACATTGAGTTGTGCTAGGCTTGATAATGTACAAATTTCCTGTGCAGGGAGAAGGGGTCATTGGAAAAGGTTGGTGCCAAGGCTGCAGTTTGAAGAAGTGATCTGCCAGGCCACCCCAGAACTGATCAGGGCTTTGGGTCTCCCTCTGCTGAACAATCAAGCTTCTGTCCTGAGTTTGCTCATGTGTAGTTTTCTCTAACTGTAGAATCAATTACAAGGCTAGAATAAAAAGAGCTGACAAGTGGAAGTATATAATGCACAATTATGAAAACATACAAATATATGGACACATACTGAGGGCTTATGGAATTCCAGGTGCTGAGAGAGGAAGAGAGGCCACAAATACAAATACAACCTGGGTTTTGGCAAAGGAGACAGATGTGTGAGAAGACAAATATGAATGGGGTTCTAAGGGCTTGCCCTGAAGCCAATAGCGGCACAGCAGGGGATGGGCGGAGGGAACTACTAGACAAATCTACTGGCAGAGGGGAAGGTCTATACAAAGGAAAACTTCACAGAGGACAAGGACCCTTAAGCTCAGTCCTGAAAGATAAGCAGTGTCCTCCTGGCAGAGAGGAGGAGAGGACAACAAAAAGTACAGGGACCTCACAGCTTGGCTTAGACATAAACACTGTGATAATTTACATCCAGTTCTGAGGCACGCTGTGGGTGTTTTTGTTTGTTAACATCACACCACTTTCAGGCATAAAAGAATATTCACGCTATGAATCTTATGGGCATAAGTGTTTCAAGTTAATTGTAAGTTAAATGGAAGGTATGAGATGTATAATGTGGAAGATTTTATTATGGAAGCAAGTACATTCCCAAACGTTGACTTTGGCAGTATTTTAGCTATTTGCCTTCCTGTATTTTTAGAAAAGTGATTTGGACTGGAACTTCAATAAGAAAATGATGTTACAGAGTTGAGTGTGTGATAGGCATTTGCCAGCTTCAGGTGGTGTGTTACTTCATAACTCCTTTAAAAAACATCACAAACTTTAGGGCATCTGGGTGGCTCAGTTGGTTAAGCATCCAACTTCAGCTCACATCATGATCTCATGATCTCATGATCTCATGGTTTGTGAGTTCAAGCCCAGCATCTGGCTCTGTGCTGGCAGAGATTTCCCAGATTTCCTCTCTGCTTTCAAATAAAGGAGATTTCTGCTTTTAGAGGTTAGAAGAAGGGCAACTACAAAAGAGTCAGCAATCTTTGCTTTACAGTTGTATTACACATTTTTTTTAAGGTTGTGATAACCCTGGAGATTTGCCAAGTCTCCTAGTGGTAACTGTTCTTCACTCCAACTGCTTTTCTGCCTTCCAGACAGCACCTTTCTAGAATTCAGTTTTCAGTCTGGAAACTCAGATATTCCCCACCAAGTCCCACGAGTCCCAGACACTCTGTTCCCTTGCTTAGCTGGATGATAACCTAGCTCCCTTTTTGCCACTCAAAGTATGATTTTTCGAGGGTAATAAAAGCTCCTGTGGTCCCTCAAATTCTTTTCCATCAGCTTTGAGGCTTGAATTTCTTTTTTTTTTTTTTAATTTTTTTTTCAACGTTTATTTTTGGGACAGAGACAGAGCATGAACGGGGGAGGGGCAGAGAGAGAGGGAGACACAGAATCAGAAACAGGCTCCAGGCTCTGAGCCATCAGCCCAGAGCCTGACGCGGGGCTCGAACTCACGGACCGTGAGATCGTGACCTGGCTGAAGTCGGACGCTTAACCGACTGCGCCACCCAGGCGCCCCAAGGCTTGAATTTCTAATCTGAGCCTAATCCTATAGTTTAAGACATGGATTCCTGCAAACATTCAAATCTCTCTTGAGAGGGGCACATTCTGCTATCATGATTATCACCATTATCAGTTTCTTATGTTGTGACATTCTGCTATGGTGATTACCATCATTATCAGTCTTACACTGAGTAGGATTGAGTGCTTTGGGTAAAACTGTGGAATAAGGTGAAAGGGACCAAGAGGGTTCTGGATAGCTGGAGAAGAGAAAGGGGTGTAGGGGTGTAGAAAGCACTCTGACAGTAAGGCAAAAGGGGGCAGGTAATGCAGGTAGAAGACAACGAAGCTGAACTCTGAGGACAACACGGTTTTATAAAGGTCAGAGCTACCACTTCTTCTCTTTTCTACCCCATCAAGAGTCTGCAAAGGGGCCTGAAGACACCTGGGACTCCTACCTCCTATACACTTCCCTCCTCAGTGCCTGGAAATCCCACGGTTAGAAAAAGTAATTTTAGCGCGCCCTCAGGTGGCCAAATGAAATACTGCGGCAATGGCTTTTGATGGAAGTTGGCGCTGTGGACAAACATCTCAGAATTGGCACTGGTACTTGGCAAGTTGGTAGGCACCCGGCAGGGCAACCTGTGCGGAGATGGTACTATTCCCTCTAAGGTGCCAATTCTCAAGCTGATTGATGTAGCAGCTTCGTAATAATCTTGCCAGGTTTATTTTGGACTGCCTGCATTGCCTCCTCCTCACGTGCTGCGGTGGGGTAGGTCTATTTTTGAAATTAAAGTGAACTTAAATTATTTCTTAGATTTAAATATTATTATGTGTTCCTTAAATTAGCTGGAGCTACCTATAGAGGCACAGAAGATGTTTTGTGTATGGGTTTTCCATCTAAAACATCCTGGAGCGACAAGGATGAATAACCACAGATATTATAAACATTTTTTTTATTTTGGAATAATTTCAGATTTATGGAAAAGTTGCAAAGATAGTACAAATAATTCCCATATACCCTTCATCCACATTATCCCAAAGTTAGCATTTTAGCCCATTTGTTCTATCATTCTCTAATTATAAATATGTATATTTTTTCTGATCTGAGAATGTTACAGACATGAGGCTCCTTTATCCTTAAATACTTCCATGTGTATTTTCTCAAAACAAGAAAATTTGCTTATATAACCACAATACAATGATTAAAACCAGGAAATTAACATTCATACAGTACTATTTTCCAGTCTTCAGACTTGATTCAACTTTGCAAATTGTGCTACTAACATCCATTATAGACAATATATAGGGTGGCTCAGTCAGTTGGGCACCCAACTCTTGACTTTGGTTAGGGTCATGATTCGTGAGCCCGGCAATGGGCTCTGTGCTGACGGTGCAGAGTCTGCATGGGATTCTCTCTCTAGTCTCTCTGTCTCTCAAAAGAAATAAACATAAAACAAAAGGAAATATACATAGAAAATACACGGTATCCAGTATCACTCATGGCATTGCATTTACTTGTGTCTGTTTAGTCTTCTTTAATCTAAAATAGTTCCTTAGTCTTCTTTGTCTTTCGTGACCTTTGCATTTTTAGAGTATAGGCCGGGGCGCCTGGGTGGCGCAGTCGGTTGAGCGTCCGACTTCAGCCAGGTCACGATCTCGCGGTCCGTGAGTTCGAGCCCCGCGTCAGGCTCTGGGCTGATGGCTCAGAGCCTGGAGCCTGTTTCTGATTCTGTGTCTCCCTCTCTCTCTGCCCCTCCCCCGTTCATGCTCTGTCTCTCTCTGTCCCAAAAATAAATAAACGTTGAAAAAAAAATTTAGAGTATAGGCCAAGTATTTAATAGAATGTCCCTGAATTTGAATTTGTCTGATGTTTCTTCATAATGAGGATCAGGTTATGCATTTGGGGCAGGAATATCATAGAAATCATGTTACATCATTCTCAATGCACATGATGTTTCTTTGTTTTGGCCATGGGTTTTGACACACAGATATGAGAATAACTAATGTTGAAAATTCTACATGAAAATAAGGTCAGTTTTCTTATAGGCTTATGGGAACTTCATTTATGGGGTGAGAAAAAAGCAAGGAACCTGGAAAAACCATCCCCTCTCTTCTGATCAATCTAGGAATGTTTTATGGAGGGGCTGGGATTTCAGAAACTTTGGGCGAGACAAGGTAGAATTTTTTCCAGAGGAATGTTTTGATTCATGAGAATCTTGATTATTGAGCCCCCAGGTTAGTTTTTTAAATTTTCTGTTCTTGTTGTTTTATTTTTCTTTTCTTTTTTCTTTTCTTTTCTTTTTTTTTCTTTTCTTTTCTTTTCTTTTATGTATATTTTTAATTTACATCCAAGTTAGTTAGCATATAGTGCAATCATGATTTCAGGAGTAGATTCCTTAATACCCCTTACCCATTTAGCCCATCCCCCTTCCACAACCTTTCCAGTAACCCTCTGTTTGTTCTCCATATTTAAGAGTCTCTAATGTTCTGTCCTCCTCTATGTTTTTATATTATTTTTGCTTCCCTTCCCTCATATTCATCTGTTTTGTATTTTAAAGTCCTCATATGAGTGAAGTCATATGATATTTGTCTTTCTCTGACTAATTTCTCATAACATAATACCATCTAGATCCATCCAAGATTTCATTCTTTTTGATTGCCAAGTAATACTCCATTGTATATATATACCACATCTTCGTTATCCATTCATCCATTGGTGGACATTTGCATTCTTTTCATACTTTGGCTATTGTTGATAGTGCAGCTATAAACATTGGGGTGCATGTACCCCTTGGAAACAGCACACCTGTATACCTTGGATAAATACCTAGTAGTGCAATTGCTGGGTCGTAGAGTAGTTCTATTTTTAATTTTTTGAGGAAACCCCCATGCTGTTTTCCAGAGTGGCTGCACCAGCTTGCATTCCCACCAACAGTGCAAAAGAGATCCTCTTTCTCTGCATCCTTGCCAACATCTGTTGTTGCCTGAGTTGTTAATGTTAGCCATTCTGACTGTTGTGAGGCGATATCTCATTATGGTTTTGATTTGTATTTCCCTGATGATGAGTGATATTAAGTATCTTTTCATGTGTCAGTTGGCCTTCTGGAGGTCTTCTTTGGAGAAGTGTCTATTCATGCCTTTTGCCCATTTCTTCACTGGATTATTTGTTTTCTGGGTGTTGAGTTGATAAGTTCTTTTTAGATTTGGATACTAACCCTTTATCTGATATGTCATTTGCAAATATCTTTTCCCATTCCATCGGTTGCCTTTTAGTTTTGCCAATTGTTTCCTTCGCTGTGCAGAAGCTTTATTTTGATGAGGTCCCACAGTAGTTCATTTTTGCTTTTGTTTCCCTTGCCTCCAGAGATGTGTTGAGTAAGAAGTTGCTGTGGGCAAGATCAAAGAGGTTTTTGCCTGTTTTCTCCTCTAGGATTTTGATGGCTTCCTGTCTTACATTGAGGTCTTTCATCCATTTTGAGTTTATTTTTGTGTATGGTGTAAGAAAGTGGTCCAGGTTCATTTTTCTGCATGTTGCTGTCCAGTTTTCCCAGCACCACTTTCTTAAGAGACTGTCTTTATTCCATTGGATATTCTTTCCTGCTTTGTCAAAGATTAGTTGGCCATATGTTTGTGGGTCCATTTCTGGGTTCTTTATTGTGTTCCATTGATCTGAGTGTCTGTTCTTGTGCCAGTAGCATACTGTCTTGATGATTACAGCTTTGTAATACAACTTGAAGTCTGGGATTGTGATGCCTCCTGCTTTGGTTTTCTTTTTCAAGATTGCTTTGGCTATTCGGGGTCTTTTCTGGTTCCATACAAATTTTAGATTCTTTGTTCTAGCTCTGTGATTCTTCACAGATGCTGATATTATTTTGATAGAGATTGCATTGAATATGTAGATTGCTTTGGGTAGTATTGACATTTTAACAATATTTGTTCTTCTTATCCAGGAGCATGGAATCTTTTTCCATTTTTTGGGGTCTTCTTCAGTTTCTTTCATACGCTTTCCATAGTTTTCAGTCATAAGCTTTCTATAGTTTTCAGTGTATAGAGTTTTCACCTCTTTGGTTAGATTTATTCCTATCTGTTTTATGGCATTTGGTGCAATTGTAAATTGAATCGATTCATTGATTTCTCTTTTGTTGCTGCATTATTGGTGTATAGGAATGCAACAAATTTTTGTGCATTGATTTAATATCTTGTGACATTGCTGAATTCATGGATCAGTTCTAGCAGTTTTTTGGTGGAATCTTTTGGGTTTTTCATATAGAGTATCATGTTATCTGCGAAGAGCGAAAGTTTAACCTCCTCCTGGCTGATTTGAATGCCTTTTATTTCTTTGTGTTGTCTTATTGCTGAGGCTGAGACTTCCAATACTATGTTGAATAACAGTGGTGAGAGCGGACATCCCTGTCTTGTTCCTGACCTTAGGGGGAAAACTCTCAGTTTTTCCCCATTGAGGATGATATTTGCATTGGGTCTTTCATATATGGCTTTTATGATCTTGAGGTATGATCCTTCTATCCCTACTTTCTTGAGGGTTTTTATTAAGAAATGATGCTGTATTTTGTCAAATGCTTCTCTGCATCTATTGAGAGGATCATGTGGTTCTTCTTTCTTTTATTGATGCGGTGAATCACATTGATTACTTTGTGGATATTGAACCAACACTGCATCCCAGGTTTAAATCCCACTTGGTCCTGGTGAATATTTCTTTTAATGTATTGTTGGATCTGGTTGGCTAGTATTTTGTTGAAGACTTTTGCATCCATGTTCATCAGGGAGATTGGTCTATAGTTCTCCTTTTTAGTGGGGTCTTTGGTTTTGGAATAAAGGTAATGCTGGCTTCATAGAAAGAATTTGGAAGTTTTCCTTCTGTTTCTATTTTTTGGAACAACTTGAAGAGAATAGGTGTTAACTCTTCCTTAAATGTTTGGGAGAATTCCCCTGGAAAGCCATCTGGTCCTGGACTCTTGGTTTTGGGAGATTTTTGAATACTAATTCAATTTCTTTACTGGTTATGGGTCTGTTCAAATTTTCTATTTCTTCCTGTTTCAGTTTTGGTAGTTTATATGTTTCTAGGGATTTGTCCATTGTTTCCAGATTGCACATTTTATTGACGTATAATTGCTCATAATATTCTCTTTTTATTGTTTGTATTTATGCTCTGTTGGTTGTGATGTTTCATCTTTCATTCTTGATTTTATTTATTTGGGTCCTTTCCTTTTTCTTTTTGATCAAACTGGCTAGTGGTTTATCAATTTTTTTTTTTTAATTCTTTCAAAGAACCAGCTTCTGGTTTCATTGACCTGTTTTACTGGTTTTTTTTTCTTGGTTTCAATAGCATTGATTTCTGCTCTAATCTTTATTATTTCATGTCTTCTGCTGGTTTGCGGTTTTATTTGCTGTTCTTTTTCCAGCTCTTTAAGGTGTAAGGTTAGGTTGTGTATCTAAGACCTTTCTTCCTTCTTTAGGAATGCCTGGATTACTATATACTTTCCTCTTATGACCACCTTTGCTGCATCCCAGAGGTTTTGGGCTGTGGTGTTATCATTTTCTTTGCCTTCCATGTACTTTTTAATTTCCTCTTTAACTTCTTGGTTAGCCCATTCATTCTTTAATCTCCAAGTATTTGTTACCTTTCCAAATTTTTTCTTGTGGTTGATTTCGAGTTTCATAGCATTGTGGTCTGAAAATATGCACAGTATGATCTCGATCTTTTTGTACTTGTTGAGGGCTGATTTGTGACCCAGTATGAGATCTATTCTGGAGAACATTCCATGTGCACTGGAGAAGAATGTACATCCTGCTGTTTTAAGATGAAATGTTCTGAATATATCTGTTAAGTCCATCTGGTCCAGTGTGTCATTCAAAGCCATTGTTTCCTTGTTGATTTTCTGTTTAGATGATCTGTCCATTGCTGTAAGTGGGGTGTTGAAGTCCCCTACTATTATGGTATTATTATCAATAATATTATCAATATTGATGTTTGATATATTTGAGTTCTCCCACTTTTGGAGCATATGTGTTTACAATGTTAGGTGTTTTTGGTGGGTAGACTCCTAATAATGATATAATGCTCTCTTCATCTCTTGTTACAGTCTTTTTTTAAAGTCTAGATTGTCTTATATAAGTATGGCTACTCTGGCTTTCTTTTGTTGACCATTAGCATGATAGATGGTTTTCCATCCCTTTACTTTCAATCTGAAGGTGTCTTTAGGTCTAAAACGGGTCTCTTGTAAACAGCATATAGATGGATCTTGTTTTCTTATCCATTCTGTTACCCTATGTCTTTTGATAGGAGCATTTAGTCCTTTTATGTTTAGAATGAGTATTGAAAGATATGAATTTATTGCCATTATGTTTCTTGTAGATTTGGAGTTTCTGGTGGTGTTCTCTGGTCCTTTCTAGTGTTTGCTGCTTTTGGTCTTTTTTTTCTGTCTTTTCTCCCTTCAGAGAATCTCCCTTAAAATTTCTTGCAGGGCTGGTTTAGTGGTCAAGAACTCCTTTAATTTTTGTTTGTCTGGGAAACTTTTAACCTCTCCTTCTATTTTGAATGACAGCCTTACTGAATAAGGAATTCTTGGGTGCATATTTTCAAGTTCAGCACATTGAATATATCCTGCCACTCCTTTCTGGCCTGCCAAGTTTCTGTGGATAGGTCTGTTACAAACCTGATCTTTCTTCCCTTGTTCATTAAGGACTTTTTTCCCTGCTCTTTTCATGATTCTTTCCTCGCCTGAATATTTTGTGAATTTGACTATGATATGCCTTGTTGATGGTCGGTTTTTGTTGAATCTAATGGGAGTCTTCTGTTCTTCCTGGATTTTGATGTCTGTGTCTTTCCCCAGGTTAGGAAAATTTTCTGCTATGATTTGCTCACATAACCCTTCTACCCCTTTTTCTCTCTCTTCATCTTCTGGGACCCTTATGATTCTGATGTTGCTCCTTTTTAATGAGTTACTAATTTCTCTAATTCTTAAATCATGCTCTTTTGCCTTAGTCTCCCTCTTTTTTTCTGCTTCATTATTCTCGTGTTTGTCCTCTATATTTCTGATTCACTGCTCTGCCTCATCCATCCTTGCCACCATGGCATCCATTTGAGATTGCAGCTCAGGTATAGCATTTTTTATTTCATCCTGACTAGCTTTTACTTCTTTTATCTCTGCAAAGAGGGTTTCTTATCTATTTTCGACCCCAGCTAGTATTCTTATTATTATGATTCTAAATTCTGGTCAGACATCTTGCTCTATCTGTGTTGATTAAATCCCTGGCTGTCATTTCTTCCTGTTCTTTCTTTTGGAGTGAACTTCTTCATTTTGTCATTTTGAATAAAGAAAAAGAATTAATAAGGTAAAAAAAAATTAAAATTAAAAAATTAAAAAGAACAACAGCAACACACACACAAATAAAATAAATGATGGTATATCCTAGGTATGCTTTGTTCTGTTTGTTGAAAGGAGCTGGATAGATTAGAGAAAAAAGGGAAGAAAAAAAGGACAACACTTGAAAATTTGAAAAAATGAATACAGTGAAATAGAATGAAATGGCGGAAGTAAAATAGAATGAAAAATTTCCAAAAGGTCAAAAAATATAGTACGAAAAATTAAATAAAATATTAATTAAAAATTGGAAGTAAAAATGTGTTTTCTCCTCTATATTTAAGAAAAAGAATAAAAAAAAGAAAAAAAGGAAAATTGAATAGATGTACCAGCAAACAGACTGAAAAATGATTGAAATTATATCCTTTTCCCCTAGAAGTCAAACAAGAAGTGCTTTATAGTCCATACACTAAGCAGGCGGAGAGACTTGTGGTGTTCCTGAGGAGCATGATTGGCCCACTTGGGTGGGGCTTAGTGTAACATCTCTGTTCTCCACTAGATGGTGCTCCTTAGCTTATTGGTGGATTCTTGTGGTGCTTGTAGGTGTGTATGTGCCATTGTGGGAGGGGTGAAAATGGTGGCCTCCTGCTACCCAGACTCTAGTATCGGAACTCTGCTCTCCCCATCAGCAATAGTGCACCTGTCCTTTGTCTCTGGCTTCCATCCACTCCTTGCTTTTACACTGTCCGTGACCAAGCCGTCACGTTGCCAGGTGGCACCTCCCTCCTGAGTTTTATCCTAGATTTGGCTGTGTTTCCCAATCTCTCACTTCTGAGGGACTGCGACTTTGACCCACTCAGACCTTCTGTGGCAGGGTCTCACCAAGCAATAGCCAGGTGATGGTCGCTCCCAGGAACATTCACAGGACCATGCTGCTGCTGATGCCTAGAGACTGTGGCTGGGTGTCAACCCACCCCAGAAAAAGTTCACGCAATCATGTAGTTGCAGCATTTCAGGGATTGTGGAAAATCACAACACACATCTGGCATCCGGCTTCACCCTTAACGACCTTGTTCTAGCACAACGAATGTGGTTGTTCTCTGGGGTCTGCTGGGATCTTTGCCTATGGGGTGGGCACACAGCCTCTACCAAATGTCCTCCCAGCAGAGGAAACACCTCTCCCTGTGTGGACTGAGGACCGCCCAGACCTCACTCTGCTCCTGGGGATTCACTCTTCCCACCAGAGCACCACCAGGTATTGAGCTGCAGAGTTTCAGACTCTGTGATACCCCTGTTTACAGAGTATTAATGGAATTTAAACCCTCTTCTTTTCCTTTCTCCTTTCTTTAGTTCAGTCCCTGCAGATGTTTCCACTTTTCCATTTTCTCTCCAGCTGCTTTTGGGGGGGGGGTGCTTTTCCTATACTCTCCCCCCATCTCCATTCTCTCTCCACAAGCAAAAACAGCTCCCTGCACTCCACGGCTTCTCTCTTCCCCAGATAACCTCTCCATGCCATGTACCTGCTGAGTTCTGTGGTTCAGATTGTGCAGATTTTTGTGATAATCCTCAAATAAGTTTTCTAGGTGTGCAGGATGGTTTAGTGTTGATCTGGCTGTATTTCATGTATGCGAGATACAAAAAAAACATGCTGTTCTTCCATCTTGGCTCTTCCTCTCTGTTGTTTTCTAATCTTCCTTTGAGAACCAGAAGCCAAAGTTTCTGAGTTTTAGTCTCAACTGTAGTTTAGTTACTGTGTGACCCTAGGGAACAGCCAAATGACCCCTTTTTGGGTTACATAACCTGTGAAATGACAGTTATTCATATGGAAGGAGAGTGCTTTGGAAGCTTTGGCTAGAGAAAGGGGTAGTGGACAGGAGTTCATGAGACAAATTCACGTGGCACCTAACTAAGCTCCTTGTTTCTCTAGAATATTTTTGGCTGCTATAATCAGATTTAATATGTTTTCATATAGATCATTACTCTGGGTAGGGGATGCACAAATACTGGACAGAAAAAAACCCCTCATTTATATTATAATCATTTATAATGGAAATGCAGATTGAAACCAATCACTGGATATCAGCCACTGAAAAGCAAGCTTCAACCTTCCACTGGGTAACTGGATGAGTTCTATAGTACAAGATATTTATAGTTAGAAATATTGAGGGATGTGATTTATTTATTTACTTACTTATTTACTTATTTGTCCCAATAGTTCATTTTTGCTTTTAATTCCCTTGCCTTTGGGGATGTGTCAAGTAAGAAATTGCTACAGCTAAGGTCAGAGAGATTTTTTCCTGCTTTCTCCTCTAGGGTTTTGATGGTTTCCTGTCTCATATTCAGGTCCTTTATCCATTTTGAGTTTATTTTTGTGAATGGTGTGAGAAAGTGGTCTAGTTTCAACCTTCTGCATGTTGCTGTCCAGTTCTCCCAGCACCATTTGTTAAAGAAACTTTTTCCATTCGATATTCTTTCCTGCTTTGTCAAAGATTAGTTGGCCATACTTTTGTGGGTCCAAATCTGGAGTCTCTATTCTATTCGATTGGTCTATGTGTCTGTTTTTGTGCCAATACCATGCTGTGTTGATGATTACAGCTTTGTAGTAGAGGCTAAAGTCTGGGATTGTGATGCCTCCCACTTTGGTCTTCTTCTTCAATATTTCTTTGGCTATTCAGGGTCTTTTGTGGTTCCATACAAATTTTAGGATTGTTTGTTCTAGCTTCAAGAAGAATTCTGGTGCAATGTTGATTGGGATTGCACTGAATGTGTAGATAGCTTTGAGTAGTATTGACATTTTAACAATATTTATTCCTCCAATCGATGAGCATGGAATGTTTTTCAATTTCTTTATATCTTCTTCAATTTTCTTCGTAGGCTTTCTATAGTTCTCAGGATACAGATCTTTTTTTTTTTTAATTTTTTTTCAACGTTTATTTATTTTTGGGACAGAGAGAGACAGAGCATGAACGGGGGAGGGGCAGAGAGAGAGGGAGACACAGAATCGGAAACAGGCTCCAGGTTCTGAGCCATCAGCCCAGAGCCCGACGCGGGGCTCGAACTCACGGACCGCGAGATCGTGACCTGGCTGAAGTGGGACGCTTAACCGACTGCGCCACCCAGGCGCCCTGAGGATACAGATCTTTTTACATCTTTGGTTAGGTTTATTCCTAGGTATTTTATGCTTCTTGGTGCAATTGTGAATGGGATCAGTTTCTTTATTTGTTTTTCTGTTGCTTCATTATTAGTGTATAAGAATGCAACTGATTTCTGTACATTGATTTTGTGTCCTGCGACTTTGCTGAATTCATGTATCAGTTCTAGAAGACTTTTAGTGGCGTCTATAGGGTTTTCCATGTAGAGTATCATGCCATCTGAAAAAGTGAAAGCTTGACTTCATATATGCCAATTTTGATGCCTTTGATTTCCTTTTGTTGTCTGATTCCTGATGCTAGAACTTCCAACACTATGTTAAACAACATGGTGAAAGTGGACATCCCTGTCTTGTTCTTGATCCCAGGGGGAAAGCTCTCAGTTTTTCCCCATTGAGGATGATATTAGCTGTGGGCTTTTCATCAATCGCTTTTATGATGTTTAAGTATGTTCCTTCTATCCTGAATTTCTTGAGGGTTTTTATTAAGAAAGAATGATGAATTTTGTCAAATGCTTTTTCTGCATTGATTGACAGGATCATATCGTTCTTATCTTTTCTTTTATTAATGTGATGTATCACATTGATTGATTTGTGAGTGCAGAACCAGCCCTGCATCCCAGGAATGAATCCCACTTGATCATGGAGAATAACTCTTTTTTTATGCTGTTGAATTTGATTTGCTAGTATTTTATTGAGAATTTTTGCATCCATATTCATCAGGGATATTGGCCTGTAGTTCTCTTGTTTTGCTAGGTGTCTGTCTGGTTTAGGAAGCAAAGTAATGCTGGCTTCATAGAATGAGTTTGGAAGTTTTCCTTCCCTTTCTATTTTCTGGAACAGCTTGAGAAGGATAGGTATTATCTCTGCTTTAAATCTGGTAGAATTTCCCAGGGAAGCTGTCTGGTCCTGGACACTTATTTCTTGGGAGATTTTTGATAACTGATTCAATTTCTTCTCTGGTTATGGGTCTGTTCAAGTTTTCTATTTCTTCCTGTCTGAGGTCTGGAAGTGTGTGGGTGCTTAGGAATTTGTCCATTTCTTCCAGGTTGTCCAGTTTGTTGGCATTTAATTTTTCTTAGTATTCCATGATAATTGCTTGTATTTCTGAGGGATTGGTTGTCATAAGTCCATTTTCATTCATGATTTTATCTATTTGGGTCATCTCCCTTTCCTTTTTGAGAATCCTGGCTAGACGTTTATCAACTTTATTTTTTCAAAAAACAACTCTTGGTTTCATTGATCTGCTCTACAGTTTTTTTAGATTCTGTATTGTTTATTTCTGCTCTGATCTTTATTAATTCTCTTCTTCTGCTGGGTTCAGGGTATCTTTGCTGTTCTGCTTCTAGTTCCTTTAGGTATGCTGTTAGATTGTGTATTTGGGATTTTTCTTGTCTCTTGAGATTGGCTTGGATATCAATGTATTTTCCTTTCAGTACTGCTTTTGCTCGATCCCAAAGCTTTATTATTGTTGTCTTTTCATTTTCACTTTGTTCCATATATTTTTAAATTTCTTCTCTAATTGCCTGGTTGACCCATTCATTCGTTAGTAGGGTGTTCTTTAACCTCCATGCTTTTGGAGGTTTTCCAGACTTTTTCCTGTGGTTGATTTCAAGTTTCATAGCATTGTGGCCTGAAAGTGTGCATGGTATGATCTAAATTCTTTTATACTTATGATGGGTTGTTTTGTGACCCACTATGTGATCTATCTTGGAGAATGTTCCATGTGCACTCGAGAAGAAAGTATATTCTGTCACTTGGGATGCAGAATTCTAAATATATCTGTCAAGTCCATCTGATCCAATGTGTCATTCAGGGCCCCTGTTTCTTTATTGATCCTGTGTCTAGATGATTATTCATTGTTGTAAGTAGAGTATTAAAGTCCCCTGCAATTACTATATTCTTACCAATAAGGTTGATTACGTTTGTGATTAATTTTTTTATATATTTGGGGGCTCCCATATTCAGCGCATAGACATTTATAATTGTTAGCTCTTCCTGATGGATAGTCCCTGTAATTATTATATAATGCCCTTCTTCATCTCTTGTTACAGCCTTTAATTTAAAGTCTAGTTTGTCTGATATAAGTATGGCTACTCCATCTTTCTTTTGACTTCCAATAGCATGATAGATAGTTCTCCATCCCCTCACTTTCAATCTGAAGGTGGCCTAGGTCTGAAATGAGTCTCTTGTAGACAGCAAATAGATGGGTATTGTTTTTTTTTTTTTTTTATCCATTCTGATACTCTATGTCTTTTGGTTGGAGCATTTAGTCCATTTAAATTCAGTGTTATTATTGAAAGATGTGGGTTTAAAGTCATTGTGATGTCTGTAGGTTTCATGCTTGTAGTGATATCTCTGGTATTTTGTGGTTCTTGCAACATTTCACTCACAGAATCACCCTTAGGATCCCTTGTAGGGCTGGTTTAGTGGTGATGAATTCCTTCAGTTTTTGTTTGTTTGGGAAAACTTTATCTCTCCTTCTATTCTGAATGACAGACTTGCTGGATAAAGGATTCTCAGCTGCGTATTTTTTCTGTTCATCACATTGAACATTTCCTGCCATTCTTTTCTGGCCTGCCAAGTTTCAGTAAATAGGTCTGCCACTAGTCTTATGGGTTTCCCTTTGTAGGTTAGAGCCTGTTTATCCCTGGCTGCTTTCAGAATTTTCTCTTTATCCTTGTATTTTGCCAGTTTCACTATGATATGTCCTGCAGAAGATCGGTTCAAGTTACGTCTGAAGGGAGTTCTCTGTGCCTCTTGGATTTCAATGCCTGTTTCCTTCCCCAGATCAGGGAAATTCTCAGCTATGATATGTTCAAGTACACCTTCAGCCCCTTTCTCTCTCTCTTCTGCTTCTGGAATTCCTATGATATGGATATTGTTCTGTTTGATTGCATCACTTTGTTCTCTCATTCTCCTCTCATACTCTTGGATTTTTTTTATCTCTGTTTTTCTCAGCTTCCCCTTTTTCCATAATTTTATCTTCTAATTCACCTATTCTCTCCTCTGCCTCTTCAATGCATGTTATGACTGCCTCCATTTTATTTTGCACCTCATTTATAGCATTTTTTTTAGCTCCTCGTGACTATTTCTTAGTCCCTTGATCTCTGTAGCAATAAATTCTCTGCTGTCCTCTATGCTTTTTTCAAGCCCATCGATTAATTTTAAGACTATTATTCTAAATTCTTGGTCTGTTATAATGCTCAAATCATTTTTGATCAATTTGTTAGCTGTCACTACTACCTGAAGTTTCTTTTGAGGATAATTCTTTCATTTCATCATTTTGGGTGGTCCCTGCAGTAGCTCCAAACTGCAGGGCACATCCCCTGTGCTGTTGTGAGAAACTTGTGTTGGTGGGCCGGGCCACAGTCAGACTTGATGTCTGCCCTCAGCCCACCGCTGGGGCCAAGTCAGACTGGTGGGTACCTTATCTTCCCCTCTCCTAGGGGCAGGACTCACTGTGGAGTGGTGTTGCTCCTGTCTGGGCTACTTGCACACTGCCAAGCTTGCGGTGCTGCTTTTATGGGATCTGGCCAGGGGCCTACTAGCCAGGGTGGATCCGCATGGTGCACAGGGGCAAGAGAGGCAGGCATAGCTAGGTTTGCCCTCAGGGGTCCACTTCAGGAGGGGCCCTGTGGCACCGGGAGGGAGGCAGGCCCATTGGAGAGATGAATCCACAGAAACAGCATTGGGCATTTACGCAGTGCAAGCAAGTTCAGTGATGGAATTGGTTTCCTTTGGAATTTTGGATGGGAGAGGGAAATGGCGCTTGTCAGTGCCTTTGTTCCCCCTTTGAGCTGAGCTCTGTCTTCCTGGGGCTCAACAACTCTCCCTCCCTCGCTGAGAGCAGACCTGTTCACTTTTAACATTCCAGATTTTAAGTCATGCTGGCTGTTAGAACTCATGTAGTCTGGCCCCTTCCCTTTGGAAAGCCAGACTCGGGGGCTCTGCCTTGCCAGGCAGGCTGCCCCTCCACTGCCCTGGCTCCCTCCTGCCAGTCCATGCAGCATGCACCGCCTCTCAGCCCTTCCTACCCTCTTCTCTGGGCCTCTTGTCTATGCTTGGCTCCGGAGAGTCCATTCTGCTAGTCTTCTGGTGGTTTTCTGGGTTATTTAGGCAGATGTGGGTGGAATCTAAGTGATCAGCAGGATGCAGTGAGCCCAGAGTCCTCCTGTGCCACCATCTTCTGAGTTTTGAGGGATGTGTTTAAAAATAACAGCAACAGTCCTTACCTTCTAGGCTTTCGTGTATAGCTGTATGCCATATTTTTTGCCTTTCTTGTTGAATTTTTTTTGCTGTTTGGGATCCTGTAAATTTGAGTTCCATTAAAATTTATTTTAAAGTATTTTCTGAGCTGTGACTGGTGCTATAGAACTGCATTGACCATTACCTAAAGATGTGGACTGCTTTTGGCCATTGACCTTTTAAATGTCATAATAGCTTGATTGAATATTTGATTTCTTATAAATGTGCTCTCTGACACTATATTTATAATCTTGAACTTTTAATTTTCTGACATTGTGCAATGTTCAATCAGGTGCAATTGTCATAATGAGATGATGTCATTTCCAGTCTTAGCACAAAGTTTTTCATAGTTTAAATGGAAGTTCTTATCAGATATCAATCTAGAAAGGAAATTTTTGTATCAAAGACCAGAATAAAACAACAGCAGATTAAAAGAGATTTTTTTTGCTGGATGGGCAGTGAATACTACCCTGATAAAAGACTTGGTTTATATATTTAGTAAATTTATTTGATAATGATAAATATTAGCATGAAATAAGTTTATTTCATTAATAAATTTATTGAATACCTATTCTGTGCCAAACATTGTGCCGTGGGTTCTGATGTAATGTCATAAGATACAGGTAAGACAGACTAGTGTACAAGTATTTGTAATACAGGGTGTGTAGCAAAAGAATAAACATGGAGAGCTGTGATTCCTGATCTAATATTGGGGAATCCCAGGGAAGACCTTGTGGAGGAAGTGATGTCCAATCTAGACTATTCATCATCAAGGTCTACCAACTCTACCTCCCCTTAAAACACATCCTAAATTCAACCACTTCTCCCTATCTCCACTGTCTCACCCTTAGTACCAGTCATCATCACCTGCAGTAGTTATAAAGCTTGTCCCACTAAGTCACAAGCTCCAAGAGGATAAAAACTTTAGTCTGTTTCATTTGTTGAGAAATCCCGAACAGTGCCTGACATGTAGTGGGTGGTCAATACATAATCTTGAATGAATAAATGGTCTGTATTCTTACACTGTTGGTCCACTACAATTCAGCAGCCAATGTGGTATTTTTAAAAGTGCAGGTGTGGGGCACCTGGGTGGCTCAGTCAGTTGAGCACCTGACTTCGGCTCAGGTCATCATGTCACAGTTCCATGAGTTCAAGCCCTACATGGGCTCACTGCTGTCAGTGAAGAGCCCACTTCAGATCCTCTGTCTCTGTTTCTTTGCCCCTCCCCTGCTTGTGCTTTCTCAAAAATAAATAAAACATTTAAAAAAGCACAATTGCTTTATCCCCCATTACTTCTCATTTCTCTCACCTTACCCTCTTTCTATATATTACAACAGTTCTGAAGTGGTTAGTTTTTCAGTCCTGGGAACATTCCCCTTTCTCATGTTTCTTTTAGGCACACTCATTTTAATCCTAAAAGTACAGTTCAAATACTCTTGCCTCCATAGAGCTTGCAATCACATGAGGAAGATAGACATCAAACAAGTAAACAGATTCATAAAATAATCTCAAAAGTGATGAGTGACATGAAGTAATGACACAGGTTAATTGAAAGCATAATTGGCTCTTAAGTAGACTTCTCTAAGAGGTGACATGTGAGCTTACCCCTCAGTCATTTGAAGGAGCCATACAAGCATAGTTCTGGGGAAAGAACATTCCAGGACAGAGGAAACAGAAAATGTGAAGACTCTGAAGGAAGGAATAGTTTTGCTTATTGAAAAAATTATGTGAGAATGGAACAAAATAAGTGAGAAGGATAGAGGTTGGCATAGGCCAAATCTTGGAGGGTCTTTTAATTATAGTAAGGAATTTGGGTTTAATTCTATGTGTGATTGAATGCTTTCAAGCTTTTCATCACATGTAGAATAAAACCCACATTCCTTACTATGGCCTACAAACCCTGCAAGATCTTCTTTTGTATCAACTTCTCTTCCTCCACCCTTCTCTGTTCAGCCATCTGGTGTTATTTCTGTTACTTAAACATGTCAAGCTTGTCCCTGCCTCAGGACCTTTGCACTTACTTTTCTCTATGTGGAGTGTACTTTCCCCAGATTTTCCCATGGCTGGCTACTTCTCATCACTCCAGATTCAGCCTAAAAGTTATGTCCTTAGGGAAACTTTCCCTGGCTGTGTTAGTCTCCTAGGGCTGTCATGTCAAATTACCACAATTGAGTTAAAGCAACATAAAATTATCATAATTCTGGAGGCTCAAAGTCCAAAATCTAGATGTCAGCAGGGAAGTCCTCCTGAAGGCTCTAGTAGAGAATCTTTCCTTTCCTTTTTCAGTTTCTGGTGGCTCCAGGTTTGTCGCAGCATCACTCCAATCTCTGCCTCCATGTTCACATGGCTTTCTTCTGGGTCTGTATGTCTGTATCTTCTCCTTCTCTGTTTCTTATAAGGAAGTTCATTTTTGGGTTTAGATCCCACATTAATCCAGGATGATTTTGTCTTGAGATATTTACCTAACTTATATCTGCAAAGGCTTATTCCAAATAAGGTCACATTCTGTGATTCTGGGTGGGCATATCTTTTGGGGGGCTACCATTCAATGCACTACACTCACCTTTCAATTTAAATCCACCATCTAGGCACTCTCGAGTACATCACTTTGCTTGATTCATTATGTAAATTATCTTGTTTATTTATCTTTCTTATTTATTGTCTTTCTCCCCTAGACTATAAACTCTATGAAGGCAGTCATCTCATTTGTCTTGTCCACTGTTATATCTCTGGTGCCAATCACATGGAAGACTTTCAGTACATATATGTTGAATGAGTGAATGAATGAATGAATGAAAGAATGCAAAATTGAAATATAAAGAACGAATGGTGTTGGTCACACAAAGAAGGATGGAGAATAAGGAAGCATATTTCCAGGGAGAATGGGCAAAGCTAATGGATGATAGAGAATATGACGAACATATGATTTCCTGGAGAAGGGGGTGAGGGACTACCAGGACCCAAAGAGCCTTATAAGTCATGTTGAGTGGTCTTTTCTAAAGTCCACCAGACTAGGTTACTCCAAGGTATCTGCCCTGAATACATACAGGAGGGACTCTCTCTGGGCACACCCCTTCTCACATGGATCCTTACCTTTTCTGTGGCTCCTTAGCAATCTCTTTACCTATTGGAGCTGCAAGATGAGAAAGTTTTCTTTTGCTGGCCTCTGAAGGTGTTAATCTCACTGGGCTTCTTGTTGTCTCCCTACAGAGGCTATTTTAAAACTTCAGTGATTTTGTCAAGGAAACCCGATGACCTCTCCCATTATTCCCATAACATGATTCTATAACCAAATACAAAATGGAAGCCAGGAGGAGAGAATTTCCTACATGGAGTTTTGAGGAAATTCAGCTAGCTAAGGGATGTACAAAGGTTCATGATTCCCAGGGCTTACAGTTTGAAGAATGAGAAGTAGCATAAATGAGGCTGGAGAGGTAGTCAGGGGTCAGACCATATAGGCAGTTGTAAAATATGTTTACCCTTATCAAAAGTGTATAGGTCATGTGCAAAGTTGTGCAGATGTGGTACCTGTCTTCTGGCAGTTTTTTAAAAAAAAATTTAAATGTTTTTATTTATTTTTGAGACAGAGAAAGACAGAGCATGATCAGGGGAGGGGCAGAGAGAGACACAGAATCCGAAGCAGGCTCCAGGCTCTGAACTGTCAGCACAGAGCCTGACAACCTGACACGGGGCTTGAACTCACAGACTGTGAGATCATGACCTGAGCTGAAGTCAGACGCTTACCTGACTGAGCCACCCAAGCACCCCTGTCTTCTGGCAGTTTTATCTGAGATTTGTTTTCTGGGAAGTTTTGCATGGTAAGACTAAGACTGAACTTGATTAATAGTACCCTTTTTCCTGTTTTTATTTGACCTAAATATATGTGAGAATCAATAGTGCAGTTTAATGAATATTTATTGTGTACCTAGTAAGAACCAGGAATTTTCCCAATGTGCTATCTTAAATCATCACTAATTTACTTTTAATTTTCATGCTCAATCTTTAAAAGCATCGTGAGAATTTTGCCTTTTACTCTATAATATTTCTGAGTTTGTTTTGATACACAAATAATTTTGTCCCCTCTCTTCTCACTCTTTGAGTAAAATGAATACTCCAGGGAGATCCATATGCATCTTGTGGCTTCTTGCATCCCAAGTTTACTTCCTCCAGTTCTAGAATGTTCCTGGCCTTATAAAAACATCTGTCTTACACAGATGGGCCTCCTGGAGTCCAGAGAAGTCCTGAAGCCGAGTCTATGTCATATATCTACTATGTGCCAAGCAAAGATTTGGACTCAGCTCTCCCAAGAGTTGTTTCCAATGCATCACAGCCACTCAGGTCTTGGGGACTTCTATAGAAAGCACAGGATTCAACCGTAGACTTCCATGAAGACATAAAGTATGATGCATGAAAAGATAGCTACCAGTACAGGATTGTTTATATGTGGTACACCCAATCAGTAATATTGGGCTGAGAAAACTGTTTTGTCCCCATAAATGTTTCTTTGGGGGGACAGCCCCAAATTTTCACAAATCACTGTGAGATGAAGTAAAAATATGACCAGTGTCTTGTTGGGTAAAATATTTTGCCCTTCACTCCAGGAAGTTGGTTTTAAATGGTCCATATACTTGAGCCTTTTCTCCAGCCTAAGGCAGTACTGTGTCACTTCTGTTTGGGATTACATTCCTTACCCTTTCTTCTCCTCCCAGGACCAGGTCATGTCTCAGCACTTTATGACTTCCTGATAGATCTTTTGTGATCCAGAAAGACAGCAGATTAAAGGAACAACGCTTTCTGGGCATCCACGAAGAGATGCTACTGAGCTAGGGGAAAGATGCATTTACCGTGGTGTCTTTATTTGCATGCTAAGCCCAGTGGCCAGTGGTGAGGGGGTGGTGAGGGGTAGAGATGAGTGGAAGGGCTATTTGATGGCCTCTTCAGAGCAATACAGAAAGGTAGTGGTAAGTGGTTCAGGCCCAGGGTTTGGAGAAGAGAAGTGGGCATTTCTGGCCTCTCACAGCTATGCTCTTGTTTTGTTAAGCCTGTGTGCCCCCTTTCCACATCACCAGTATGCTTGAGAATTCTTTTAGCTTTGCCTGGCAAGGGCTTGCCATTTCTGGATTTAAATAAATTTGAATAGAATCTAACAGGGGCAGTTGCATTTCTTTACTTTGGAGAGCTATATTTTCCTTTCGCGGGTTAAAAAAAAATGCACATGAAAAAGCCCTAACTTCATTATGCTTTGGTCACAGCAGGGAATTTATAGCAAGAGCCCAGCTGTTTGCAGCTCATGCCAGAGTTTTTGATCCTAACATAATTGAGCTCACATTTTTGAATGGGGAAATAATATTCAGAGGAGCCGACTTCGGAATTTTCAGGTTTCCAGGCCAAGCAACGGGTTCCTGAATCTATTTTGGGCTGTTTTTCCCTTGTACCTTTTCCTCTTCACCCTTAGAGCTCTGCTTCTTTCCTGGAACTAGGCCTATGTCTGTGCAAATCTCTTTCTGTTCATGTGGGGGATAAGCTTAGGAATCCCCCGGTTTTACACCAATGGGTTAACAAGGCATAAAGAAATACAAAGTCATAAAATGTCATACCCGAGTTTGGGTAAACCAGATCGACACTCCAAGAATAGGGGGGTGCAAAGACACCTCGAGAATAAGGAGGCACAAAAGTGCCAGGATTAGGGAGGTGTAAAAGCACCCCCAAATAGAGAGGGGGTGCAGAGCGCCCAAAATAGAGAGAGAGAGAGAGAGAGAGAGAGAGAGAGAGGCAAAGGCCTTAGCTAGAAATGGCACAAAGGTGCCCAATACATAGGAATAACAAGATTAAATATTCAGGGTGAAAGCACCCCAAATTTAGTATTATAGCAGAGAGCTGCTTTCACAGGAAAATAGGGCCATGTTGGGTAAATTGGCCAATTGGACTATGGACTGCTGCACTGCAGGCAAAAACAGCACAGAGCAGAGATGGTTAACAGAGGAAAAGGTGCCTTGTTAACCCTGAAGTTATTTCCCCTATCTGCCTTATCCCCTAGGCTAGCTAAGATAAACAGGCACGACTCGTCCCGTCTGCTGTTAACAACCATCTAACCCATCTGCCCTGCACTCAGATTTTGTTTTATATTGACCCAAACTCCAAACACTGTATATCTTCAAAACCCCCCTTTTTCACTCACGTCCCCAAGCTAATCTTCACAGTTTCTTTGTCTCTTTGTACACACCAATCATGTTTGTAAGCCTTCTGATTTGAATAAATACGGGGCAAGGACCCTTATTCGGGGCGCTTGTCTTTTTCTGAGCATTAGCCATCTCTCACGTTAATCCTGCATCCGCTGTTTTGCTGCCCAAAAGAGAACTTTAGACGTAGAGTCTACGACATGTGCACACACTGTTCTAGCTATCTTTTTGATGGAAAAATAATCCCCATGATTTTATACCTTAACTCTTGCTTTGACTACTTAAAATTCTTTTTTATTAATTGGGCTTCCACACATGCAAGCAGTACCAAGTATAACTCATTTCTTGGGCACAGGCCAGACATTGTGCTAAGGGCTTTATATGCATTATCTCTTTTTATCCTTCCAACAGCCATCTGAAGAAAGCTCTGTTATTGCTCCCATTTTGCAGATGAGGTATCTGAGGCTCAAAGAGGCGAACTAACTTCTCAGGGACCCACAGTAGTAGAGTTGGGCTTCAAGTACAGGTTGTTTGGATCCAGATCCAGTAGTTTCAACCATGCTGCCATATTGATCTGACCACTTGAAACTGCCTACTAAGTGCTAAGTTCTATGGGGAATAATAAGGGCAAAAAGACATAGTTCTTGTCCCCACAGAGCCTAAGTTGGAGCATAGCATAGAGTCAGGACCTCACTTCTACCAACTTTATGAAGTTCTTGTTAGGGTCAGATGAAATGGCACGTAAAAGCACTTGGTTCAAGGTAGAGTGGTATATGGATGCTAGTTATTGGTATTATACCAGCAACAGCCCAATCCTGGGCCAGTTACCTGCATGTCTGTCAGGGCAGGTATAGGAGAGTGGTGCAGTACAAATCGTTAACAACATACACTTTATTATTATTTTTTAAATTTTTAAAATGTTTTTTATTTATTTTTGAGACAGAGAGAGACAGAGCATAAGCAAGGGAGGGACAGAGAGAGAGACACACACACACAGAATCTGAAACAGGCTCCAGGCTCTGAGCTGTCAGCACAGAGCCCGACGCAGGGCTCTAATTCACAGACTGTGAGATCATGACCTGAGCTGAAGTAGGATGCCTAACCAACTGAACCACCCAGGTGCCCCAGAAACATACACTTTAGAATCTCTTGTTGAATATGGAACTTCTGTGTATCCTGGTTAGTCTGGCATTTTACACTTTCAGTTTGACCAGGAAAATAATAATGATCGTTAGTAAGCACCCCTATAGCTCTTATTATATAGCAGGCACTGTTCTAAGGACTTTACAAATATTAACTTATTTACTTTTTTTTGAAGGATTGTATGTTAATATCACGTCCTAGATACCTCACTTAGTGTACCCTTCTCCATCAGTGACTAAGTCCTATTGATTCTAGTTCTTAAATATCTTTTAGACTTACCCCCTCTTCTCCATATTCACTGCCTTTGCCACTGTTTTAATTCATGTATACATCATCTCTCCCCTCCAGGACCATAGCAACAGCCTTCCTGGGCATTGCCATTACTACACTGAACCTCTCAACCTTCCCAAGAGAAGAGAGGGCTTCCTTTAATTGTTGCTATTCTTGCTGGTTTGCTTTCTCTCTGTTATTCTAGTGTGCTTAATAGAGGCATTTCTCCTCTTTTAAACTGCCAATCCAGTTTAATCCTTAAGACTTTGCTTTCTGCTTTTCCTGATTATATGGAAGGGGTTTACTAATGATTGGGAGGTAATCATGTAGGTTGGAACTCTGTGTGCTGTGAATTATTTCCCCTGTAGCAGCTCTGTAGTGATTCCTGGGTTTCCCATGCTTCTTCACAGTTCTTTCTTCCAAAGTGGGGCTCAGGGCTGCATTTACCTCGCACTGGTAGGGTCCAGGGAAGTTTCAGTTTCTGTCCATTTGTTAGCCTATCCCTGCTGCTCTATAAAGGGGAGATGGGGCATGAAGAAACAATACTCATTGTGGATGAGACTTAGCTTTTCCTCAAAAGGGCCCAGTGAATAATGAATCAGGCTATGAATATCCTGGAACACTAAACTCAATGCCACTGTCAGCTTCCCCCAAATCGCAGTCATTTCCAGGTAGTGGCTCAGTCTAGGCATGGTTCCCTAAGCCTCCAAATGGAGAGGGGAAATCATCCCCAACATCCAGAGCACAATTTTGCCACAGAGATTTATTTTTACATTGATTTGGAACATAAATACTGTAAGTATCCTCCACTCTATTAGCCTTTTTTTTTTTTTTTCAGAGCCATAGTTAATGGGCTAACTTTCTAGCTTGGCACTTTACCAAGTTGATAGAACTATTTATTGAAACCCACGGAGATTGGACAATTTAGTCTAATGGTCAGTTGCAACCCTTGATGTAAGTAATTTCCAGCAATACTGTATGCATCAAATGTCCAACCTGCCAGTGGTTATCAACATCCATTATACTTTTGGGTGGCTTGAACCTGTCAGATTTAGCAATTAGGCCGTCTCTACTTGCCAGAGGAAATTGTTTTTCCCTAACTGATGATATTTGTTTTGTGGTTGTGCAGATAAGTACTTGGTCAAAATGTGTGGAACCTTAAGACAGTCTCTGAGAAAATGTCATTCCAGTGTATTTTTATAAAAGTAGCTTAATTATCACTGGTGCTCTCCAGTGAGGGATTTCATTTGATGTTTCACCCAGGTGGGACCACATGTCTCTACGGAGCCCCAGCTAAGCCAGAGCATTCAAGTTTGATTAGAAATGTGAGCTCTCTTGGGTTCTTCAGAAAGCACATCAGGGGCACTCTTGGGGCTTTGCCATTTTGTACACTTTCAAAAGCAAGATGAAGAGGAGAAAAGAGGGGGAAAGTTCAATAGAAACCAGTAACCCTCCTCTATGCTGTTTGCTTCTGGTCTCCTGAATTTTTTGGTTTTGTGACTTTCAATTTCCATTTTCATGTTACTTTCTACCTTTGTGTTTTTGCACATTCCAGTAACCTCATCTGCTGTGCCCTCTTTCTCCCTTTAACGAGTTTTCATACAACCATCACCTTGAAGACCTGGCTTGAAAACCCCTTACAGAGAGACCTTCCAGAGTAAGTTTACCCATTCTGATCATGCATTTACTCAAGGTCTTCTTTTTTTTTTTTTTTTTTTTTTTTTAAAGGATTTTCTTTTTTTTTTTTTTCAACGTTTATTTATTTTTGGGACAGAGAGAAACAGAGCATGAACGGGGGAGGGGCAGAGAGAGAGGGAGACACAGAATCGGAAACAGGCTCCAGGCTCTGAGCCATCAGCCCAGAGCCCGACGCGGGGCTCGAACTCACGGACGGCGAGATCGTGACCTGGCTGAAGTCGGACGCTTAACCGACTGCGCCACCGAGGCGCCCCATGGTCTTCTTATTCCTATGTCATGATTTCATATTTATTGATGCATTGCTTTTATGCTGTTTTTAAAATTTTGCACTTTCTATTTTTATTTTTCCTAAATACAAAAAGGATATGAGTGCAACTCAGAAAACAGAAAACACATTTGAGGCACAAAGAAGAAAACCAAAAATGACCCAAAGTCCTGCCACCCACAGATAACATTTGGTGTATGTCATTCATTCATTCATTTGTTCATTCAGCAGGGATTTATTGAGCAAGGATTTTTTTGGCTCTCTTGTAAGTTTTAGAGATGTAATAGCAAACAGGATCACTGTCTATCTCCTTGGAGCTTGGACTCTAACGAACATTTTCCCATCATTACAAATTAAATATGCAGTTACAAATTGTGTTAAAGGTCATGAAGAAATAGCAGTGTGTTGTGAGAGTGTGTGGGAGAGGGGACTGATATGGGTCTAGACATAAAAGAATGGTTTCCTTAGGAATTGACATTTGAGATGAAATCTGAAAGATAATCAGGAAGTAGGCCAAGGAGGTTTGAGTGATGGGAGATTGGGGAGGGGAGAGGTGGGTGAGATGGAAAGATCTTTTCAAGCTGAGGTGATAGCATGTGGGAAAAGCAAAATATCAGTGACTAGGGGGAATATGGGATGCTCTAGGATGGAGTGGGCAAACTAGACTTGCCATAACATTACCTGTTTTTATAAATAAAGTTTTATCTGAAGACGGTATGCCCATTCATACACATACTGTCTATGGTTGCTTTTGTCCTACAACTGTGGAGTTGAATGGTTCCAATGGATATTGTATGGCCTCTTGTAAAGTCTAACATTTTTTATCTGTCCCTTTACGGAAAATGTTTGCCAACTCCTGTTCTGGGACCTAAAAGAAGGCTAAAATGACAGGAAAGGAGGAATGCAGGCGATGATGAGGCTGAATCTAAGGCAAGGACCAGATAAAACCTGCAGGTTAAGGGTTTTAAACTTTGTTCTAAGAACAATGGAAAAATAATGAACCACTTAAAGCAGGGGCTTGAAAAGGCCTGTCCTTCTAACAACATACTTGTTTTTAATAGTTTTGTTTCCAATTTGGCAGTTCACCTTGTATATTTTTCTCATTCTTCAGTTATATAATCTTTAATGGTGTGTCTATTGTTTCATAATATGGATGCTGAAATTATGTGTACTCAGCAGTGAACATCCTGTGCATATTGTTGCTAATTTCCTCATAATTTCTTAGAAATGGAAATGTTAGGTCAATGGGTATGTGCATCTTAAAAGCTTTTGCTTATCCTGTATTTCCATTGCTCCAGAATTTATGTTTATTATGAGCAGCAAGGTATGAGAGTACTTGGTTTCCCCACTCTAGTTAGACATGTAATATATTTGCCAATTTACACAAGAAAAGATATATTTTAGCATTGCTTTTATATGCATTTCTGTGATCATTAGAGAGGTTAATATTTATTTCCCATAAATGTTGTATTTCTTCTTTTGTGAAATGCTTATTAATGTAATTTGCTTATTTTTCTATTAGGATATTTATCTTTTATTATTGATTTTTATGAGCTTATTACAAATTGGGTATATTAACTCTTTGACATCCACATTGTAAATATTTTTTTCAAGCTTGTCTTTTGCCTTTACATTTTATTTATGGTATTTTGAAGAGAATTTATAAATACTGATTTAGTTAATAAGTCATTTTTTCTTTTGGATTTTCTGCTCTTGGGGTTATGTTTGGAAGCACTTTCTCCATGCTGAGACTATGTAACATGCATATATACTTTCTACTAATTTTAATCTAGTTTCTCTTCATATTTTAATATTTAATTCATTTGGTATTTATTTTGGTAGTGGTGTGAGATCGAGAGCTAACAGAGTTTTAGAGGGGAAACTCTTTTCAGGGAAGAAGAAGCGATATCTCTTAGAAAAATTAGGAACTCTTTGATTAGGAATCTCAAACACTGTATCTGGAAGAAAAATGGTTTTTGGATGAAGGCAGACATTTGAGATATTTCCAAACAAAACAAGTTTATTTATTGTAGAACAGAATTCTTAAAAAAAGTTTTTAATGTTTATTTAGTTTTGAAAGAGACAGAGTGTGAGCAGGGTAGGGGCAGAGAGAGAGAGAGGGAGACATACAATCCAAGCAGGCCCAGGCTTCGAGCTGTCAGCACAGAGCCCCACACGGGGCTTGAACTCAGGGACCACAAGATCATGACCTAAGCCAAAGTTGGCTGCTCAACCGACTGAGCCACCCAGGTGCCCCAAGAATTCTTATGTATGTTTTCTGAAAAAATTACTTTCCTACTCCAAAGTTGGTTTCCCCAACCACTTCCACAACTAAACACCTATTGCCCTAAAACCTCAAGTTTCATTACATCAAGGACTCTTTAAATGCCTTTTTTTGTGTGTGTGGAAGGAATTTATGCACTCTTTTGCTCTTTTATCTTGTGTGCATTATGAGGCATGCCTTTCTAAATAGAGCTGTTTGTTGACTTTTATTTATTCTGTCTTAGAGGGGACTCACTGTCAACCACCACAAGAAGAAACTGAAGTCTGAATTCATAGACATCATGATGCCATCTCAAAACATGAATCATGTGGTTTAGAGTTTTCACATAAGCCTTTTTAGTTCTATTATATCTCTAACAGTCCTATCGATGTCTATGTGGATATTGCCATGTATTATATGTGTGCTTTATTTTTTTTTAATTTATTTTTGAGAGAGAGAGAGAGAGAGAGAGAGAGCACATGAGCAGGAGGGGCACAGAGAGAAGGAGACCAGAGATCTGAAGTGGGCTCTGTGCTGCCAGCAGAGAGCCTGATGTGGGGCTTGAACCCATGATCCATGAGATCATGACTTGAGCTAAAGTTGGATGCTTAACCAACTGAGCCACCCAGGTGCCTTTGTGTGTGTGCTTTTATTGTAAGCCATCTAGAATCTCTTTAGATGTAGGCAGTGTATAAATTAGATTAAAAGTCTGAAATGTGCCCAAAAAATTTCAAGGAAATAATCTTAAGACAAAAGAAATTAATTTATAACCTTAAAACAAATGAAAGTAATTTGCATAAATGTTAATGGGAGTTTTATAACCATTAAAAAGCTGGAAACAACTGAATAGTGAGAGGTGGGTAGTTAAACAAAACCATGCATGTTAATGAGATGGAATCTCATGTATATTAATCCCATGTATATTAAAAATAACAAATATGGGACTGTATTGATATATGGACAGTTGTATTTGAAGTAATATTAAATGAAAAATGCAGAATAAAAATAATAAGTACACACATAAATATATGACAATATATGAATACATATGACACTGATCAGAATATAATTTGGATTGATTCCATAGCTCAATGTAGCATTGTTAGAGTTTTGGGGATAGGGTATTTCAAATCATATTTATAAAACACATTTTTGGGGGCTCCTGGGTGGCTCAGTCGGTTAAGTGTCCGACTTGAGCTCAGGTCATGATCTCATGGTTCATGGGGTCCAGTCCCACGTCGGGCTCTGTGCTGATAGCTCAAAGCCTGGAGCCTGCCTCAGATTCTGTTTCTCCCCCTCTCTCTGCCCCTCCACTCATGCTCTGCCTCTCTCAAAAATAAATAAACGTTAACAAAAATAAAAGATAAAAAACATATTTTTTTTAGGCAGAAAGGTGCTGCTCCCTTGATAGTCACTGTTGTACTTTGGGTCTATGAAGGGATCTCAAGGATATTTCTAGGTGGTCTGGAAGAGGACCCTTGACATTTTCCCAGGAGGGCTTGTAGTTCTCTGTGTTCAGGAAGTGCATCATGGGCTGCCATTTGGAAAGAATCCCAAACAGTATCTTGTCATCATCAGCTGGGAATGAGGAGGCCAATTTAGTGGAAAGCTTGGGAAGAATGCTGAGGGAAAAGCAAAGGTAGCAGAATTGGCTCTGGTGGGAGCTGTGCAATTAGAAATGAAGTCTAAACTGAAGCATGGCAAATCCCATCCAGTCTGGCAGGTGCAGGGAATATGGTCTAGGAGTGTCCAGCCCATTCTACTACAGAAGTGCAGGGTAGATGAAGAGAAACTTCAGATGTAGATCAGGTAAATCCAGGGGACACTCTTAGACTAGGAGAGTGGCAGAACCAGGGCCAACCTATGGGAAGTGGTGCCAACAGCAAATGATACGGGTAGCTGGAACCTACAAATTGGCTGAAATATAGGGCAAAGCCTTCCCTATCACTGGACACCAAAGCTCTGAGGAGAGTGGAAATGCCCTGAGTGCCCAATAGAAGTGGGAAGAAGGGGGCCAGAGAAATTCTTTTTCTCTCTTCCAGAGGTGTTTGTTGGTGTGGTAGTTTTAATTATATGTGCTCAAATTCTTTGACATTCCTCACTTCAAGAGATGGAGCTAAATTTACTTCCCTTGAATGTGGATGGTGTCTTGCTCCCAATGAACAGAAATGATGGAATATCACTTCCAAGATCAGGTTATGAAAAGATTTGTGGCTTTCGTCTTGGGGACTCTCCTAGACCACTTACTCTGGGGGAATCCAGCTGTTATGTCATTGAACAGTCTTGTGGAGAGTCCCCTGTTGGGAGGAACTGAAGCCTCCTTCCAGAAGCCACAAGTGTGAACTTCTCCAACTCCCTCAGATGACTGCAGCCTTGGCCTACAGCTGCAAAGTCCTCATGGACCCTGAACCGGAATCATTCAGCTAAGCTGGTGCTCCAGGATTCCTGACCCTCAGAAATTGGGATGTTTGTTTAAGCTGCTAAGATTTTGGATTATTTGTTTTGGAGCAGTAGATAATTATTAATAGAGTGGTGGCCTGGTACCTAATTATAGAGTGAAAAAGTCTTGCACATTGTCCTAGTGGTAGGGAACAGCCAAGATTGAATGGGGCAGTGTGGTGGTAGCTGAATGCTTATTCCAAACATTTGGGATGGGGCTGAGATGGGGCAACCACTGACATTCCTGGATGGTAAGTGTTCAGTGAGATGCTGTTTTGTGTATGCTGATGAGAGGTATCTATTTTTCTTCTCTGCGTGGAGAAGTGGTGCAGGAAACATCTCAGCTGGTTGGTCTTCCAGTACCAGGGCCAGTAACTCCAAAATGTGTTGTGATGCTCAGTGCCGAGTGAGGAACTGTGGTTGGGGCTGCAGGGAACAGAGGGAGAGTGCTGTTGAGCCAAAAGTGAAAGTCCAGAACAGACTGTTAAATGAGGGAGACCAAGGAAGTTGAATCTGGAGGCAAAGCTGAGCAAAAGGACCAAGAATATGAAGAACAGAGTGACCCAGCAAGAGGTGTATTGGCCTGTATTCCTTCCACAGATGTGGTGGCAGATTGCACATGCAGTAGCACACACCAGGAACAAGGATCTTACATTCCTGACTCAAGGTTATATGGGTGAACTAGATCCACTTGGGCCAGGCAAGTTGGGAAATGGAACTTGGCTCTTCTTTCAGTGATTTGAAGAGAGTTGGGGGTGGTTGTTGAGTTTTGGTTGATAGTCCATTTCTATTTCACTCCTCCTCTTCAAACATTGTTTATTCACTGGACTTAGGAGAAGTGAGGATCTATAATAGGGGCTCCATTGGTTGCATTGTTTCCTGCAACATTAGAAATATGTCACATGTAGCTAAGCTATCCTTGGCTCTGGCTACTGTTGAGGCTCTGATGGCCCTTCCTGAGAAACTTACATCTGGATATGTTAAATATCTCTAGGGCCTAGCAGCTGGTGCTAAAATACGTGTTCAAGTGTTTGCTAATTCTATCGACTGAATGCTGCATAGCCTTCTCAGCAGAATGACATTTCACAGCTTTCAGCTGCCATAAATCATTGACCTCAAGAGCCTCAGGGTTCAGTACCTAATCCATCAGGCTAGCCAGGCACTTGAGGCACACTTTAAGACCTCAAATAGAGGGGCGCCTGGGTGGTGCAGTCGGTTAAGCGTCCGACTTCAGCCAGGTCACGATCTCGCGGTCCGTGAGTTCGAGCCCCGCGTCAGGCTCTGGGCTGTTGGCTCAGAGCCTGGAGCCTGCTTCCGATTCTGTGTCTCCCTCTCTCTCTGCCCCTCCCTCGTTCATGCTCTGTCTCTCTCTGTCCCAAAAATAAATAAACGTTGAAAAAAAAATTTAAAAAAAAAGACCTCAAATAGAAATAGACCCAAAGACATACTGTCCCCCAAAGCCATTCCATTCCAGAATGATTAAATGTCTGTGCCCCGAGAGGTTTTCTATGATAGTTTAGAAGATTGTCACAAATATACCCAAACATTTTTTTTTTGCGTGTGTGTTCAGGCAGCAAAATCTTGATGGAGATGAATTTGTGCCATTGCAACTTTCTGGGGGTATCTCTGAGATGCAAACTCTTTGTTTTAGCTGAAATGCATTTGGACATTAAATCCCTCCCCAGCGGAGGGATTTGCAGTGCTGAGTCAAAAGCTTATATTTGAAAATAACTGTACTTTGTGTTTTAGGTGAATTTGCCATTAAGGAGATGCAGAGCAAACTAGGAGAAGTGAGCCAATTGGCACCTTTAGCTCATCTTGCTCTTGGTTCCATTCCTAGCTAAGCTCTTCATGTACATTCGCTGCTATAAAACAGCCCTATATTCCTTCTGGCATAGTTGTATAATGTAGCCAATCTCTGAAATGAAAATTATTTTGTAATTTGTCTCTAAGGTTAAAGTTCAATTAAATATACTGGATAAGTGGATTTGCACAGTCAGCATACAAGCTTATATGGGATGGCAAACATGGCTAATTAATCACCAAGAAATTAATATTCCTAATATATATAGAATCGTCATAGGTATTGTATTTCTGAGCTCCCTTTGTATCTAGGTGGTGCCATATGACTAATACTTGCTGATGGAATTTGCGCAGAAGTGATTTGGTCACTTTTAGAAGAAGCTGTTCATTCTAAACTCTCTCTTTCCATTTCAGACAACAATACTGATCTTGGCATTAAGTGTGTTGAAGATGGAAGAGTCAAAAAATGTAAGGTGCCTGGGTCTTTATATTTCCATCTGGAAAGTCACCTACTGACTGGGATCATCCATATTGGACTGTTAGGTGAACAAGAAGTATATTTCTATTGTGTTGAGCCACTAGGTTTATTTATTACAACAGATATCATTGTCTTAATATACCTGGAGTGTTGAGATACTTGGGTAAAATGTGCTTTATAGGGTTATGATTAGATAAGTTGTATCCTTGGCTAAACTGAATTTTTAAACTGAATGTCAATAAGATGTATACAACTCTGTCCTGAATATTTTCATTGCTACCTCCTCATCCTAGTTCATTAATTTATTCCCCAAAAATATATGGAGGGCTTACAATGTGTCAGGTACCATGCTAGGTAGGCACTGGGGATACAATAGTGATCAAAACAGACATAGTCCATACTCTCATGAACCTTAAAGTCTATAGAGGAGAGATGATGAATTCTTGAACTAAGACAATAGAAGTGGTACTGGAGAAGAGGGGATAGATTAGAACAGTGATGCTGAAAGCTTTATCCTTGGGCCATTGGCCTCCTAATCACCTGGTGAGCTTATAAAAATACAGACTTCAGATATTGTCCCTATGAAATCTGAGTTGGTAGGACTGGAATGGAGTCCAAGCAATTGAATTATTTTTAAAAAAAGTTTATTTCTTTATTGAGAGAGAGAGAGAGAGAGAGAGAGAGAGAGAGAAACTGTGAGTTGAGGAAGGACATAGAGAGATGGAGAGAGAGAATCCCAAGCACGTTCCATGCTGTCACCATGGAGCCTAACATGGGGTTCAGTCCCACAAATGGTGAGATCGTTACCTGAGCTGAAATCCAGAATCTGAAGCTTAAGCAACTGAGCTACCAGGGGCCCCCACGCAATTGCATTTTTAACAATATCTTCCCAGGTGATTGTGGTGCAGAATTTCTTTCGAGGTGCGGGGAAGAAAAAGGAGAGAGGGAGAGGGGTGGGAGAAAAAGGAGGGAGAGGGAGGAAGAGAGAAAGAGAGACTGAGATTTAGAAGGTAGAGTTGACAGGACTTCTTGGAAATGGTAGCTGAAAGAGAGGGAACACTCTAAGGTGACTCCCAGCTTTCTGACATGAACCATTGGGTTGGGGTATTGGTCTGTGCTTGGGATAGGCAATATAAGAAGAGGGGCAGGCTTCTCTTGAGGTGGATATATATAAGTTCAGCTTTAGACTTAATGAGTGTGAAGCACCCATGCATTATCCAGGTGGAGATGCAGTATGTTTGGCATGTATGCTGGGAGTAGAAAGCGAGATTGTTGGAAAAATAGGAGACCGGCAGAACTGAGCCTGACAACTGTTAGGTATGAATTGAGATGCAGTCCCTGCTTTCAAGGAGCTCACAGTCAAGTGATCTCAAGGAGTACTGGGTGGCTCAGTGCTATTCCATCTCTCTACTATATAAAAAAATATTTTGGGTTGCTGAATACAACTGAAACAGTGGGGTGAATTTAACAAAAAAAATTTGGCCCTGGCTCTTTAAACCTAGCCATGAACACAGCACTTTCCCTATTCATTCATCCAGGCCCAATTCCACCTTCCCATTGTTGTCTCTGACATCCCACTGTCATATTATTACTGGCTTTCCAATTTCTGGCATTGCTCTTTTTTCTAAATTATGTATTCATCTTCATAGGTTTTACTGATCTTTCCTAGATTCTCTTGGCTTAAAAGGAACAGCTCTCCACCTAATTCTCAACTCTACCCGCTCCTTGGAATATGGCATCTCTTGATGTTTTGGGTGACAGGGTCTACTAGCAAAGGTTTCCCTGGACCCCTGTAGGGCAGATGGAGTCAGACAGAGATCATATATGTGAAAGTACTCCACACATGTAAGCTAGTATTCTGACTTGTTTGGTAAGTAAAGCAAGGTTCCAAATGATCCTGCAAAGGGACTTATAAAAGGCCAAAGTGTTCAGAATTCTGTTCTTTCAGTTCTTCATGCCTTTCTGTCATCTCTGAAAATTTTCCTGAAAAGCAAACTCATGTCAGTGAACTCACAAAGCTATGGAAAAGCTTGATGAAAACCAGTGGAAAAACCTCCAAAGAGAACAATTCAGTGATTTCCTATCCAAACCAAGTTCAAATTTGAAATTTTCCTCTGGCCTCACTTGTGGCTAAAATCATTTCATATCTAACATACCAAGGTTTGGGCATAATTACTTGGGCAGATCTAAATTTTCTGTATCTAGCACTTTAAGCATTGAGGCTGTCAGCTTGAAAACACCCAGTTAGAGTTTGGGGTACTTTCTGATTGGGGTCAACATTGAACTCCAGTGAGTGATTTAGATAAAATAACACTGTTAAGCTCAGGGAGAAGGGAAGCAACTTTTCTTGAACTCTTATGTGCTAGGTATTATATTATGGACTGTGTATTGATGTTATTTTATTTAACTCACACAACAAGCTTATTACCTTCTACATGTGGATGTCAAATCAGGCCCAGAGAGGTGAATAACTCTGCTCGAGGACACACAGTTTATTAGCAGTAGATTAGGTATTTGACTGGCCTATTGATTTCAGAGCCTATGTGTACTTTATATTAGTTTAGCACCTCAAAAATTCAGTCATTTGTAATTTAGGTACTGACTCTACTATTGTACCTGATTTTTTCTTTTAATTATCTTTTCTTTCCTTCTTTTATTTTCTTTCTTTTTTATTTACTATTTTAGCCTCCTTAAGCAAAGATATCTTGAAAATCATGGTGTGTGTGTGTGTGTGTACATATATTATTCATCTGGGTGTCACCTCACATCAAGTCCTATATTACTTATGGAACACATACCATTCTTTGGAACCATTGCACATCCATCAGTGGAGGAGTAAAGGGGAGGCCGGTAGGTGCTTGAGTCACTGCATTTCCACCAGCCTTCCCCAAAGCAACCTCAACTTTAAAAAAAATCAATACATACAAAGAAAATATCAGCTAAATATGTGTATGAAGCTTTCAGGCTGTTGGAGCTTTCAGGCTCCAATTTTTAGGAGAGGCAAAAATGAGTACATATTATAATCCAGTGATTCCCAAGTTTTTAATGTCATAGGACACAAGGAAAATATTGGTAGCGCACAGTGAGGTCAATGGGTTAGGTTGCTCCCAGCTCCAGGCTCCATCCAGCAGTCATGGGAGTGGATGGGACTGATATCTCAGCAAAACCGTAACACTTTTGTGGCACACCTAGTCCCTATAACTCGTAGGATTGGGGAGTTCTGCTATAATCTACTATTGGAATAATTGACTTTTAGGAAGGAAAATAATGCATGTTGATATAATCCAGTTAAGTACTGGGCATGTGTCCTTATTTTGTCCTTATTTTTGTTTCATTCTGCTGACCCATCCTTGTCAGTTGATTATGTCACTCAGCACTCAGGCAAATGCATCTTTACTTTAGGATGTGTCTTAGTGCTCCTCATTCTTCTTATATTCTTTTATTAAAGAAATTATGGAGATGCCATACTAATTCATTCAGGGTCTTAAGGTTAATATGATTAATAATTATATATATAATATAATTAATATAAAATTAATATAAAGACATTTCAATCATTAAACTAGATTACTAGTAAAAGGTGTTTAAGACTAGCATACATTGATACCCAAGACATTATTACTTAAGCAGTCTTTGCTCTTACCCCATACCTGATACCCTATACCTTGTGTCCCTTTTTAAGCCTAAATTCTACCACCAATGTATATATAGTATACACTCATTCAACTTGTTTGTGCCTTCCTCATTGCTTTGGGCCCCTGGAGATCAGTTTTAGTTTCAGAATTCAAGATGTATAGACATACACCTCACAGTCTAAGCTTCCAGTTGACTTTTGTTGGGGATCTCTTTCCTATATAGAACATTAACCACCATGACCTACTACCCTAACCCATTTTGCTCTGTCTTGTAGACTTCCATGATCTGGAAACACCTAATAAGCACTGTATTACAACTCAGGACACAATTGGCTATGGTTCAGTTAACTGTTGCAGTGGTATAAGCCTGGCAAGGGCAAAAACCTGGGACTAGATCTAAACATTGATTGTGTGACCACTTGAAGGGTGTTGAGAGTGGGAAGCAAATACAGTCAGCAAACTCAGGTTAATGTCAAGGCAAATAGTTGGTGACGGGAATGAATATATCTTAAACATATACTTTCAGCTCAGACCTCTCTTTTCTGAGTTTCATTCCTATATGTCCACCTATATACTTGGAGTCCCACAGTCACCTCAAACTCAACATAGTCCAAATTGTACTTGTGGTGTACATTTGCCCCAGCCTGTTTCCTTTCTAGAGTCCTCTATATCAGTAAAACACTTCATGATCTATCTATTTGCATCATCAAGAAACTCAGTACTGATGGGGTTATTCTTGATCTCTTTCCTCTCCCACCTACATTAAATCCCTTCCCAGGTCCTGGCAATTATTTTACCTCATAGATGACCTCTCAAATCTTTCCATCTTCAGTGATGTCTCTGTAGACCACAACACCAATATCTGTAACCTGGACAACTGCAGTAAGCTACCAACTGGTCCTTCTACCTCTATTCTTACCTCCCTTCAATTCATTTTCTTTATAGCAGCCAGAGTAAATCAAACCTTGTCACAACTATCTTTCTGTCCCTTTCAGATTGACCAACAATATTTCCCATTGCCCTTAGGATAAAGAAATTCATTTCTATGGTCTGCAATGGCCTGAATAGTCTACTCTGGCCCCTGCCTATATTTTTAGCCATCTTTCATAACACTTTTTACCCCACTCAGTGTTGGTACAAAGTTTCGTGCCCAGCTTTTCAATAAATGAGACTGGAGCTTCAGCTTAATTAGGTTTTAAACTAAGAGGTCTATGAAATGTAACATAAGATGAGTTACAAGTAAACACAGAAACTTGTCATCTTAGGATTATTGATGGAGATAGCAGTGGGGGGGATTGGCTGATTCATGCTGGGTTGACTGTTTTATTAAATTATGTGTCATGAGAATAATGACTGCTAGAAGCCAAGTTACAATACTCCTTACAATCTGACATTCAGATTTGCTCTTACATTTTTTTCAAAGCATATGCACAGTTTTGTTATCGCCACGTACTGGTGAAGTGGGTAGAGCAGTTTATTTGTATTCTTTGCTTACAGATAAAGCAACTGAAACCCAGAGTAGTAAGATGAATGTCACATAGAAAGTCAGGGGCCCATTTCAGTCAAAAAGCACTGAGAAATAATAAGTGTAGTAACAGATACTACTTACAAAGCCCTCACTATGGTAGATTATGCTAAATACTTTTATGTATTATCTTATTTAATCCTCTCAACAACTCTGTGAAGGAGAGAATATAACTATATTTATTTGAGAAGTTGGGAACCCAAAGCAAGGGATGTCACTCAGATGGTCAGTGTTACTTTGACGTCAACATATCTTGAATCCATCTGGTTTTCAAGTCACTTCCAATCACTTACTGCTTTTGTTTTGCTAGGGCCCTATATAATATAAAGCAAAAAGGGGAACCCAAAGGTGAATGCATGTCCTTCACTAATTGCTGGGGTTTGGTCTCCAAATTCCTATACTCTATGACTCTAGGAAAGCTGGCCTGAACCATTCATGAGACTTGAGTCTCTCAAGTGTCTTCTCTCGCTTGATTATGAGACTGGAGACAGAGTACTCTCAGTCTCTTTTTCCCTGTAACATCTTCTTGGTTCCATCCATTTAATCTTTTGGTTCCTATCATTCCAAAATGGGGGAAGGAAGGAAAGAGAATGAGAGAGAGACATAGAGAGATTCTCGTGAAGATTAAGAACAGAGAAAATATAAGCCACTCATGCCTTTATTCCTTTCTCTTGGATCTTACCCTCTTCCTCCTGGCCTTCCAGAGACCTCCAGCAAGATTGTCTAGGCCTAGTCTTCCCATTTCAACCACATGAGACTTAAAAGAAAAGGTGAATACTAATCCCCTTCACTCTTCTCACCAGACATCTTTGCATTTGGGAATTCTGCTAAAGTAGATCTTTGTGATGCTAAGAACCCCTTGATATATTGAGGGATTCTTCTCATTGGTAGGGGATAAAGTGGCCCTGAGTGTGCCTAGAAGTTAAAGTCTTTGACTCACAGTCAGCACTGGGCATGCCAGACGGCAAATAGTAACACATCAGTTATTGAGCTGCGACTCAGAGGCAGAAGCCTCAGTCCTTAGGTGGCTCTGATATCAGCAAAGCAGGACTCCCTTTATACATGGTTGGGATATTAGATTCCAAGGAACAGGAATTGAGACTAATACAAAAACTGATTCCTCAGTGCAACTTATAGCTAATGCCGAGGCTACTGATGTGGGAAGCTCTTTGTCCTTCTTACTCATACTCAAGAATTTTCCTTTAAATAGGAGTAAGACTAAGCCTGTAGGTATAAAGTAGAGAGGCCAAGAGGCAGATAGGTCCTCCAGCCCATACCTGATGTCAGGATAAACTCTTAGCTAGTGCCTTCCCACCATCTCCATCTCTTCTAACTACAAATTGTCAGTTATCTCATGTCCTCATGGATAGGCCAGAGCTTTGTCTCCTGTCTGGAATCCCCCATGGCAGTGGTTCTCAAAGTGGTCCCAGGACCTTCAGTATTGGCATCAATTGGGAACTGGTTAGAAATGCAAATTCTAGGGTGCTACCTGATACCTAGTGAATCAGAAAATCTGGGCTATAGGCCTAAGAACCTGTGCTGTGTGACATACCTCCCAGGGGATTCTGAAGCCCACTCAAATTTGAGGACCACTGCTCTGTGTTGCTCTGCTGACCCAGGCCATGAGTTCAGGGTACCATCAGTTCATTTGTTCCAGAATCCTTATGTGCTACAATCTCTGACTTCTAGTAAATGCATAGCTCTTGTCTCTTTTGGTCCCTTGTCTGGTGCCATTGGCTCTGCAGCTCTCCAAAGAGGCAAATAATAACTCAGACCCTCTTGTGTGATACTAGTACAGCCAGTTTAGTGTGCAAACACGAGCTCAAATCATCTCTGCCTGCATAAAACCAAATCATAAATATAGCATAGTGCTTAAGGGCCCTAGCTTTGGAGGCAGGCATATCTGGGTTAATATCAGTCTCTACCTCTTAACTAGTTCTGTATTTTGGACTCTGGAAACCTCTATTTCCTCATCTAAAAATGGAGATAATAACAACCTTACAGGGTTGTTGTAAGGACTAAAAGAGATAATACGCATAAAAAAGAGATAATACTCAGTACTTGGCATTTAACAAGTGCTCCATAATGGCAGTACTTGTTATTGTTGGATCCCCCCCCACCCCGCTTTTCATTTATCACGGCATTGTGTAGTCATATTATAACTTTGGAGAGTTGGTTTTTCTCATTTGTTTTAACACTGAAAATATTTTGTCTTCCCGTTTGGAGGACAGATGGTGCACAGACCACTGAGGATCAATGTGAAGGTTGAGAAGCATTATAACAGAGTGGTTAAAAGTGTGGGCTCTAGAACAAGATAGCTTGCATTTGAATCCTGAGTCCGTTACTTATTAGCCATGTGATCCTGCACAAGTTATTTACCACTCTGAGCCTCAGCTTTCCCATTTGTAGAATGGAGATAATAGTCGTACCTGACTTAGTGTAGGGATTAAATGAATTAGTATATGTAAAGTGCTCAGAATGGAGCCTGACACACTTTATTTTGAAACTGTTGAAAAGCATTGCATGGACAGAGTTTACAGAGGAAGGGGATGGCATAAGAGTGGAGGGCACTTGTATAAATGTGGCCTCAAACCCAGCCACAGTATCTAAGGGCTATCCTGAGTGAGTACCTGATTGAATCACATGTGTTTTGGCATTGTGTACCTCCAACTTTCTGTTTAGCACCACCCAGGTGTACTTTGCTTTGATAATATGTATATAAAAGCCAGTAGAGAAATGATGAACATCTACAAAAAGACTCTCGGCTTAATGCTGGTGACTATGGAAATACATATGAAGAAGAAGAAATGCTCCTTTCCCTTTGGAAATCTACAGTCTGGCTGGACAGATGAGATTAGCAGCATGAAACATTATGGAAGTGTACAAGAGAGTGTTAAGTGCTAAATGGACAAGTGCTGCAAGAATCCAGACAAGGGGGAGGAGAGGGAGGCTGGAGAGAGGAAAGCCTTCTTAGAAGTGTTCTGAGCTGCACTTTTAAGGATGGGGAAGATCTGGCTGTGTAGAGAGAAAGGTAAATGATAAGTGTTTATCTCATTGCAAAATGACACATTAAGGATTCCTTTTAAGTAGTTGACACCCTTGGGACATTTAATATCTGACTCAATTTACAAAGTTCTGTTTACACGCAAATATTTTGACTCACACTGGACTGGGATAGAAAAAAATCTGGGTCTCGCTTCATCCTGTCACCAAGTAGTTGTGACCACCTGTTCAAATGCTTTCTCATTTTCTAGACCTCTGTTTCCTCACCTATAAAGGAAGAAGGCTGAACAGAGTGACCTCAAAGATGCATTGCTACTCTGAATATAACCATACTAACTACTAATGTTTATTGAGTGCTTACTCTGGAGCAGGCATCATAAGCTCTGTATACAAATTAATTCACTTTAACACCCTTTCGATGTGGATGCTCTCTTATCACCCCTTTTATGGATGAAAGAACCAAAGCACAGGAGGGTTGAGTAAAATGTTCAAGTTTTGTCATGCAAAGAAGTCATGGACATATACCATTAGGAACACACGGTAAAGGCATAACATAGGGTTTCTGTGTGGGCATTATTTACAAACAAAGAAGTAGCAAAGTGTATGCAGTCCCCTGAACTCTCATCATGCCACAGCACAGGCCAGGCATTGATGCTCTTTATGCACCATGGCCAAGGTTCCAACAGGGGTAGATCTGCCTGGACCAGCATGCTAGACTCGGGACAGAGAGCACTCCAAATATGAGAGTGAAACCTGACCACAACTTGCATTACATATTTATAGGCTAGATTAAGAGGAACTAGGGAACACCTAGTTTTTTTTTTTAAGTGACAAGAAATATTACAAAGGATCTCCTAGCCTAGGTACCACACCAGGGTACAGGAATATGGAACACCAGGATCTGCATACTAAAGATATTAGGAATAGCCTTGCCTACTAGGAATGGTTAAACTAGCCAACAGTCTTGTCTTTCTGCACTCAGGTTCTATGCAAATGATCTAGGTCTTGGTAAGACCACCAAAAAGGGGGAGGAAATGAGCCAGTAGGGTCATATGTATACATTTCCTGTCAAGGACATCCAGCAGAGTTGATGCCAGATCCCGCAGTGGTGTGTGCGCCATCTGTCCCCCAATTTGGCATCAAACTCAAGGAGTGTGGTGCCAGATCCCGCACTCTTAACCAGTGAAGTATACAGTGTCCATCCTCATACTTCTGCTAAATATAGTGGTGGTTTTATAACATAAGGAAAGCAAGTTAACTTTCAAACCAGTAAAGTTTCAGTTTGATTCCTGGCTCTTCCACTTGCCAGATGTGAGGTTTTGGATAAGTTACGTAATCTCTCTGAGCCTCAGTTTCTCTGTCTGCATAATGAAAAAAAAATCCCTACTTCCCAGGTTTACTCTGAATATTAAGTGAGATAATAAATGTAAGGTACCTAGTACTGTGCCTGCCTGGCATATAGAAGTGTTTAGAAAGGGTGGCTGCTATTATCAGTGGTGTTGTTCCTATTACTGGCTTGCCTTCCAGAAATGTTCAGTTCCGAGATAATCCACAAGATGTCCCCCTCTCAACTGAATGTTCTGTAGCACTGACGTGTATAAATATGTATATCTGAGGATCTCAGTTCTTGAAAAATGACTTTCATGTCCATGCCTGCTTGTGCAAAAACATATATTGAACCATGTGCCCAGGAGGAAATTATAGTTGGCTTTGCAACTGGTGCACATATGGCTCTTGAGGCAGTTCTAAGGCAAGCCGGTCGCTTTCTAGGCTGTGTGTGGGTGGTGACTACATCCCTACAGTACAGCCCAAGCATGATGCAGTAGGAACAGTTTGAGGATCTGTAATTATGTTCCTTTCTCAATTCCTGAGGGAGGTATATGGCTCTTGAGGACTGTGTGTGTGTGTGTGTGCATGTGCACATAGTGGCAGGATAGACAGGTTGGGGACATACCATTCCCCTTAGAATATTTTGTACCAGACATGGAAATATCCTTTCACTTACTTCTACTCTTTGGATTTTATTTTTGGTAGGTTCTTGTGGTACAGGACAAAAGTTCAGAAAAATGCTATGCTGCTTGTGCGGAACAGATAATACCAGACCTAGAATAATTACATGTATTCAGGACAATGGAACAATAAGAAATCTAAGTGTTGAAGCTGCCTTTGCAGCAGAAGCAACATAGCTGTAGACTCATTTATTTTTTTAACCACTTGAAAAACTGTTTCCTCCTGGTCAACACAGGAAGAAAGAAAACAGAACAGCTGTTTTTGATTCTTTCTTTCCTTTAATTCAACTCATTTGCATACTGAATAAGAGGCCTACAGCCTGGCAAATATTTTACCCATTAGTCTATTGTACATGGGCTTGTGTCTCCTAAGGATAATTTCCTTTGTTGTTTCTGAATGAAGGACAACAGTGTCTCTCCTGCTGTTGCTGCATTGCATTGCTTTGTTCTGGGAAGAGAAAATGGACTTTCTGTTGCAAACTTCATTATTCTCGATATTTTAGGCAAAGCTTGTGCTCTTGTTTGGGGGCAGAGCAGGCCTGAATTGGGAATGTTGAAAGATCTTTCTTCCCAGAGAAACTCAGAAATTGGGAGTCCCAAGAAAGGTCTTTAGCACCCTCTAACCAATTCTCTCTTCCCAGGCACAGTGCCCATACACAGCCTCCACTCTGCCCCAGTTGTCTTATCTACACTAGGCCTTTCTGGAAAATACTCCAAGATCCAGATTTTTTTTTTTTTCAGATCTCTTTCCTTTGCCTGAGTTTCTATTCCTCAGTGTCTTTTCCTCTATTTCCCAAGGTTGTCCTTTGTGCTTTTCAAACCCTAGGTGTACGTAGCAGTGTACCAGTGAGTATGTATAGCCTCCTCCTGGATTGTCACTTTTCTTGGTGGCAAGTAATTTATATGTTCTGTAATGTAATGCAAAACTCTGTCATATCTTTAAGATAAAATAATAAGTAATGCCCATCAGGTGCTTACTGTGTACCAAGCTCTGTTCTAAGTGCTTGGTACATATTAGATTAATCTTCACAACAATCCTGGGAAGTAGGTTACTATGTTTATTCCAGCTTTTTTAAATGTTTATTCACTTTTTTTGAGAGATCGTGTGTGCACAAGGGAGGGAGAGCAAGAGAGAGAGAGCATGCACACACTTGGAGGAGGGGCAGAGAAAGGGAGAGAGAGAATCCCAAGCAGGCTCTGCACTCAGTGCAGAGCCCAACATGGGGCAACTCATGACCATGAGATCACGACCTGAGCCAATATCGAGAGTCAGATGCTTAGCCAACTGAGTCACTCAGGTGCCCCTATATTTAACCCTGTTTTCTGGATGGGAAAACTGAGGCATGGGGAGGTTAAATGACTTGTTCAAGGTCAAATAGCTCGGCAAGTTGCAGTCTGGCTGAGAGTCCATGCTCTTACCTATAGTACTGTATTTCCTGTCAAGGAGAGTTTTCTGTGCCATTACGGTAAAGTGCAGTTCTTGTGTTATTGGATTTGTAGTTTAACCTAGACCTTTGAGTGAGGTAACCTTCATTTAAAGGAATAATCTGATATTGGGTTTGGGGGTGAGTGGCAGGTGAGTGGAGAAAATTGATTAAGATAAGTGTACCTCTTGATGTCCTCAGATCAGGCCAGAAATCAATCATCTTTTCTGTCTATTCATAAGATCAGGGATATAAATGGGTATAGTAAGTATGGGTTGTAGTCCACATCACTACGGGCAATGTTATGGACCGAACTGTGCCCACACCCCCCATTCATATGTTGAAGTCCTAACCCTCAAAGGTCTCTGTTTTGGGAGATAGGGCCTATGAGGAAGTAATTAAAGTTAAATGAGGTCATAATGATGGGACCCTGATTTGATAGGATTAGTGTCCTTAATAAGAAGAGTAGAGAGTGCTCTTGCACTCATGTGCTTGCTTGCCATGCTCTCTCTCTTCCACCTCCTCTCCTTCGCTCTCCCTCTTCCCCATCCCCTCTTTTTACATATGTGCCCAAAGAAGCAGTCATGTGAGCTAACAGAGATGGAGGTTAGTCTACAAGACAAGAGAAGAGGCCTTAGAGTAAAACCTACCTTTCTGGCACCTTGATCTTGAAGTTCCCAGTCTCTAGAACTGTAAGAAATGAATGTCTGTTGTTTACACCACCTAGTCTATGATATTTGGTTATAGCAGCCCTAGTAAATGAATACAGGAAAGATATTTTTTCTTTTATTCTATAAATTTATTTCTATAAATTAAATATGCCTTTATTTGTATAAATTAAATGTAATCTTCAAGTCCCCAACATGTTGTATGGGCAGAAAATTAAACCTTGATTATTTTGGGGGTTTCCTACATTCCTCCGTTTGATCACAGAAGAGTCCTGGCCTTTTGTTGTGCCAGAAAACCAGGCAAGGGCTAGGTTTTTATTTCTTAGTGGTTTCAGTTTTACTGTTGCTCCTTGGCTCCCAGAGGTTGCCATCAACAGGTTTCTGTTGACTGTCTTTGGGCACTGCTGCTCCGAGTGGGCCCAGACATACTGTTTGCAGAGGTCTTCCCTTTTGACTGCTGACATGTCTGGGGCACTGTGCCCCAGTACACTGACATTGTCACTCAGTTATGACTTCTCCCAGTGTCAGTGGAAGGGAGTACAATCTCTGTCTCAGGCTCAGAGGGTTCCCTCTTCCCAACTCAAAACCCTTCTCTCCATGCAATGATACAGCATAATTTTCTTTATTAATCGTTCAGATCTGAGTTTGAAGAACTGTAAAGGTTGAGATATTTTAAGTTTGTGGGTCTCTGTTGCAAATACTTGCCTGAGCTAGAAAGCTGTCATACACAATATGTAAATGAATGGACATGCTGTGTTCCAATAAAACTTAATTTATGGACACTGAAATTTGCATTTAACATACTTTTCATATGTCACAAAATATTCCTTTAATTTTTTCCTCCAACCATTTAAAAAATTCTAAAAATCATTCTTAGCTCACAGGCTGTGCAGCAGCAGGCAGTGGGCCAGATTTGATTTGGGACTTTAGGTTGCTGATCTCTAGTTTAGACTTTTGCTACTTAAAGTGTGGGTATATGTACCAGCAGCCTGTCATCTGCAAGTTTGGTAGAAATGCAGCATCTCAGGCCTCACCCCAGACCTACCCAATTGGAATTGGAATTTTAATAAGATCCCCAGGTGATGCACATTAAAGTCTGAGACGTACCAATTTAGAAATCCAGCACTGGCTTCTCTTTTCCGGGCACTGGGGAGGGGAGAGCAGATTCTAACATTATTTATCAGTTTTTTCCTTCTGAATACCATCCATTGCTATCTCAAAGTTGACCTTCCTCCCTGATTTCCACTGTTGCCCTTTCCTGAGTGTAGCAGCACTTAATAAAGTGAGTTACAGCCAGCTTTCCATTAGCTATGCTAATTCACAGATCATTAGCACCTGACCTAGAATGAATCATTTGATGATTGTGGCAGATCTACTTTCCAAGTTCTGGTTTATTCTTTCAAAGTTAAAATTCCCACTTGCGGAGTTGAGCACCACCTTAGTATTAAGGAAGAGATGGCCTTGGAACATTCTCAGAAACAAGGTCGAAAACAGCCTAGTATTAAAATTTCATTTTGTGACAAACCAATTCCCTCAGTGATGCAAATTCAGTAATACAATGCATGGACCATTACTATGGAAAATATCAACAAAACTGAAAGAAATTTTTTTAGAACTGAACATGGTTTTGGGTACCATATTAATTTTTGTTTTGTATGCTTTTTCTTAAGTGTATTTTTTTCCAGACTGATATTAAAATGTTTGTATTCCATGGGCACACATCTGCGGATGTAGGAAGCTCAGCGGCATGGACAGAGGGTGTGCCATGTGTCTATATACCACCTAACTTGACTCTTACTTAATCTTCCTCACCAGGGTCCTGTATGCTAATTTCCACTTCCTGATAGATTGGAATAATAATACTAGGTGACATTCCGAGGATCCCAGTTTTTGGGAAGCAAGAGACAGACTCCTGCTTTTCTCTTCTTTCCAAATCTTGTGATCATTAAAATTTGATTTCCATTAATGCATGAATGTCACACCCCAATGAAAAGGCAACTGTTCTGTGTGTGTTTTGATTACCTTGTCAAAGGCCAAGCAAGGAGAGCTTGAACAGCAGTGCTGCTCCTGCATTCTGTTATTTCCTCACCAGGGTCCTGTGTGCTAATTTCCACTTCCTGATAGATTGGAATAATAATACTAGGTGACATTTATTGACTGTTTACTCTGTGGCATGCACTGTGCAAACACTATCTCATTTAGTCTTTACAGATGAGGAAACTGAAGAATAGTGAATGACTTGCTCAAGCCCACATGCCTAGTATGTTCTGGAGCTGTGATTTTGGTCCAGTGCACATGCTTTTAACTACTGTGTTACACTGTACTCAACTCATAATAATTGCTAATGATTACTGAGTGCTTACCTTTTGGCCAAGCACAGTGCTAAGCTCTTCATATGTCTTACTAATCATCTTAACAATTCTGTAAAGTAAGTTTTATTATTCCTGATTTTAGAAGAAGAAACTGAGGCACACAGATTTTAATTAACCTACCAAGTCACACCATTAAACAGTCATAGATAGAAGCAACTTTTGGACACAAAACAGTTGGACTCCAGAATCTATATTCTTTTTTTTTTTTTTTTTTGGAAGAGGCAAAATAGTGTTACCTGGCCTGGGCCCAATAAAAGAAAGGATGGGTCCTCTTTTATTTTTTTCTTTACTTTTTTTCCCTTTTTAAGTGTCTATTTAAATTAGTTAATGTACAGTATTATTTTAGATTCAGGTGTGTAATATAATGATTCTTTTATTTTTTATTATTTTTTAATATATGAAATTTATTGTCAAACTAACCCAAGTTAGTTGCAGTCCAATGCTCTTCCCATTGCCATCTTCAATAGATGTTAACATTCCCTCCCTTTGTCCATGTTCCCTTTTTCAGCCTAAATAATTCCAATGCCAGGCAGCACATAGCTGACGGAAAGTCAGTAGAAGGACACATTGTGAATGTGATGGGCAGCCAATACAGTGCTTTTTAGTGTTAATGAACACTTTCTTCCTTGGTTTAAGCAGATGCCTGCTAGCTACTTATGTTCTAGTTTAAAATACCCTTTTCATGAGCTCCTGTCTTACATTATATTCCTCTTAGTGGTTTGGTTATTTTAATAAGTTTTTCTTATCTCCTATTTATAAAACCAGACCTACTTTCTAATGTTTTGTTGTTGTTGTTTTTTGATAACTCAAATTCCCAAGTCTTGTTCCTTTTCCATTGCTCTTTCGCTTTTATACTTTTTATGTTTGTGTGCTTGGAGTTGTGAAGTGCATTTTTAAATTCGATCATGTTGGCTGCTAATACAGTGCTAGAGCAATCAGTTTTTCTATAGGGAAGAATAATCTAACTGGAATTCTCAACTAACTAGAACCCACAGCCTGAAGTTGTGAAAGTAGCACAATCCCTGAAAGCAGGCATAGTTGAGTTTAAATCTTGGCTTTACTATTTATTAATTATTAATTACTTAATTTTACTGTTGGTCTCCCCCTTATTTATTTATTTTTTTTTACTTTTTAAAGCTTATTTATTTATTTTGAGAGAGAGAGAGCAATCAGGGGAAGGGCAGAGAGAAAGAATCCCAAGCAGGCTCTGCACCGGCAGTGCAGATGGGGCTCAAACTCATGTACAAATCTTGAGATCATGACCTGAGATGAAACCAAGAGTCAGACACTTAGCCTATTGAGCCACACAGGCACCCCAAGTATCTTTTTTAAAATTAAGGTATAATTGGCATAACATTATATTAGTTTCAGGTGTACAACATAATAATTTAATATTTGTATATGTTGCAAAATGGTCATTACAATAAGTCCAGTTAGCATTTTACTGCTTATTGTGTGACTTTGGGCAAATTGTTTAACCTCCCTGCACATGTTTCCTCAGCTTTGAAATTAAATCAATAATAGTATACTTATCTCATAGAGCAGAAATAGAGATTAAATGAAGTATATGTAATTCTAGGTTTAAAATTCACATTCTGCCACATACCGGCTATAGAATGACCTCAGTAAATTTATTTAACTTCTTTGAGCCTCAGTTTCCTCCTCTGCAAAATGGGAATTGTTTTCAGTTAGCATTTGCTGCATAGCATACCACCTCAAAATGTAGTGGTTTAAAACAACCACCATTTATTTGCTGATGATTCTGTGGGTTGGGAGTTTGGACTGCACTCAGAGGGGACTTTCTCTGTTTCCTGTGTGTCAGTTAGGTTCACTCATCCACTTATGTCAACTGGGCTAACTCTTATGTCTGGCAGTTGGCTGGTTGTCAACTGGGGGTAATGGAAGTAACTGGGCTATGTGTCCTTCATTACCCAGTGGCTTTCCTGGCCTCATTCACCTGGTGAATGAGTGTTACTAAGGGCATCAAGAGGGAGCAAGGCCCAGTACATAAACACTTTTTAAGTCTCTGCTTATTCATATTTGCTATTGTTCCATTGGTTAAAGTCATATGACCAAGACCTGTGTAGGTATAGGAAGGAACTACCCAAGGGCATGGATGTAGGGAAGGCAATTACTGTAGTCATTTTTTTTTTCAAACAATCTATCAAGGCTTGGTATTACCTGTTCTCCAGGATTGTTCTGAGAGTTGGAGATAATACGTATCAAGAGCTGAGTGAACTGCTGGTATAATAGGTGCTCAGCAAATGACAGATAAAGCATATTATATTGTACCTGACCTACAGTAAGTGTTTAGTTAAGAGAAGTTCTCTTTTCTGCCCACTCTCCTTCCCACATTGCTTTGTTAGTGGAAGAAAACTGTAATTCAAAGCAAACAAACAAGAGACAAAAACAAGAAAACAAACCCACATCAGCGATTTTTAATTTAATTTAATTTGTATAAATTAAACATCCACAACAAAACACAAAGTAAAAAAGAATTCTCCAAACCAAAATTAATAGGATGTTAGGACTGAGCAGATTTCATCATTTGTGCTTTCTTCATGCCTAGCCCTAGGGTCTGATTACCCTGAAGCCATACAGGATACTGGGTTTTCAAAGAAAAATTCCATTATAGTGACCAAGGCAGTCAAGAGGACACAGACTAACAAAGAATCTCCACACCTGGGAGTTGAACCAAAACAGGTTTTGGAGTTAACTCTGTTTTTCAAACAATTCCATTGAAATTTTTGAATCTTTAAGTTGGAAGGGATTTCAAAGGCCTTTGAGTTTTAAACCGTCCATTCTTCCTCTGCAATGGTTCTCAAACTTTTTGATTTTAGGTACACTTTACACTTAAAAGTATTAAGGACTGCATTGTGATTTTGTGTCTGTGTTTTATATTTATCAGGATTTACTATATGAAAAATTCAAACTGAGAAAAATTTAAAACAAAAGAATATATAGCATACCACACATTCCATTTTCTGTCAGAGCAGTGACTCATCTATATCAGCATTGCTTCTGGAAAACACTATATTCATAAGGGAATGAGAGTGAAAAAAGCAAACAATCTCTTAGTGTTATTATAAAAATGGTCTTGACCTCAGTAAACACATGAAAGAGACTGGGGGACTCACAGGGGTCTGTGTACCACATTTTGCAAATTGCTACTCTTACAGTCTCCCTGTCAGCTAGGAGTTGCTCAACTGAAGCATTTGGAAGGAGTGCAGTATAGAAAACAAGCTCCACTTTGGGCACATAAGGTTAATTTTCTCATCTATAAAATGAGGGATGATAATAATTAAATCTACCCCATATAGTTGTGAAGATTAAACAAAATTAGGCAATATATGTAACCTATATTAAGGGCCTGGTACAAAACCTGGCATATAGCAGACTCCCAATAAATGTCATTCCTACCATCACTGAAATAAATACCTAATAGTTCACTGCCTCATGAAGTGGCTTATTTGGGCTCTTGTTTTTAGAAATTTCCTCCTTCTGCCTCTCTATAATTTCTACCCTGTAACTTTAGTGCTTATTCCTCTATACAGAATAAGGAAAAGCCCTCTGAGTTTTAGAGAAAAGCAGTTGTAGCGCCTTTAGGTATTCTTTCTTAAAATCTATGCTGTGATTTCTAGATTATCCTGATCATTTTTACCCACTCTGGACTTAGTCGCTCATTCAACAAATACTTATTGAGCACCTAAATACTATGTACCAGTAGTGAAAAAAATAGATAATAACTGCTCTCCTGAAGCTTACATTTTAAGTGTAGGAGACAGATCTAAAGCAAGTAAGCAAATGAATAGTAACAGATGCTGAGTCCTATGGAAAACCAAGTAGGGAAAAGAGAGTGATGGGAGGGTGTTATTTTAGATAGGATGATCACATAAATGCCTCTCTGAGGAAGTGATATTTGAGTGGAGATGTGAATAAAGTGAGGGGGCAAGCCAGGCTGAGGAAAAAGTCATTGCAAAGTTTGAATTTCACTCTTATTGTGATTAGAATCCATTGAAAGGTTTTAGGTAGGAAAAGTAGTTACTATTATGTTTCAAAAAGCTAACTCTTGCCATTTTGTGGAGAACACATTAGAGGACAATAATAGAAGTAGAGGGAACAGTTAAGCATCTCTTGAAACAGTCCAGACAAGAGGTGATGATGCCTTGAAGGTGGTGAAAGTTTGACTGGGATAGAAGGCAGAGCCAGTAGGGTTTACTGATGGATTTATGTGTTATATGAAAAACAAGAAGGAATCAGGGATAATATCCTAGGGTTTTGGCCTGAACAACTGGATGGGAGGTGTTTCCATTGAGTAAAAAGGGGAAGACTGGCTGAGAAACAGGGTGGAAAGATAGCATCAAGAATTCCATTTGAGATAGAAGTTAAATCTGAGCTGCCTATTAGTCATCCATATGGAACTGGAGCTTAGGGGAGAGTCAGGACTGGAGCTTACTCTGACATTTTGGAATGTTAGTGCGTAGTGAAGAGATAACACTCAAGAATTGAGTCCTGTAGCACCCTAGTAGTTAGAGATTGGGAAGATGATGAAGAACCAGCAAAGGGAGACTGAGAAAATGTACCTGAGACATAGGAGCATAAAACAGGAGACTGTGGTCACAAAATCCAAGATTGTTCAAAAAGGAAGGACTGATCAACTGAATCAAGTGTTGCTGAGAAGCTTAATAAGATGAATAATAGTTTGCTTTTGGATTTGCCAAGATGCAGGTCACTGGAAACCTTGATAAGAGTTCTGTCATAGTATGGGGACACAAGCCTGTTTGAGTGAGTTGAGGAAAGAATGAGATTGAGAAAATGGAGAGAACACTATAGGTAACTACTTTGAACAATCTTGCTGCAAAGAGGAGAAAAGAAATTGTGAGGTAACTGGAGATGGATATGTGGCCAAAGGAGTTTTTGCTTATCTAAGAAGGTAGATTTTGTAGCATGTTTATATGCTGATGGGAAGAAAAATTGGCAATATCAGAGAGGGGGGGTTGACTGTTGGGGAAAAATTCTGGAATAGCTTAGAGTGAAAGGGATCCTGTGCACAAATAGGACTGGTCTTATGGAAATGTGGAAAGTTACTTCTTAGTAACAGGAAAGAAGGCAGGGTATACAGATAGTGAAGCAGGTGAGTTGGTACACTTGTTGGTTTGAAGATGAGGTAGTTCTCTTCTGATTATTTATATTTTCTCTATGAAATAAGTAAAATAATCAGCTGAAAATTATGAAGGGCATGTGTTTGCAGTTTCAATTGTGGAAGAAAGGTGTGAAATAGTTGTTTTAGAGGTAAAGATAGTGAACTGTAGGGTCGTCAGGCATTTCTGAAGGCCCACTTGAGATTTCCGGTCCAGTTGAATTTAAAGTGGGACCATTGTGCTGCATAGAACAACTGCATGGAGTTGTTCTTAATGAGGGTTAAGTCTGATGCAGTACAAGGACACCTCCCTCACATGAATATTTATGCAAGGCAGTGGATATAATCATGGAACTTGGGATTTATCTGGGTAGTGGAGAAGTGAAGGCATTAAAGGGCAGATGGACAGTGAGGGTAGTAGGATCCATGGATTACAGGTGGAGGTTATGTGGGAGACCAGGAGCTTGAAGTTGAAATTACAGAGGTGAGGCAGTTATTGGTAATGATATCAAGAGTATGACTAAAGGCTGGGCTGGGATGATGTGAAAGAAAAAGTTATGAGAAGTGACTTCAAGGGATGGTGAGACCAAGGAATTGGTTATATCCTCAAGTGGATATTGAAATCACAGGAGAAGTGGGAGAAAAACATGGTGAACCAAGTGCTAACAACATTTCCAATGAATGAATGAAAGGGAGTGACTGAGAGTTTGGTAGAGGGCAGCCATAAGGAGGGGTGGCAATTGGCATAGTCTGATGGTGTACACTTTAAGTGGGCTGGAGTTTTTCAGGAAAGAGGAAGGAAAAATGTCCTGGAAGTGGAAAAGAGGAAGAAGAGGACACTCCTCTACTTCCAGATCCAGTGAGTGATATGAAGGGTGTGGGAAAGAAAACCACCACCATCTGAGAAGTCTCCATGTAAGCAGACACCTAAGACAAGAGCCAAACTTTCTTTAGAATAAGAAACTGAATGAAATGTTGAGGATATAGAGGAATTTGTTGGTGATGGGCTTTGAGTTTCAGAGGGCATGGCAAGGGGGCTTGGGGGTGCAATGATGAGCAGGGTATTGAGTCAGATTAGGCAATATGTTGAATCTTAAGGGGTTAGAAATCCAGGTAATGATGCATGCTGGGAGGCTAGGACTTGTGGAGGTTACTGGGGTAAACAAGGATGAAAGACGTGATCTAGATTAGTCCTATTGGGCCATTAGGAGGTGGTGGATGATCAGTGCTAATTAGAACCTTCTTAGGGGGCTCATCTCTTGGCCACTTTATTTTGGTGAAGCTGGTGGAGGGAAGCTAGAGCAGAGGAACTTACACCATAGCACTTGATACTCCCTTGCCTCCCCTAAAATTTTCTGTGGTCCTTTCCAACCCTGGGGTAAGGGACTTATTAGGACTTTTCAACAATGAGAGTACCTTGGGGGAAATTAACTTATGTCCTCCAAATATCTATTAAATCCTACCAAAGTCACTACAAATAAATACATGATCTAAGTAAAAATGTATGCTTGTTATGTAAACTGCAAATACAGTTTCAAGACAAGTACCCTAGCCATCCCAAGCACCTTCCAACTAGATTGCTGTACTGAGTGAGGCTCCTTTCTTTTACCTTTTAAGTATGCAAATTTCAGTCATTAGAAAAATGATGCACATAATGAGCTCCCACATACCCCATCACCTAGATTTAACAGTTGTTAACTTTTGGCCATATTTCACTTATTTTTTCTTTTACTGAAATATCTTCAAGTAAATTACAGACATTATGACATCTCATTCCTAAATACTTTATATATTTTTGAAAAATTTTTAACTTTCATTTATTTTTGAAAGAGACAGAGCGCAAGCAGGGGAGGGGCAGCGAGAAAGGGAGACAGAATCTGAAGCAGGCTCTAAGCTCTGAACTGTCAGCACAGAGCTGGATGCAGTTCTCAAACCCACAAACGACGAGATCATGACCTGAGCCGAAGTCTGACACTCAAGCAACTGAGCCACCCAGGCACCCCTCATTCCTAAATACTTTAGTATCATAAGTCCATTCTATATAGAGATTTTGAAGCTGTCACTGCCTTTCAAGATGTGGTGTCAAGAACAGGGCAAGAGTGTTCCAGATGTGGACTGACCAACCAAGTGTACAGAAAGAAGCACTAGACTCAATTTTTGTTAATGCAGATTACAATCTCTGAAATTAGTCATTTTAGAGGCGACGGTACACTACTGGTTCAAGTGCATTTGTGGTCAGCTAAAGTCGCCAAGTTCTTTGCACACGTATTGCTGCTGTCAAGTCAGGCTTCCCCTGTCTTGTACATATATAATTGAATTTTTGTTAGTTTTAGTCTACTGATAATATTTTGAATTAGAATTCTACCCTCCAGTGAGTTAGTTAACCTTTCCTGCTTTGATTCATCAGCAAAATTGGTAAGTAAACTTTTCTTTTTTTTTTCAATATACAAAATTTATTGTCAAATTGGTTTCCATACAACACCCAGTGCTCATCCCAAAAGGTGCCCTCCTCAATACCCATCACCCAACCTCCCCTCCCTCCCACCCCCCATCAACCCTCCGTTTGTTCTCAGTTTTTAACAGTCTCTTATGCTTTGGCTCTCTCCCACTGTAACCTTTTTTTTTTTTTTTTCCTTCCCCTCCCCCATGGGTTTCTGTTAAGTTTCTCAGGATCCACATAAGAGTGAAAACATATGGTATCTGTCTTTCTCTGTATGGCTTATTTCACTTAGCATCACACTCTCCAGTTCCATCCACGTTGCTACAAAGGACCATATTTCGTTCTTTCTCATTGCCATGTAGTACTTCATTGTGTATATAAACCACAATTTCTTTATCCATTCATCAGTTGATGGACATTTAGGCTCTTTCCATAATTTGGCTATTGTTGAGAGTGCTGCTATAAACATTGGGGTACAAGTGCCCCTATGCATCAGTACTCCTGTATCCCTTGGGTAAATTCCTAGCAGTGCTATTGCTGGGTCATAGGGTAGGTCTATTTTTAATTTTCTGAGGAACCTCCATACTGCTTTCCAGAGTGGCTGCACCAATTTGAATTCCCACCAACAGTGCAAGAGGGTTCCCGTTTCTCCACATCCTCGCCAGCATCTATAGTCTCCTGATTTGTTCATTTTGGCCACTCTGACTGGCATGAGGTGATATCTGAGTGTGGTTTTGATTTGTATTTCCCTGATAAGGAGCGACGTTGAGCATCTTTTCATGTGCCTGTTGGCCATCCGGATGTCTTCTTTAGAGAAGTGTCTATTCATGTTTTCTGCCCATTTCTTCACTGGGTTATTTGTTTTTCGGGTGTGGAGTTTGGTGAGCTCTTTATAGATTTTGGATACTAGCCCTTTGTCTGATATGTCATTTGCAAATATGTTTTCCCATTCCGTTGGTTGCCTTTTAGTTTTGTTGGTTGTTTCCTTTGCTGTGCAGAAGCTTTTTATCTTCATAAGGTCCCAGTAATTCATTTTTGCTTTTATTTCCCTTGCCTTTGGGGATGTGTCGAGTAAGACATTGCTACGGCTGAGGTCAGAGAGGTCTTTTCCTGCTTTCTCCTCTAGGGTTTTGATGGTTTCCTGTCTCACATTCAGGTCCTTTATCCATTTTGAGTTTATTTTTGTGAATGGTGTCAGAAAGTGGTCTAGTTTCAACCTTCTGCATGTTGCTGTCCAGTTCTCCCAGCACCATTTGTTAAAGAGACCGTCTTTTTTCCATTGGATGTTCTTTCCTGCTTTGTCAAAGATGAGTTGGCCATACGTTTGTGGGTCTAGTTCTGGGGTTTCTATTCTATTCCATTGGTCTATGTGTCTGTTTTTGTGCCAATACCATGCTGTCTTGATGATGACAGCTTTGTAGTAGAGGCTAAAGTCTGGGATTGTGATGCCTCCTGCTTTGGTCTTCTTCTTCAATATTACGTTGGCTATTCGGGGTCTTTTGTGGTTCCATATGAATTTTAGAATTGCTTGTTCTAGCTTCGAGAAGAATGCTGGTGCAATTTTGATTGGGATTGCATTGAATGTGTAGATAGCTTTGGGTAGTATTGACATTTTGACAATATTTATTCTTCCAATCCATGAGCAGGGAATGTCTTTCCATTTCTTTATACCTTCTTCAATTACCTGCATAAGCTTTCTATAGTTTTCAGCCTACAGATCTTTTACATCTTTGGTTAGATTTATTCCTAGGTATTTTATGTTTCTTGGTGCAATTGTGAATGGGATCAGTTTCTTTATTTGTCTTTCTGTTGCTTCATTGTTAGTATAAGAATGCAACTGATTTCTGTACATTGATTTTGTATCCTGCAACTTTGCTGAATTCATGTATCAGTTCTAGCAGACTTTTGGTGGAGTCTATCGGATTTGCCATGTATAATATCATGTCATCTGCAAAAAGTGAAAGCTTGACTTCATCTTTGCCAATTTGGATGCCTTTGATTTCCTTTTGTTGTCTGATTGCTGATGCTAGCACTTCCAACACTATGTTAAACAAGAGCGGTGAGAGTGGGCATCCCTGTCGTGTTCCTGATCTCAGGGAAAAAGCTCTCAGTTTTTCCCCATTGAGGATGATGTTAGCTGTGGGCTTCACATAAATGGCTTTTATGATGTTTAAGTATGTTCCTTCTATCCCGACTTTCTCAAGGGTTTTTATTAAGAAAGGGTGCTGGATTTTGTCAAAGGCCTTTTCTGCATCGATTGACAGGATCATATGGTTCTTATCTTTTCTTTTATTAATGTGATGTATCACGTTGATGGATTTGCGAATGTTGAACCAGCTCTGCATCCCAGGAATGAATCCCACTTGATCATGGTGAATAATTCTTTTTATATGCTCTTGAATTCGATTTGCTAATATCTTATTGAGAATTTTTGCATCCATATTCATCAGGGATATTGGCCGGTAGTTCTCTTTTTTTACTGGGTCTTTGTCTGGTTTAGGAATCAAAGTAATACTGGCTTCATAGAATGAGTCTGGAAGTTTTCCTTCCCTTTCTATTTCTTGGAATAGCTTGAGAAGGATAGGTATTATCTCTGCTTTAAACGTCTGGTAGAACTCCCCTGGGAAGCCATCTGGTCCTGGACTCTTATTTGTTGGGAGATTTTTGATAACCGATTCAATTTCTTCACCGGTTATGGGTCTGTTCAAGCTTTCTATTTCCTCCTGATTGAGTTTTGGAAGAGTGTGGGTGTTCAGGAATTTGTCCATTTCTTCCAGGTTGTCCAATTTGTTGGCATATAATTTTTCATAGTATTCCCTGATAATTGTTTGTATCTCTGAGGGATTGGTTGTAATAATTCCATTTTCATTCATGATTTTATGTGTTTGGGTCATCTCCCTTTTCTTTTTGAGAAGCCTGGCTAGAGGTTTGTCAATTTTGTTAGTTTTTTCAAAAAACCAACTCTTGGTTTCGTTGATCTGCTCTACCGTTTTTTTAGATTCTATATTGTTTATTTCTGCTCTAATCTTTACTATTTCTCTTCTTCTGCTGGGTTTAGGCTGTCTTTGCTGTTCTGCTTCTATTTCCTTTAGGTGTGCTGTTAGATTTTGTATTTGGGATTTTTCTTGTTTCTTGAGATAGGCCTGGATTGTGATGTATTTTCCTCTCAGGACTGCCTTCGCTGCGTCCCAAAGCGTTTGGATTGTTGTATTTTCATTTTCGTTTGTTTCCATATATTTTTTAATTTCTTCTCTAATTGCCTGGTTGACCCACTCATTCTTTAATAAGGTGTTCTTTAACTTCCATGCTTTTCGAGGTGTTCCAGACTTTTTCCTGTGGTTGATTTCAAGCTTCATAGCATTGTGGTCTGAAAGTATGCATGGTATAATCTCAATTCTGGTAAACTTATGAAGGGCTGTTTTGTGACCCAGTATATGATCTATCTTGGAGAATGTTCCATGTGCACTCGAGAAGAACGTATATTCTGTTGCTTTGGGATGCAGAGTTCTAAATATATCTGTCAAGTCCATCTGATCCAATGTGTCATTCAGGGACCTTGTTTCTTTATTGACCGTGTGTCTAGATGATCTATCCATTTCTGTAAGTGGAGTGTTAAAGTCCCCTGCAATTACCACATTCTTATCAATAAGGTTGATTATGTTTACGAGTAATTGTTTTATATATTTGCGGGCTCCGGTATTGAGCGCATAGACATTTATAATTGTTAGCTCTTCCTGGTGGATAGACCCTGTAATTATTATATAATGCCCTTCTTCATCTCTTGTTACAGCCTTTAGTTTAAAGTCTAGTTTGTCTGATATAAGTATGGCTACTCCAGCTTTCTTTTGGCTTCCAGTAGCATGATAAATAGTTCTCCATCTCCTCACTCTCAATCTACAGGTGTCCTCAGGTCTAAAATGAGTCTCTTGTAGACAGCAAATAGATGGGTCTTGTTTTTTTACCCATTCTGATACCCTATGTCTTTTGGTTGGTGCATTTAATCCATTTACGTTCAGTGTTATTATAGAAAGATACGGGTTTAGAGTCATTGTGATGTCTGTATGATGTATGCTTGTAGTGATGTCTCTGGTACTTTGTCTCACAGGATCCCCCTTAGGATCTCTTGTAGGGCTGGTTTAGTGGTGACCTATTCCTTCAGTTTTTGCTTGTTTGGGAAGACCTTTATCTCTCCTTCTATTCTAAATGACAGACTTGCTGGATAAAGGATTCTTGGCTGCATTTTTTTCCTGTTTAGCACACTGAAAATATGGTGCCAATCCTTTCTGGCCTGCCAAGTTTCAAAAGAGAGATCAGTCACGAGTCTTATAGGTCTCCCTGTAGATGTGAGGGCACGTTTATCCCTTGCTGCTTTCAGAATTTTCTCTTTATCCTTGTATTTTGCCAGTTTCACTATGATATGTCGTGCAGAAGATCGATTCAAGTTACGTCTGAAGGGAGTTCTCTGTGCCTCTTGGATTTCAATGCCTTTTTCCTTCCCCAGTTCAGGGAAGTTCTCAGCTATTATTTCTTCAAGTACCCCTTCAGCACTTTTCCCTCTCTCTTCCTCCTCTGGGATACCAATTATGCATATATTATTTCTTTTCAGCGTATCACTTAGTTCTCTAATTTTCCCCTCATACTCCTGGATTTTTTTATCTCTCTTTTTCTCAGCTTCCTCTTTTTCCATAACTTTCTCTTCTAGTTCACCTATTCTCTCCTCTGCCTCTTCAATCCGAGCCGTCGTGGTTTCCATTTTGTTTTGCATTTCGTTTAAAGCGTTTTTCAGCTCCTCCTGACTGCTCCTTAGTCCCTTGATCTCTTTAGCAAGAGATTCTCTGCTGTCCTCTATACTGTTTTCAAGCCCAATGATTAATTTTGTGACTATTATTCTAAATTCACTTTCTGTTATATTATTTAAATCCTTTTTGATCAGCTCATTAGCTGTTGTTATTTCCTGGAGATTCTTCTGAGGGGAATTCTTCCGTTTGGTCATTTTGGATAGTCCCTGGAGTTGTGCGGACCTGCAGGGCACTTCCCCTGTGCTGTGGTGTATAATTGGAGTTGGTGGGCGGAGCCGCAGTGAGACCTGATGTCTGCCCTCAGCCTATGGCTGGGGCCACAGTCAGACTGGTGTGTGCCTTCTCTTCCCTTCTCCTAGGGGCGGGATTCACTGTGGGGTGGTGTGGCCCGTCTGGGCTACTTGCACACTGCCAGGCTTGTGGTGCTGGGGATCTGGCTTATTAGCTGGGGTGGGTAGGCAAGGTGCACAGGGGCAGGAGGGGCAGGCTTAGCTCGCTTCTCCTTAGGTGATCCACTTTAGGAGGGGCCCTGTGGCAGCGGGAGGGAGTCAGACCCCCTGCCGGAGGGGTGGCTCCGCAGAAGCACAGCCTTGGGTATTTGCGTGGAGCAAGCAAGTTCCCTGGCAGGAACTGGTTCCCTTTGGGATTTTGGCTGGGGGATGGGCGAGGGAGATGGTGCTGGGGCGCGCCTTTGTTCCCCGCCATACTGAGCTCTGTTGTCCCGGGGCTCAGCAACTCTCCCTTCCTTTGTCCTCCAGCCTTCCCGCTTTCCGAGCAGAGCTGTTAACTTATGACCTCCCAGATGCTAAGTCCCGCTTGCTGTCGGAACACACGCCGTCCGGCCCCTCTGCTTTTGCAAGCCAGACTCGAGGGCTCTGCTTGGTCGGCGGCCGCCCCTCCGCCCCGGCTCCCTCCTGCCCGTCCGTGCAGCACGCACCGCCTCTCCGCCCTTCCTACCCTCTTCCGTGGGCCTCTTGTCTGTGCTTGGCTCCAGGGACTCTGTTCTGCTAGTCTTCTGGTCGTCTTCTGGGTTAGTTAGGCAGGTGTGGGTGGAATCTAAGTGATCAGTAGGATGCGCGGTGAGCCCAGCGTCCTCCTACGCCGCCATCTTCCCCCTAAATCCTCTTTTCTTTTTAATATGAAATTTATTGCAAAATTGGTTTCCATACAACACCCAGTATTCATCCCAACAGGTGCCCTCCTCAATGCCCATCACCCACCCCCCACCCCCCATCAACCCTCAGTTTATGCTCAGTTTTTAAGAGTCTCTTATGGTTCGCCTCCTCCCTCTCTAACTTTTTTTTCCCCTCCCCGTCCCCATGGTCTTCTGTTAAGTTTCTCAGGATCCACATAAGAGTGAAAACATATGGTATCTGTCTTTCTTTGTAGGACTTATTTCACTTAGCATAACGCTCTCCAGTTCCATCCACGTTGCTACAAAGGGCCATATTTCATTCTTTCTCATTGCCATGTAGTACTCCATTGTGTATATAAACCACAATTTCTTTATCCATTCATCAGTTGATGGTCATTTGGGCTCTTTCCATAATTTGGCTATTGTTGAAAGTGCTGCTATAAACATTGGGGTACAAGTGCCTCTATGCATCAGCACTCCTGTATCCCTTGGGTAAGTAAACTTTTTATATATTCATGCAAATTTATATTAGCTAGCAACTTTGTAAAATTGAAACTTTTGTTACCTCAGAATTGTGGAGACTGTAGTCAGGTCATTTCAGGCATTAAGAACAGACTTTTTGTAGGATAAATGATTTAAATTAAATATTTCTTATTTTTCATTTTTTTTTAAATTTACATCCAAATTAGTTAGCATATAGTGAAACAATGATTTCAGGAGTAGATTCTTTAATGCCCCTTATCCATTTAGCCCATCCCCCCTCCCACAACCCCTCCAGTAACCCTCAGTTTGTTCTCCTTATTTATAAGTCTCTTCTGTTTTTTCCCCCTCCCTGTTTTTATATTATTTTTCTTTCCCTTCCCTTATGTTCATCTGTTTTGTCTCTTAGGGTCCTCATATGAGTGAAGACATATGATTTTTGCTTCCTCTGACTGACTAATTTCACTTAGCATAATACCCTCCAGTTCCATCCACATAGTTGCAAATGGCAAGATTTCATTCTTTTTGATTGCTGAGTAATACTCCATTGTATGTATAAACCACATCTTCTTTATCCATTCATCCATCGATGGACATTTGCACTCTTTCCATACTTTGGCTAGTGTTGATAGTGCTGCTATAAACATGGGGTGCATGTGTCCCTTAGAAACAGCATACATGTATCCTGTAGATAAATGCCTAGTAGTGCAATTGCTGGGGCATAGGGTAGTTCTATTTTTAGTTTTTTGAGGAACCTCCATACTGTTTTCCAGAGTGGCTGCACCAGCTTGCATTACCACCAACGGTGCATCCTCACCAACATCTGCTGTTGCCTGAGTTGTTAATGTTAGCCATTCTGACAGGTGTAAGGTGGTATCTCATTGTGCTTTTGATTTGTATTTCCCTGATGATGAGTGATGTTGAGCATTTTTTCATGTGTCGGTTGGCCATCTGGATGTCTTCTTTGGAGAAGTGTCTATTCATGTCTTTTGCCTATTTCTTCACTGGATTATTTGCTTTTTTGGGTGCTGAGTTTGATAAGTTCTTGATAGATTTTGTATACTAACCGTTTATCTGATATGCAATTTGCAAATATCTTCTCCCATTCCATCCGTTGCCTTTTAGTTTTGCTGATTGTTTCCTTTGCTGCGCAGAAGTTTTTATTTTGATGAGGTCTCAGTAGTTCAGTTTTGCTTTTGTTTCCCTTTCCTCCAGAGACGTGTTGAGTAAGAAGTTGCTGCAGCCAAGATCAAAGAGGTTTTTGCCTGCTTTTTCCTCGAGGATGTTGATGGCTTCCTGTCTTACATTGAGGTCTTTCATCCATGTTGAGTTTATTTTTGTGTATGGTGTAAGAAAGTGGCCGAGGTTCATTCTTCTGCATGTTGCTGTCCATTTTTCCCAGCACCACTTGGTGAATAGACTGTCTTTATTCCACTGAATATTCTTTCCTGCTTTGTCAAAGATTAGTTGGCCATACGTTTGTGGGTCCATTTCTGGGTTCTCTATTCTGTTCCATTGATCTGAGTGTCTGTTCTTGTGCCAATACCATGTTGTCTTGATTATTACAGCTTTGTAATATAGCTTGAAGTCTGGGATTGTGATGCCTCCTGCTTTGGTTTTCTTTTTCAAGATTGCTTTGGCTATTTGGGGTCTTTTCTGGTTCCATACAAATTTTAAGATTATTTGTTCTAGCTCTGTGAAGAATGCTGGTGTTACTTTGATAGGGATTGCATTGAATATGTAGATTGCTTTGGGTAGTATCAACATTTTAACAATATTTGTTCTTCCTATCCAGGAGCATGGAATCTTTTTCCGTTTTTTGTGTCTTCTTCAATTTCTTTAATAAGCTTTCTATAGTTTTCAGTGTATAGATTTTTCACCTCTTTGGTTAGATTTATTACTAGGTATTTTATGTTTTTTTGTGCAACTCTAAATGGTATCAATTCCTTGATTTCTCTTTCTGTTGCTTCATTGTTGGTGAATAGGAATGCAACCGGTTTCTGTGCATTGATTTTATATCCTGCAGCTTTGCTGAATTCATGAATCAATTCTAGAAGTTTTTTGGTGGAATCTTTTGGGTTTTCCATATAGAGTATCATGTCATCTGTGAAGAGTGAAAGTTTGACCACCTCCTGGCCCATTTGGATGCCTTTTATTTCTTTGTGTTGTCTGATTGCAGAGGCTAAGACTTCCAATACCATGTTGAATAACAGTGGCGAGAGTGGACATCCCTGTCTTGTTCCTGACCTTAGGGGGAAAGCTCTCAGTTTTCCCCATTGAGGATGATATTAGCATTGGGTAGTTCATATATGGCTTTTATGATCTCGAGGTATGCTCCTTCCATCCCTACTTTCCTGAGGGTTTTTTTTTTTTTTATCAAGGAAGGATGCTGTATTTTCTCAAATGCTTTCTCTGCATCTATTGACAGGATCATATGGTTCTTGTCCTTTTATGGATGTGAGGAATCATGTTAATTGTTTTGTGGATATTGAACCAGCCCTGCCTCCCAGATATAAATCCCGCTTGGTCGTGGTGAATAAGTTTTTAATGTATTGTTGGTTCTGGTTGGCTAATATCTTGTTGAGGATTTTTGCATCCATGTTCATTAGGGAAATTAGTCTATAGTTCTCCTTTTTAGTGGGGACCCTGTCTGGTTTTGGAATCAAAGTGATGCTAGCTTCATAGAAAGAGTTTGGAAGTTTTCCTTCCATTTCTATTTTTTGAAACAGCTTCAAGAGAGTAGGTGTTAACTCTTTCTTAAAGGTTTGGGAGAATTCCCCTGGAAAGCCATTTGGCCCTGGACGCTTGTTTTTTGGCAGAGTTTTGATTACTAATTCAATTTCCTTACTGGTTATGGGTCTGTTCAAATTTTCTATTTATTCCTGCTTCAGTTTTGGTAGTGTATATGTTTCTAGGAATTTGTCCATTTCTTCCAGATTACCCATTTTATTGGCATATAATTGCTCATAATATTCTCTTATTATTGTTTTTATTTCTGTTGTGTTGGTTGTGATCTCTCCTCTTTCATTCTTGATTTTATTTATTTGGGTCCTTTCCTTTTTTTTTTTTTTTTTTTTTTTTTTTTTTTTTTTTGATCAAACTGGCTTGTAGTTTATCAACTTTGTTAATTCTTTCAAAAAACCAGCTTCTGGTTTCATTGACCTGTTGTACTATTTTTTTTTTTTTTTTTTTGGTTTCAATAGCATTGATTTCTTCTCTAATCTTTATCATTTCCTGTCTTCTGCTGTTCTGCTGTTTTGGGGTTTTATTTGTTATTTTTTTTTCAGCTCCTTAAGGCATAAGTTGAGGTCGTGTGTCTGAGATCTTTCTCCCTTCTTAGGAAGGCCTGGATTTCTATATACTTTCTTCTTATGACCGCCTTTGCTGTGTCTCTGAGGTTTTGGGTTGTGGTGTTATCATTTTCATTGATTTCCATATACTTTTTAATTTTCTCTTTAACTGCTTGTTTAGCCCATTCATTCTTTAGTAGGATGTTGTTCAGTCTCCAAGTATTTGTTACCTTTCCAAATTTTTTTTTGGTTGATTTCGAGTTTCATAGCATTGTGGTCTGAAAATATGCACAGTATGATCTCGATCTTTTTGTACTTACTTAGGGATGATTTGTGTCCCAGTATATGGTGTATTCTGGAGAACATTCCATGTGCACTGGAGAAGAAAGTATATTCTGCTGCTTTAGCATAAAATGTTCTGAATATGTCTGTTAAGTCCATCTGGTCCAGTGTGTCACTCAAAGCCATTGTTTCCTTGTTGATTTTTTCATTAGATGATCTGTTCATTTTGTGAGTGGGGTGTTGAAGTCTCCTACTATGTTATTACTATCGATGAGTTTCTTTATGTTTGTTATTGATTGATTTATATATTTGGGTTCTCTCACTTTTGGTGCATAAATGTTTCCAATTGTTAGGTCTTCTTGGTCTATAGACCCCTTGATTATGATATAACACCCTTCTGCATCTCTTGATACAGTCTTTATTTTAAAGTCTAGATTGTCTGATATAAGTACGGCTACTCCAGCTTTCTTTTGTTGACCATTAGCATGATAGATGGTTCTCCATCCCCTTATTTTCAATCTGAAGGTGTCATTAGGTCTAAAGTGGGTCTCTTGTAAACAGCATATATATGGATCTTGTTTTCTTATCCATTCTGTTACCCTATGTCTTTTGATTGGAGCATTGAGTCCATTGACATTTAGAGTGAGTACTGAAAGATATGAATTTATTGTCATTATGATGCTTGTAGAGTTGGAGTTTCTGGTGGTGTTCTTTGGTCCTTTCTAATCTTTGTTGCTTTTGGTATTTATTTATTTATTTATTTATTTATTTATATATAAATATTTTCATCTTTTCTCCCCTCAGATAGTCCCCCTTAAAATTTATTGCAGGGTTGGTTTAGTGGTCACAAAATCCTTTAATTTTTGTTTCTCTGGGAAACTTTTTATCTCTCCTTCTATTTTGAATGACAGCTTTGCTGGATAACGAATTCTTGGCTGCATATTTTTATGATTCAGCACACTGAATATATCCTGACACTCCTTTCTGGCCTGCCAAGTTTCTGTGGATAGGTCTGCTGCAAACCTGATCTGTCTTCCCTTGTAGGTTCGGGACTTTTTTCCCCTTGATGCTTTCATGAGTCTCTCCTTGCCTGAGTACTTTGTGAATTTGACTATGATATGCTTTGTTGATGGTCAGTTTTTGTTTAATCTAATGGGGGTCCTCTGTGCTTCCTGGATTTTGATGTCTGCGTCTTTCCCCAGGTTAGGAAAGTTTTCCACTATGATTTGCTCACATAACTCTTCTATCCCTATTTCTCTCTCTTCCTCTTCTGGGACCCCTATGATTCTGATGCTGTTCCTTTATAATGAGTCACTTATTTCTCTAATTCTTAAATCGTGCTTTTTTGCCTGAATCTCTCTCTTTTTTCTGCTTCATTATTCTCTATAAGTTTGTCCTCTATATCGCTGATTCTCTGTTCTGCCTCATCCATCCTTGCCGCCACTGCATCCATCCGTGATTGCAGCTCAGTTATGGCATTTTTAATTTCATTCTGGCTATTTTTTACTTCTTTATCTCTTCAGAAAGTGATTCTAATCTATTTTCGATTCCAGCTAGTATTCTTATTATAGTGGTTCTAAATTCTGGTTGAGACATCTTGCTTCTATCTGTGTTGGTTAAATCCCTGGCTGTCGTTTGTTCGTGCTCTTTCTTTTGGGGTGAATTCCTTCGTTGTCATTTTGAAAGGAGAAAAGGAATTAAAGAAGTGGAAAAAATTGAAATTAAAAAAATAAAATTCAAAAATATTAAAATTAAAAATTACGGGGGGCCTGGGTGGCTCAGTCGGTTGGGCGGCCGACTTCGGCTCAGGTCACGATCTCGCGGTCCATGAGTTCGAGCCCCGCGTCGGGCTCTGGGCTGATGGCTCAGAGCCTGGAGCCTGCTTCCAATTCTGTGTCTCCCTCTCTCTCTGCCCCTCCCCCGTTCATGCTCTGTCTCTCTCTGTCTCAAAAATGAATAAAACGTTAAAAAAAATTTTAAAAAATTAAATAAAATAAAATTAAAAATTACACACACACACACAAATTGAATAGATGATGCTAGATACTAGGTGTGTTTTGGTCTGTGTGTTGAAGGTGGTTTGACAGAGAAAAAAAAGAGGGGGAGAAAAAAAGGAAATCATTTGAGAATTTGAAAAAAATGAATACACTGAAGTAGACTAAAATGAGATGATGGGGGTAAAATAGTATTTGAAAAAATATATACAAAGTAAAGAATATAGTGGCAAAAATTAAAGAAAAATATTTTTAATAAAATTAAAAATAAATATGAAATTTTTCTTTTTATATATTTAAGAAAAAAGAAAACTGAAAAAGAGAAAAAAGATAAAAAAATAAAAAAGAAAAGAAAAAAGAAATCTTTTGAAAATTTGAAAAAGTGAATACACTGTAGTAGACTAACATCAAATGATGGAAGTAAAATAGAATTTGAAGAAAATTACATAAAAGCAAAAAATATAGTAATAAAAATAAATAAAAATATTTTAAAAGAAATTGAAAGTAAAAATGAAGTTTTTCTCTTTCTGCATTCAAGAAAAAGAAAAGAAAATAAAAAGAGAAGAAAAGAAGGTAATTGAAAATTTGAAAAGGTGAATACACTGAAGTATACTAAAATAAAATGGTGGAAGTAAAGTAGAATTTGAAAAAAAATTACACAAAAGTAAAAAATATAGTAATAAATTTAAAGAAAAATATTTTAAATAAAAATTGAAAATAAAAATGAATTTTTCTTTCTGTATTCAAGAAAAAGAGAAGAATTGTAAAAGAGGAAACTAAAAAAAGAAAAAAGAAAGAAAGAAAATTGATTAGATGTACCTGTGAACAGATTGAAGTGGGACTGAAATTGCTTCATTTTCCCCTAGAAGTCAGACTATGTAGCGCTTTATAGTCTATAAATTAAGCTGGCGGTGAGACTTGTGTTCTTGAAGAACGAAGTTGGCCCATTTGGGCAGAGTTCAATGTAACAGCTCCGCTATCCGCTAGATGGCACTGCTAGCCTACTGGGGTGGATTGTTGCGGGGCTCGTAGGTGCGTATGCGCATGCACGGGAGTGGTGAAAATAGTGCCACCCAGCTAACCAGTCTGTTCTCCCAGATCAGCAATTAGCAAACCTCTCTCCCGAGTTTTGTCTTAGATGCGGCTGTTTTCTCTGGCTCCTTACTTCTGAAGGACTGGGGCTTTGACCCATTCCATCCCTCTGTGGGAGGGTCTCACCGAGCAATGGCCGAATGAGCAATGGCTGAATATCGGCTGCACCCAGGAATGCCCGCTGGACTCTGCTGCTGCTGGTGCCCCAAGACTGCAGCCAGGTGCCAGCCCGCCCCAGAAAAATTTCGTGAGACAGTGTAGCAGCAGCGTTTCAAGGATTATGGAAAATCACAACACACATCTGGCACCAGGCTTCACCCTTAACGACCTTGTTCCAGCACCAGAGAATGTGGCTCTTCTCAGGGGTCTGCTGGGACCAGGCGGCTTTAACAGTCTCTACCAAATGTCCTTCCAGCAGTGGAACTGCTTTTCCCTGTGTGGCCCGAGAAACTCACGGACCCCACTCTGTTCCTGGGGATTCACCCTTCCCACCAGAGCACTGACAGGTATCGAGCTATAGATTTGCAGCCTTTGCACTCCCCTTGTTTACAGTCTTAATGGAATTTAAACCCTCTCCTTTCTCCTTTCTCCCTTTTTAGTTTAGTCCCTGCGGCTATTTCCAATTTTCGAGTTTCTCTCCAGCTGCTTTTGGGGAGGGGTGATTTTCCCGTATTCTCTCTCCCTCCCCAGTCTCCATCCTCTCTCTGCCTGCAAAAGCGGTTCCCTACCTTTTGCAGCATCTTGCTCCCCAAATTCACCTTTCCGTGCTGTGTACCTGCTGAATTTTGTGGTTCAGGTTGTGCAGATTGTTGTGTTAATCCTCCAATCAGTTTTCTAGGTGTGTAGGATGGTTTAGTGTTGGTCTGGCTATATTTTGTGGACGCAAGACACAAAAATCTTCAATGCTGTTCTGCCATCTTGGCTCCTCCCTCAACCAACTGCTAAGTTAAATATTTCTGATTAATGATTGAAATCTGTCCTTTTTCACTATTCAAACTTTCTCACTTAACAGACTGGTATCTGAATACACTTTTCTAAGAAATTCTAAATCATTCCAGAATAACTATTTAATATAAACAAACCACCAATGAGTATTTTAGTAGAGCCTTGAAAACAGCCACCTTATTCATGACAGCTAAATCCAAGGTTGGATTGGCATTCTGAGGACTCCATGGGTTTGCTTGGGTGGCTTCTCAGTTAACTGTTCTCACAATTACACAGGGATCATTTTTAAACTTAACTGTGAGAATGAACTGAATGGACATATTGTGGCTCTGCCTTCTGCTTTGAAAATGGGACTTCAGGGTTGCCTGAGTGGCTTAGTTGGTTAAGCGTCTGACTCTTGGTTTCAGCTCAGGACATGAGTTCATGGTTTTGTGAGTTCAAGACCTGCATCAGTCTCTGTGCTGGCAGCTTGGAGTGTGCTTGGGATTCTCTACCTCTCTCCCTCCCTCTCTGCCCCTCCTGGCTTGCACTGTCTTTGTCTCTCTCAAAATAAATAAACTTTAAAAAAATAAAAGAAAATGGGACATCACTGGGAGCATGTTGTCAACTGTTAGACATGGCATTTTTGTAAATTTTCAGATTGGATACATAATATGCCTAAGCAGAAGGCATGGTCTTGGTAATACTCAGACTCAAAATATCAAATCAGTATTGTAGAACTCTACATTCCTTAATATGGTCCCCAGTTCTTGGGTATTTCAGAATGAGAGTTCTGCGACTGTGGCCTTCATGAAGAGGCACCATACCACAGTAATTAAGACCATAGGTACTAGACTTTGTTTAGGCCTAAAGCCTGTCTTTACCACTTACCGACTATTGGATTGGGACACTTTTTTTTAACCTCAGTCGAGAATAGTTTCCTCATCTGTTAATGATGTAGATAGTATAAGCACCTATCTCATACAGCAGTTGTGAGGATTAGCAGTGTTCATTCAAGCAATGTGCCAAGCATTTAGTAAATGTTAACTACTATTATTTATCATGAGTCTGATAGTTCTCATTGGGACCCAAGGTATTAGATACCATTTGGCCTTATATTCATGAAGTTTTTCATGTAGATTCAAATATGTCTATTCTGGAGATATTGTAGGCTGCCATGTAGTCTTCTGCATTTACCTCATCATTTTAATTTCCACTCCCATGCCTCTAGAGGCCTGTTAAAAACAGTTTAAAGATGCATGGAGAGTGCTTACATACCTTCTATTTTGAATAAGCCAAGGTAGTTCTGACCTCTTATTTGCTTGTCCTAAATCTTCAGATTAGTTTCCATGGTGGCTGGCAACCACACTAACTTTCCAGGGGGGAGAAATATAGGAAATCCTATTTTTTTCATGTATAAATCTATAGATACATTGCTTTCAGCATCCTGATAGTCACCTGGTAAACGATAGTGATTTTCCCTATATGTTGACTGAAGTGGTAATAAAACTACCTAAAACAGTGACAAAAATTGGCACAAGGAACTTTGATAGGCATTGGCCAGAGAAAGAGTTGACATACATGCCCCTTTCTTATTCTTCACTCAAAGTTCTGATGCTCCTTTGCAATGATTGTGTATGAGGGGTAACTATTCTCTTAGCCAGTGGGAGTGTACATCTGACACTTTGTATTACTAGACTTACTATTTTTGTTTTTTAGGAAAAGGTAATTCATTTTTTGAGTTTTTTTTATTTTTAGATATCCTTAGACTAACTGTAAAGATAATACTGAGTATTTCTACATACTCATCACCCTACTTCCCTTTATATTTAAATCTTATACAACCATGGCACAATTATCAAAACTAAGAAAATAATCATGGTACAATAATATTAACTAACAGAATTTATTAAGATTTTATCAGTGTTTCTACTAATGCTCCAGAATCCATTTCAGGAACTTACATGGCAGGTAGTTGTCATATTTTCTTCTCCTCCAATTTGTGACAGTTCTTTAGTCTTTCCCTGTCTTTCATGACCTTGATACTGTTGAAGAGTAGTGGATAGTTATTTTTAGCATATCCCTCCATTGAGGCTTTTCCGATGTTTTCTCATGATTAGATTGAGGCTACACATTATTGGAAATGCTAACAGATATTCCCTTTTTTGTACAGTCTCTCAGGGGGTACATGATGTTATTATATGTTACAGGTAATGATAATCTTGATCACTTGGTTAAGGTGGTGTCTGTTAGTATCTACTGTAAATTTACTATTTTTCTATTTGAAATTACTAGATATTTTTGGGAAGATACTTAGAGAATATGAAAATATCCTATTTCTGCTTAAGCTTTGCCCACTAGTATTAGCATCCATCAGGTGATCTTCCCTGCAGCAATTATTACTATGATGTTCTAATAGTGGTTTTCGATTTCCCTCATTCTTTGTACATTTATTATTAGAAATTGGACTTCTTCTATAACAAAGGGTTGTTTTTATAGTATTCATTCATTCATTCATTCATTCTTTTCTTCATTCATTCATTCACTTATGTTTTATACCAGAACAAACTAATAGATATTATCTTATTCTTTGGGTTATAATTCTATATTATTTTTATTTAGTTTCTTGCTCAAATTACTCAACCTTTGACCATTGGAATCTCTTTCAGATGAGCTCCTGTGCTCAACATGCCCTTTATCTTTTTTTTAAAAAATCGCTTCCTTATTTTCATTACCACAGATGCATCAGGTCTATCTTTTGTTTTCCATATTCCAGACCTGGAATCAACCAGTCCTTTGTTTAGTGGAGAGTGATATATATATATATATATATATATATATATATATATGTATTTTAGAGCAAGAGAGAGCAAGCATGTGAGCAGGAGAGAGAGGAAGAGAGAGGGAGGGAAGGAGGGAGAGAGAGAGAGAGAGAGAGAGAATGAATATCATAAACAGGCTCCACACTCAGTGCAGAGCCTGATGCAGGACTCAATCCCATGACCCTGAGATCATGACCTGAGCTGAAAACAAGAGTTGGACACTCAACTGACTGAGATACCCAGGAGCCCCAAGAGGGTGATATTTAAAACCATGATCTGTGTCTTAAGTGTGCTTGCTATTGGGATATCTCTGCTTCTAACCCCTCTCAGTGGATATAGCTAGGAAATATATGTATATACATACATACATATATACATATATTTCCTAACTTATATGTACACACATCTATATTTATTTCTGTATGTATCTGGATTACATTAAGAAAAAACCATGAGTGTATATTGATACCTATGACTCCAACCCAGTATGCAGCGTTCATTTTAGCCTCCTCCTTTTCCTTATTTGTACTTTTTGTCTCTGACACTGAGAAACCTGGTTCTCATTATCTACAACATATTTACTTAGTTTTTAACTCTATTATATTAATTAGGTAGTTTCAGAATCCTTATGAGAAACACATTTGTGAACTAGAGTGCAGTGTTTGTATAGCTTTTTTTTTGTTTTTTAGCCTTATAATATCCAGTCATCACGTTGTTTTTCAAAGTTATTTAGGTTAGCTCTTTTTTTCCCTTCTCCTTCACCATGTGACTTGATTGTAATACAATTATATTTATTTGTCACAGTCTTCAGTTCATCACCCTCTCCCCTGACAATTGGGCTGAATGTTCTAAAATTTAAATACAACTATTCCATGGGGTTTTTGACAAATGCAGATAGTAGGTTTCCACTAATACCATACAGGACAGTTCCATCACTCTGAAAAGTTCCTCCTGATGCCCCATTATGATCAGACCTTCCCCTCACCCCTAATGCTTGGCAACCACTGACCTTTTTTTATCCACATGGATTTCTGTTTTCCAGAGTGTAATATACATGCAATCATATGATGTATATGATTTTTTAACTTGAATTTGGCTCTTTAACTTAGCAAAATACATTTAAGATTCATCCAAGTTGTATGTGTTGGTAGTTCCTTTCTTTTTAGACCTGGTAGGATGCACCATCGTTTGTTTAACCATTAACCGATTGAAAGGCATTTAGATTATTTCTACTTTTTCACTGTTATGAATAAGGCATAATAGCTCTAAGCATTTGTGTATAGGTTTTTGTGTGAGCATAAATTTTCATTATTCTTGGGTAGGTACCTAGAAATGGGATCAGTAACTTTAAAAAGTATTTATTCAAGTATCCAGAGAAGAAAAAGGAAAACCTAAGTATTCAGTACCATATTTTGGTTATTACCACATTAATCCTGTACCATTTCAGTGTAGTTTCGTAACTCCCAACTTTACATCACCATCACCATTTACTCTCAGAATCTTCTGATTTTGAATCTTCTTGTTTTATAATCCTGTTCCTGTTTTATAATCTCCATAGTGATCCAACATGTTCTATTCTGGTTTATTTTTCCATAGATTAAGGTAGGCCCTTGATCACACCTTCCCTGACACAAATATACTTAGGTGCAAAATGGGTATTCTTGAAGCCAGGTCCTAACCCTGTTTACTAGTTTCTGAAAAACATTGACTTTTAATGACTATTTTTTAAGGAGATTCCCTTTGTGTAGTCAGAATGAGCAATGACCTATCTGACATTAATTGAGAGTCTTCTTAAAGAACCCCTGTCCTAATATATCAAATGTATCAACTTGCTACAGAGCTCGGAGTTGCTGTCATTAGCATCATTCTTTTGGGCCAAGGTTCAGTCGTTTTCTTGTTTCTGTTAAAAATGCATATTTTTAATCTGTGAAGGCAGATGTGCTAGCACATTAGCTAGTTGTCACCTCAGAGAGATTGCAGCTCTGATCTCTGATATTCTTCTCTACTGACACTTTTCATTAGTCTGCAAATACCCAGTTCTGTTTCACTAAACTGTGAGCTCCTAGACTGAGGGTAGAGTTCATCTCTGTATTCCTAGTGGCTGGTATGTAGTAGGTGGTCCATATATACTTCTCGAATGGATGAATAAATGCATGATGAGTACATGATGCTTAGAGGGTGAGGAATTTGTAGGGAAAGGCTCTTCATATTTTGCATATGCAGGAAAAGGCAAACCTAAATGGAAGGACATAGTAGGAGTTTGGAGCACCAGAGATCAGTAGGATGGTATAGTTCTGTCATGGAAACAGTGGACACGTAAATATGGTAACTAATTGAAGGCCAGCCACAAAGTTCAAAGGTTTTAGGAAGCTGTGGCTGGGGGGGGGGGTGGGGTGGGCTCTGGGGACAGGATGGGCTAAAATCTCAATCTTGTTATTTATACAGGAATTTGGTTTTTACTTCAAGTAATATGGGGATCAATTTGGGATGCAGTGTTTGATTAGAAGAATAACTTGATCTGACTTTTATTTTAACAGGATCACTCTGATTACCTTCTTGGGAGTAGAATGAGGTGGGAGGGCAAGGACAGCATCAGAGGCATCAGTAAAAAGGCTATTTCAGTAAATGTAAGCTGGAGGTGAGAGTGGCTTGGATTCGTATAGATGCAGTGGAAGTTGTGAGAAGTAGTCAGATTCAGCATATATGCTGAAGGTAGAGTTGTTGGCATTTTATGATGTGTAATACTAGATCTCTTTCCTCTGTGTAACAAAACAGAATAAAGCAAAACAAAACACTATGATGTCTACCAACTATAAAGTAGAAATTGATATTAATAGTTAAAGCAGAACTAATTTCCCAGTAAAGCAAAACTTTCTTGATGTCAAGTTACCTTGGAATCAGTGTGTTTCTGCCAGCTGATATAAGGCCTTCAAGTCCATGTTTTCCAGCTACCTTCTATAAGGAGCTTTAGCAGAGGAGTATTTACATTACCTCTATTCCTGCTGATTGAATCTGTAGCAAACAGAACAGTGTGTATAATTTTATCTTACTTGAGAGGATTTCTGGCTATGGATCTGTCACTCCTCATATGGGGAATAGAATTATTTCAGGGTATATACTGCTTGCAGGAAAAGCTTTTACCTAGTGAGGTAAATACGCTAAGAAAACAATTTGATCAGATATGGGTTCATGAAACCCACATATCCACCCATGTACACACATTCAGCTTCATGTGTTTTAAGTGAAAGTCTCTCTGGTCCTGATATGAGAAGACAGAGTCTTGGTTAGAATAACAAGTGATACTTTAATCCCTGGGTAAAATTTTCATTGCTGAACTTCTTCTACTGATTACCCAGATGGTTTTATAGGATTGTGTAACACCTGTTCTGAAAGCATATTAATGAATATGTAAGCCTCTGATTTGTATGTTGATTTATGTCACTTGGATTGGAATTAAACTCCTTAATTCATTAGCACCTCTCAGAATAGTGCCCCTTCCCGTTTATTACTATAACATAATTAGGCATACAAGCAGCAAGGGAAGTGATGTTAAGGGGACCTGAATCCCTCAGAAGACTTGTAGTTTCATGATTGAACCTAACTTGATTGAAAAATATAATCTACCTTCACTCCAGGGTCTGTGGCAGTGTCTGACAGCAATCTCCAGGAATCCTGTCACCAGGGACAGCAAGCAGATGCAGTTTGGTTGAGATCCCTCCTTTGCAGGGATGACATTTGGCCCTTTCTTCGAGGTGAGAGCTAGAGAAGTTCTTTTTATTTCTGTCAGTGTCCCTCTCTACAGGGTAGTAGCTAGAGACTGAAGCTTGCATGCAAGAGGGTGCCTATAACAGAAATAGTTATATCCCAGTTTGTCTGAAAACTCAAGGGAAATTAGGTTTTGATGGACCCCTCTTTGGACAGAAGTAAAATTTTCAAAATCTAAGTGTTGAAGATTTAAGTGATAATTCTGGATCTTTGTCTCTTATTGCGCTTCAATTACTGTGAAAAGTATGACAAAGTCAGAAAGTTTTCTCTTCCATCATTATTTAAATAGATTAGAGTTCTCAGAATGTTCATAGGCACATTACTAATTCCTAGAAAATCTATTTTTACAGAGTGTATTTTATGTCTGTCCATTCTGTAAAAATATAATTTTACTTGGTGAAGATATATATATATATATATATATATATATATATATATTCAGAGCCAGTATATGAACCTCATAAGAAAATTATTCTCATGATTTTGTAATCTCATGACATATACACAGAGAATAACACAACACAATCCACAAGCAGGCAGTAAGAAACAAAAAGGTATCAGTAATAAAAATATTTTAATTTATTAAAATTTTAACAATTATTTATCGAGCAATTATTATATGCTAAGAACTGTTGTAGGAGATATAAATACACATGTGGGCAAAACAGATGAAATCCCTGTTCTCATATGTTCTATTATGTGTGTTAATTGGGGGTGTGAGACAATCAATAATAAATAAGGCAACATACAAGGTGATTTTCATAAAGAGACAAATGCTATAAAGAAAATGGAGTTCTGTGATAGAGTGCCTGTGGGCCTGTGTGATGAGGCTAAGCCAGAGTTTACAAGGTAATCAAGGAAGGTCATTCTAAGAATGGGATGTTTGAGAGTTGAGACTTAAACAACAAGGAGTGGACCATGTGTAGACCACAGTACAGTGACTTCCAGAAGGATTAACAAGGGCAAAGGCCCTAAAGTGGCAACCACGTTGGCATGTTTGGCAAGAATGGAGGTAGGAAGGACAGTTAGGATGTTCTTGCAGTGGTATAGGCATGAGATGATGGTGGCCTTGAACTAGCAAGAGAGCAATGGAAATGGAGAGAACTGAATGGGTTCAGGGTATATTTTGGTAGTGGAGTTGATAAAATTTATAGATGTATTGCATATGGGAGGTAAGAGAAAGAGATTCTTAAATAATAACTCCTAGGTTTTTGGATTAAGCAGTTGGGTGGGTGGTGGTGTGACACTAACTGAGGTGGAAAATACTAGAAAAGAAACATATTGGGGTGTGAGTGGAAATCAAGAGTCCTGTTTTGTACATGTTAAGTTTGAGATGCCTATTAGACACAAAAATGATTGCCAATAGTCATCACTATAAAGCTCATGTTCATACAGAAGCTCCTTAGGCTTTCTGTCAGAGGTATTTTTTTTTTATTTTATGCACAGATTAAATGAACTTGGTTCTCCAGGTTTTTAAACCACAACAGTAAAAACTTGAACTCTCCCTCTCTTTTGCAACAGATACCATATGTCAAACTGCCTACTGAAATTATTCACCCAACCTAACATGTTCAAAGCTAACTCTGTGATCTTCCTCTTCATGCTTGTTCCTTTTACATCTTTTATCTTTATCAGTGGTTCACCCCATGCCCCAAGTTTATTCCTAGACTCTGCCCCTCCATCACCCCAATGTTTAGTGGATTACTAAGTCGTGTCTCAGTGTCTCTCTGATATCTCTCTTGCTCTTCATCTAAGCTGCTACTACCATTCAAGATAACATTACTTCTTGCCTGGGTTAGCATATAAACATATGCTGCTATACCATCTTCTTAAATCACCTTTTACCCTCTATGTTTTGGGTAACTCCTGTTTATTCTTCAGAGTTCAGCTCAGAGATAACTTTTTCCAGGAAGACTTCACAGACATCTCCAACTTGTCCCTCACCCCGTTTAGATTAATTAACCCCTATTATATGGCCCTATAATGTCCCATAATTATTGTTATTATAGTATATATCACTTGGTGTTATAATAGCCTCTTTATTTGCCTCTTCAACTGCACTGTGAACTTGTAGATGTCAGAGATTGTATCTCTTATTGTCACATCTGCATTGCCCAACATGGTGTCTGACATGTGATTGGCATTCAATTCTTTTTTTTTACTTTTTTTAAAGTATATTTATTTTTGAGAGAGAGAGAAATAGAGAAAGAAAGCAAGCACAGGGTTGGGGTGGAGGGGCAGAGAGTGAGTGAGAGAGAGAGAATTCAAGGACTCTTAACTGACTGAGCCACCCAGGTGCCCCTCAATAAATGTTTTTGAACAAATGAATGCTTGAAGCAAATTAGAATGAAAACCTTGTTAAAGGTAAACTGACAATGGTAAGTAATGGTAGCTTATACTTGTATAAGTGAGGAAGGAAACAATGAAATAAGCCATAAAAATCTCAAAAAATACCATACTCTGGGGTGATTTAGCATTGGGACTGTAAGTATTACACTGCATTATGATTTTGCATTATAGATTATATAGCATAATGCAGTCATTCCCATTAGTTTTAAAGACACTGGGGCATCTAGAAAAGACTATATTTAGTTGTCTCCGTTTAAGAAAGTGTAGGAGTATGTACTACCCTAATATGTCCTATGACTCATGTACACCAAATCAAGTTGAGGAAAAACGATTATAAACCAATAATTTTAACACAATCAGTTCTGGAACTTATGTGTTTCCCTCCAAATTGGTATGCAGGTTTAGATACAGACAAAGAATATCAGAACGAAGCTCAAACCAACCTTTTATTTATACACCAAGGTGCTACTGAGTTCACTTTTCGAGAGCATCCTAAAAATCTCATATACTAGACAATAACAGAAAATATTTCTCTAAATAGAAATGTCTTCAAAATGCCCATGATATGTGTAAAGTTGTTAATGATTTGATGTAAATAAGGATGGAATTGATGACTTCTGCCTAGACCCTCTGCTTAATTGCTCTATACCACTATACATTGTACTCTTTGGCCTCATTTTCCTGTCCCTGATGTTTTCCCTAAAGCTCTGTCTCCAATTGATTAGCTCAATAAATTGCTATAGTATACAGAATATAGATAATAAAGATCTGAGCAAGTATGAATCCACAGTAAGTGGTCAGCAACCTTATAAATATTTATTAAGATGTGGTTAATGCCCATCACTTAGAGGCAGCCAAACCAGGATAAATTGGCTATAATCCACTCACTGCTTACATCTTCATAGAATTATCTTTTGCAGGGATGGGTGTTTGGAGTTGGAATGGGTAAACTGAGTAGACTGGGGGAAGAGGGATTATTGCAAACCAATAAAAAAAAAGTGCTAACTCCATTCAGAATCCTTTTCTGAACATGTAATACTAATCAAACTCTTAAAAATATAAATTACTTTTTCTTAGAGATAAAGCTCTCATTAAAGTGAGAGAGAACTGTATGATTTTAGGATGGGCAACTGATAGCTTTCTATTATCCAGTTTTGAGTGGGCCTGGAAGTGTGACATGTTGCATAGGAGTGGGATGGGACTGAGAGAAAAACACCTTTCAAGGACACCAAGATTCATTTATATGTTTTTAAGGTCAGGATTTTGTAAAGAACACAAAAATAAAAACACAAAAATACTTTATATGCAACAAAAAAATTATTCTACACTTGGTGCCTAATACTAGAAGGTCTACACATAGGGAGTTGTCTGATAAGAGTTGACATAAAGTCTACAAGTCATGAAGATAAACTAATATTTATTTACTGTTTACTATGTGCTATATTTCACAGTTTTCCTTTTCTCTTAATTTAATCTTCACATCAATCTTATGAGGTAGGTACTATTATCTCATTTTCCAGATGAGAAAATTAAGGGCTCCAGGAGGTGACATTAATTGCCCAAGATAACATAGGAAGTGATGGAATTGTTATTCAAATGCAGATATCTGGGACTCCAAAAACTATGCACTTTCCACTAAAATATGTTGTTATGTCCACCTGCAAGCACCATATTCCTTTCCATTCTCTACATCTTCACCCATGTTTCTTGGTAGGGAGATAAATTTCACATGTTGGCTTTGCAAAATCTGAAGTGTGAATGTGGAAACACCTGGTCACAATTCTATAACCCCAGAAATGCTTGGATTGTTTGCACAAGTGATTTATAGCAGGACTGGTTTTAACGTGATTTTAGTACTGCATAATCTGAGGGGCTCAGAGAGCTCTCTCACCAGCATTTCATGTGGGCCAAGGAAGGTCGTATTAAAGATTCTAGATAGAAGTGAGAGCTCTGTAGGAGTGAGAGAATAATCCTGCTGAGTCTTAAATAGTGCTCAGATACCTGTAAGATGCTCTCCTGGAAGTGGCTTTGAGGATGGAGTCACATTAAGGCTCCAGCATAGAATTATGTGGTTTATAAATACATTGTTTCAGCCAAGTGTGGCACCTCTGATGGATACTAATGGATATGCTAGTTATAATCAGAACAGGATTTTTAAAAGAAGAGAAATACAGAATGCATTTAACGTTTTACACTGGAAAATTGACAATATTTCTTTCAACTGAGATAGAAACCAAAATATTTCAGTTGCTCCTGTGACACTAATGAATCACAGACATGGTGAGCTTGCCAAAGACACAGAAACAAAATATATTCTTTGTTGAGCCTGAAGAATGTCAGGGTAGAAGTGTATTTTTATTCAGGCTTCAACTTTGAATAAATGAATGAATGAATGAATGAGAAGTTCTTTTGTATTCTTCTGTTCCTCCCTGAATTCTGAAAACATTTTCTCAAAGACACAATGTTAGAAATGGTGTTATTTCTTCCAGTATGAAAAATTCACTAAGACCTATCTGTATACAAGTTGTAGTAACAAAAACTGTTTATTGAGAACTTACTATGTTTTAAGCACTTTTTTTTTTAATTTTTTTTTCAACGTTTATTTATTTTTGGGACAGAGAGAGACAGAGCATGAACGGGGGAGGGGCAGAGAGAGAGGGAGACACAGAATCGGAAACAGGCTCCAGGCTCCGAGCCATCAGCCCAGAGCCTGACGCGGGGCTCGAACTCACGGACCGCGAGATCGTGACCTGGCTGAAGTCGGACGCTTAACCGACTGCGCCACCCAGGCGCCCCTGTTTTAAGCACTTTCTAATGTAATACCCACAATAATCATGTGATACTGTGCACTATTATTGATATTACTTTACAGATGAGGAAATAGGCTCAGAGAGCTTACATTTATTGATCTATGTCACACAGCTAGAGCCTAGTGATTTTATTTATGTCTTTATTTATGTATTTATTTATGTATTTATGTATGTATATATTTATTTATTTTCAGCGTTTTATTTTTTAATTTATTTTTTTGCCTATCATCAATGTCTTTATTTATTTTTCTTTTAATATGAAATTTATTGTCAAATTGGTTTCCATACAACACCCAGTGCTCATCCCAACAGGTGCCCTCCTCAATGCCCATCACCCACTTTCCCCTCCCTCCCACATCCCATCAACCCTCAGTTTATTCTCAGTTTTTAAGAGTCTCTTATGGTTTGGCTCCCTCCCTCTCTAACTTTTATTTTGAGCCTAGTGATTTTTAAATAACTCCTATAACTACCGCACTGTTGCTTAAGGATTACGTGTATAGAGTACCCTTAAGTAACTAGACCAAGATAAAGCACAGAGGTAGTAGTAGAGATAAAGAATTAAACTCAGTCTTACTTGAGGAACCAACATTTAACAGAACATTTAACCAGAACCTTAAAATGCCCCATAAGTACCTAACTAACAGTAGGATCTTGTCCAAGGCTTGTTTCTATAAATAAGACATAACTTATGTAAAGTAGCTATTATCACTGATTGTTACAGGGTAGAGGTGAAAGGGCAAGGCAGTCACCTTTCTATATTATATCTACACTAAAAGTACATCATTCTACTCAAAAACCTTTAATGCTTTCCTAATGCCTAGAGAACCAAGTTCTGATTCTTTATCTTCATGTTCAGGGTCTGCCATACAAGGGCCACAACAGAACTTGGCAATTTGATCTTAGACTATTTACCTATGCTCCAGACTAACTGCGTCACTTGCTCATCAAATATGCTATGTAATTACTTGTTGTGTCTGTGCTTTTGCTTAAATTGTCTCCTTTTTCTGTTCACCTCTGGAAGATGATTTCCCTTCTGCTCCTTCTATGCCCTGCTCCCCCCAATAATCTCTATCTGTCAAAATTGTATCATCCTTTATTGCTCTTCTCAAATACCACGTATTAAAAATAATTTTTTTTATTTTATTTTATTTAGGTATTTTATTTTATTGACACACAGCTTTACCTTAGTTTTAAGTATATGGACATAATGTCCTGCCAGACAATAGCTTAAGTACAGAGAAATGAGTAGTTTGGAAACTCATTTACTGATTGTAGAGCTTACCCCTCTCAGAGCAGTTCTTCCCAGGTGTGGTTGGAGGATCATTGTAGTGAAGGATAGCAAAGTGTTTTTTTCCGCAGTTTTATTCATATTACTTCTTTAAACTTTTTTTTATTGAGATACAATTGACATAAAACATTATCTGTACAACATATTGATTTGGTACTTTTATATATTACAATATGATTATCACCACAGTATTAGCTAGCCCCTATATTATATCACATAATTATAATTTCTTTCTTGTGGTGAGAACAGTATTATACAGCCACGAGAAAAAAGAAATCCTGCCATTTGTGACCAATCCTGCCATTGGATGGACCTTGAGTTGAGGTAAGTCAGGTGAAGAAAAAGACAAATACTGCATGATATCATTTATATATGGAATAGAAAAAAGCTGAACTGTAAAACCTGAATTGAATAATGATTACCAGGTAGTGGAGTAGGGGAGTGGAAGGACTGGGAAGATGTTAAAGGTACAAAGTTGCAAGTAGTAGATAAATTCTGGAGATTTAATATATAACATATTGATTGTAGTCAGTAATACGGTATTACAAACTTCAAACTAGATCTATGATCCATTTGGAGTTAATTTTTGTGAAGGGTATTCAAATATCACTTCTTCAGGCAGCCTTTTCAGAGTACCTTCTACCATGAAGTGGATATGACTTCGCTCTCCTTATAACATACTGAACACTTGTTTTTTTCTTCTGTCGTGATTGGGGTGACCATATAATTTATTGTTCAAATTGGGATACTTTTCTGAGCGAAAGAGTGTGCTACTAATAATTATATCAGGATAACAGACACAAACTGGAACTGTCCTTATGGAAACATTAATTATAGTATATCTTATCTTACCCATATTTTAGTCATTTCTGGACTTAACCGAAGCATTTTGTGAACTTCAAAGGATTTTCTCAACTCCTTAGCATCATCTTCCTATTTCCTGAAGTTCCCAACATATTTTTGAATGTACATAGAAGCCCTCTTATCTAAAGTGATTCTACCTACTTAGTCAATTGAAAAAGTTAGGTAAAGGAAATATCAAGTAAACATGATACCTACTTATCTTACACATATTTTTTCTCAAAATATATAAATATTTATTTGTTCACTTATCTTTTGATCTAGGAACTACCAAGTCCGTTTCTTTGAGGGTGAGTTTATTGACCGGTACCCCATGAACTCTTTTTTTTTTTTTTTTTTTTCAGAAACAACACTTATAAGGCATTAATTCTGATTTTCAGGGCAGTTTTTTAAAGTAGAGTGAGATACTAAAGATGCTTGCAAAGTAATAATTCTATAATTTTTTTACAATTAAAAAAACATAAAATTTATGATCTTAACCATTTTAAGTATACAGTTCATTGTTTTTAAATACATTCATAATTTTGTGCAACCATCACCACCATTTACCTCCATAACTCTTTTCATCTTGCAAAATGAAATTTTATACCTATTAAACAATAACCCTATATACTTCTTTCCGCACATATCCTGGCAACCACCATTATATTTTTCGTCTCTATGATTTTGACTACTCTAAGTACCTAGTGTAAGTGGAATCATACAATATTTGTCTTGTTGTGACTGTCTTATTTCACTTAGCATAATATCCTCAAGATTCATCTATGTTGTAGCATGTGCCAGAATTTCTTCATTTTTTAGGTTGAATAATACTCCATTATATGTATATACCACACTTTGCTTATCCATTCACCCATTGCTGGACGTGTGGGTTGTTTCCACTTTTTAGGTATTGTGAATCATGCTGCTGCTATGAACATGGGTGTGTAAATATCTCTTTGAGAGTTTGCTTTCAATTCTTTTGAGTATATACCCAGAAGTAGGATTGATAGATCACATGGTAATTCTATTTATAATTTTTTTGAGACATACTGTTTTCCACAACAGCTGTTTTTATATTTATATCAACAATGCACAAGGGTTCCAATTTCTCACATCCTCTCCAACACTTGTTATTTATTTATTTTTTGATAGTAGCCATCCGAATGGGTGTGAAATAGTAGCTTATTGGAGTTTTGATTATTTTGCTAATGATTAATGATGTTGAGCATGTTTTCATGTGCTTATTAGTCATTTTTATCTCTATTTTGGAAAAACATATATTCAAGTCCTTTGCCCATTTTTGAATTGAGTTTTTTGTTGTTGAGTTTTAGGAGCTCTCTATGTATTGTGAATATTAACCCCTTATCAAATATATGAATTGTAAGTATTTTCTCCCATTCTGTGGATTATTGCCTTTTTACTCTGCTGATATTGTCTTTTGATGCTGATATTGTCTTTTGATGCACAAAATTTAAAAATTCTCATGAAGACCTATTTGTCTTTAGCAGGTCTTTCCAAATCTTTTAATGTAATTTTTCAGAGAAAGGAATCTCTTTCATACTTCATTTATTTGCATAACATTTTATTAAACTACCTAATCAAATAACAATTAGAAACAAGTTTTGTAAACAATCCCAGTTGACTCTTGGTAAGCACTTTGGGTGGGAGCAGAAGCACATGACAAAATTAGAGACTAACCTACCAAAAGCAATGGCTCAGTGAACCTCAGATATCAGTTAGTATGTTTTACAGAGCGTGTGGAGAAGTTTTGTTGATCTGGTGTGTTAGTTAAGTGGAGATTTAGTTAAGAGAACATTTAGTGTATAAGGTTCTAGTAAATACTAGTTGAGTTTAATTGAATTTAACTAGTAAATACTTGTTGAGGTTAATTGAATTTATCTGAGTCTTTAGGAGGAAGTTTTTCCACCCTCCATTTTTACTGATTTATCCTCTGTGTCTGTGAAAGAAGAAATGCATATAGGAGGACCTATTTTATTAAAATTTAAATTTCAACCCTTGTTCCTCTTGGCATGGCTTATCCTTCCTCAGCACTTATTTTTTTTTCTCCATAGTACTTTCCACCATCTGATATACTAAATATATTATTTTTTTAGATGTATATTGTCATCTTACACTAGAATCAAACAAAGGTCAATAAGTACAGGAATTGGGGGCTCTTTTATTCACTGATGTATCCCTAGAGCCTAGAAATAGTGACTGAGATATAGTAGGTGCTCAGTAAATATTTACTGAATGAATACATGCATGATAAAATGGTTTTATAGTCTGTCAAAGCTGCAAGGAACCTTTGAGATAATCTAGTTCAATCCTTTTATTTTATATAGATATAGCATAGCATGGAAGTTTAGTCTGGGACACATAGGCAGATCTGGGTTCAAATTAATCACTTACTTGCTGTGTGATTTTGGGCAGATTACTTAACTTTTCTGTGCCTGAGTTTTCTCATATTTAAAATGAAGTTAATAACAGTGACCTATTTTATAGGGCAAACTGAGAGGATTTACTGGCATTATGCATGCAAAACACTTAGTATAGTGCCTAAAACATGGTCAATTTGTATCAGTCAAGCTTAAGAAATTGATATCAGTTCAAGGATTGACTATAGAAAGAATTTAATGCAGGGAATTGGTAATTAGGGGATGGATGAGCTAGGAATCAAACACGGGATGGTAAGGTAATCCATAGACTAACAATAATAGCAAACTAGGACTCAGAGGGATGAATAGGAGGTGCTGGTATTACCAGAGCCCAGAGGCTTAATAATCTGAGGTAAGCTTGAAACTTAGCCTATCTGTCAGGAACTGAATCTATAGGGAAGATTCAGCTGCTATAGGAGATGCCATTCCAGGTGGAGAGGGGAAAGGAGAAATACCCTGGTTTTTCCTTCCTAGTACATAGGGTCCCTCCAATTTCTCCTGTGGGATGAATGTAGCTGTAAACCAGCTCATGTGGGAATGTGGAAAAGGCAACCTGCAGAAGTCTTCCTCCTTTCTGCCCTGGAAAGATACAAAGCAGAGCCTGGAAAGGATGAGGAATGGCATGCAGTTTAATTAAAAAGAACTATCATTGCTATTACTGGCCTCACTAACACAATGCAGAAATGACTAGAGGCAGTCTGTTACATAAGGGAAAATGTGCTAAATGATGAGTCAGCCAGATTTTGTCATGTTTAACACCATTTACATTAGTCATGATGCAACTGACTCACAGGGGATTGACTGGATATTTTAACCCTTTGAGGTTCAACATATTGTGTTTCTGGGTTGGAATATTATGTGTTAGCTTTGTGCATAAGCTTTTCCCTACCCCTAAACTTAGGATACTTCCCAATTTCACAACTAAATGTTACTTACAGTTCTAAAAGTTCCAACCAAAATTAATGTAAACTGAAATGTTTAATTTTTTGATGCTTAAACAGCCCAATTATGGACTAAATTTAAATTAAAAACTCAGCATGAATTGGATGGCTTATGTCTCTGTGTGATGGCTTTTATATTAAATGGTTTACATGAATGCTTTTGTTTATCTTAGAAACAGGTTGTCATACATATTAATGAGACCCAGGTGTTAACTTCATGCTGTTTTCTTTCCAATGAAGAAAATCTTTACATTAACTTAAAGTGTTTTTACAAGTATTTGTTGTAATAATTATCAGACAACATTTTATGCATCACAGTATTTACCAGGTTTATTTCCTAATTCCAGCCCACTTCTTAATTCCTCTCCTTTCCCACTGCACTTTTGTTTTTGTACGCTGAGGGCTTCTAGCCAGACGTGACAGTAGCATGAAGGTCCTGAGGAGCTCAAGAAGGACAAACCTTCCTCCAGCAGCTCTTCAAATGGCAACACTTCATTTGTGTTCTGCCCAAGGTCTTCTTATATGCGCCCCTTGTGGTTTTCTCCTTCTCTACCAGGAAGGGAGATTGGCCAAGTGATTGCAAGCTAGAAGACCTCATGTCTTTTAAAATTTTCTAATATTTCCTTAGGGTGCTTCCTTTTTACTCCTTAGATAATTTCTGTGACTTCTCTGTAGCTCTCCAGGTTTTCTTAAAGTTCAGACACCTGTCTGGTTGGACTTCTCTAAGAGGAACTGACCAATGTTACACATAGCAGGACAATAACTTTGTGTCTTGCTCATCTTGGAGAAAGTTCTCAGAGCAGCAATAATCTACTTAATTTTCTGAGATTGATATTGTGGGTTTGTGTTCAAATAAACCACTGTCTGAATGAATGCTGGGCATACACTTTCCTCAGTTTCACAGTTTTTGAGCACCTACTATATGCTGGGCATTATGCTATGTTCTGGGAATACAAGCATATGAAAGACATCATCCTCGTTCTTGGGGGAATTTGTAGTCTCACAGGGGAGACTTATACAGAAAGTTTTTAAAAGCATACTGCTGTTTTTGAGGTACTCATTGGGTAATTCTGAATCTCAGTAAAGGCACCCAAACCAGTCTTGGGTAGGGATCCTACAGGATATGATACCTGGAGTTAAGTCTTGAAGAAGTAGGAGTTATTTGGGGAAGAGGTGAGGAAAGAGAATGCCTGGAAGAGAGAACAATACGAATGAAAAGCAAGGAGGTGTGAAGAAACACGGTCTATTCAGCAGTACAGTATTAACTATGGATTTATGAGTGAAGTGCAATGTGATTGAGAAAGCAGTGGGGTCAGGTTGTGAAAGGCCTGCTTGTCCTGATATGGAGTATGGACTTTCACCTTGAATTTGTTCTTGGGGCAAGAATGAGATGAGATGGGATGAGGAGGGATGGAAGGATTTAAGAAAGAGTATGTATTTTCTTTGAGGCTAGAAAGGAAAAGATGGTATGAACAACACCTTATCTTGAAATGGCATTTTTTTCCTCTAGATTTTTCCAAAGCTGACATGTACACCCTGAGGCTTCTGTTTGTATGGGTATGTGAAGATTTTTCAATTATGAAAATTAAAAAAAATAAGAGCCCAAATCCAAAGGACTCAATTTTTTTTTTTTTAATTTTTTTTTTTTTCAACCTTTATTTATTTTTGGGACAGAGAGAGACACGGAGCATGAACGGGGGAGGGGCAGAGAGAGAGGGAGACACAGAATCAGAAACAGGCTCCAGGCTCTGAGCCATCAGCCCAGAGCCCGACGCGGGGCTCGAACTCACGGACCGCGAGATCGTGACCTGGCTGAAGTCGGACGCTTAACCGACTGCGCCACCCAGGCGCCCCAAAAGGACTCAATTTTTAAAGTAACATTTATTGCGTGTTTTTTTCTGATTCAAAGTAACACATGTTCATTTTCAAAATGTGGAAAGTACAAAAAAGTGCAAAGGAGAAAATTTAAATTGCCAATAATTCTGATATTCAAAGAATATATTGGTAATATTTTGGAGCATTTCTTTCTAGTTTTTTCTACACACACACTCACACACATACACATACATGCATTCAAACCCACATACAATGCATTTTATAGTGTTGGTATCATATTAAATACATTGTTTTGTAACCTGCTTTTTTCCCCACCTAATCATATATAATGAATATTTTTCCAGGTTATTAAATTTTCTTTTACAAAAACTTTAATAGTTGCATAGTATTTCATTAATCTTATTTGCACACTATTTCTCCTTTTTTGTTAGACATTCATTTTTTCATTATTATACATAATGCTGTGATAATCATGCCCCCCCACATAAATATTTATGTATTTTACTGATTGTTTGCTTCTTGGATGAATTCTTAGAGGTAGTATGGATAGAAAAAAGGGACTGCAAATTTTTGAGAACTTTAATAGGTTTTGCTAAATTGTCTTCTAGAAATGTTACTCTATCGTTACTTCCACTTGTTACAAATGTTTGAAAAAATGCTGCCTGTTTCTCCATATTTTTGCAAGTTTTATAGGTTAAACTGGTATCTTATTTGTTCTAATTCATTTGATCACTAGTGAACTTTACTAACTTTTCTTTTTTTAACTTTAATATTTATTATTTATTTTTGAGAAACAGAGAGAGAGAGAGAGACAGTGCAAGCGGGCAAGGGGCAGAGAGAGAGAGAGTGAGACACAGAATCGGAAACAGGCTCCAGGCCCTGAGCTGTCAGTATAGAGCCCAATGAGGGGCTCAAACCCTCAAACTGAGAGATCATTACCTGAGTCAAAGTCTGACGCTTAACCGAGTCACCCAGGTGCCCCTACCAATTTTTCTTATATCAGCATGTCATTTTTATGTCTTTTATGAATTTCTTGTGTGTATTCTTTCTGAATTTGTTATTGGTATGCTCTTTATTCATTATTGGTTTTTAAAAATGTTTATGTGGGGGCACCTGGGTGGCTCAGTCAGTTAAGCATGGCACTCTTGATTTCTGCTCAGGTCATGATCTCACGGTTTGTGGCATCGGGCCCATGTTGGGCTCTGTGCTGACACCATGGAGGCCGCTTGGGATTTTCTGTCTCCCTCTCTCTCTGCCCCCTCCCCTGCTCTCACTCTCTTTCAAAATAAATAAACATTAAAAAAAAAGTATTTATATGACAACATATTACTATTCATTTCTCCTTTACATTGCATTTTTCCCATTTAAATTTTTTTTTAAAAATTATTTATTTTTGAGAGAGACAGACAGAGCTTGAGTGGGGGAGGGGCAGAGAGAGGGAGACACAGAATCTGAAGCAGGCTCCAGGCTCTGAGCTGACAGCACAGAGCCCAACGGGGGACTCGAACCCACGGATGGTGAGATCATGACATGAGCTGAAGTTGGATGCCCAGCCTACCAAGCCACCCAGGCACCCCTAATTTTTTTTTATTCATGGCATTTTTATATACATTTTGAGGTTGTCAAATATATAACATTGCATCATGATTTCTTTTTTTTTAATTTTTAAAAAATCTTTATTTTTGAGAAAGCGAAGGACAGAGTGCGAGCAGGGGAGGTGCAGAGAGAGAGACACACAAAATCTGAAGCAGGTTCCAGGCTCTGGGCTGTCAGCACAGAGCCTGACGGGGGGCTTGAACTCGTCAACCATGAGATGATGAGCTGAGCTGAAGTCAGATGCTCAACCGACTGAGCCACCCAGGCACGCCCCCATGATTTCTTTTTTATTCTTAGAATAAAGAATTTCCCCACTTTATGTTCAAATAGTCACCCATAATTTTTTCTTTTTATTGAAAAATATTAAAATTTCTACTCTGTATGGAATTTAGTTGATGTATATTGTGAGAAAGAGGACTAAATGTTTTTTTTTCCAAATAATATGCCAATTAGTCCAGTATAAGTTATTGAATAATAGAGCTATTCCTTTGCCATACTAAAATGACGTATTTGTACATCATAATAAATTAGTCCAGTATAAGTTATTGAATAATAGAGCTATTCCTTTGCCATACTAAAATGACATGTTGTGTATAGAACACTCACTTAAACCCATATCTCTTTCTGGACTTGTTATTCTCTTGCTCTGAACTGTCTGGCTCCAGTGCCTTTACAATTATTATAGTTTTATAATATATTTAATATCTGATTGTATATGGTTTTCCTTAATAATCTCATTTAAAAATTTTAGCTATTCTTTCTTGTTTGTTATCCCATATGACCTTTAGATATATTTTGTTCACTTCCCAAAGTAAAATCCAATTGTGATTTTGATTAGAATTATGGTACATTTATAGATTAAAGAGAGAAGAATTGATATCTTTACAATATTTGGACTTACCATCCAGGAACATTATATGGCTGTTATCTGAATTTTTTTTTAAAAGATATGTCCTTAGAACTCAATTTTGAAAATGCCCTGTAGACTAAGAGAGACAGCTTGCACATAAAACCTGTATCTTCATATTGAGGATTAGTTGATTCATTATCTGACCTGATGGGACAATTTGACAACTGCAAACACATGGAAAGAAATAGCATGAGAAAATTGGTAAGACTCTTTCAACATTTATCCCCCAGTGTTCTTCAGATGTTCACAGTTGCACATATCCTACTAGGTCACTTTGGGCTTTTTATCCTGACAAAGGCATCCTGCCTGAGTTTTATTACTGTTGTGGAAGAACCTGGAGTCTCCCTTGTGAATAGCAATATGTCAACACTTTACTAATTAGAAGAGACTTTACAACTAAAAAGAGCTAGGGAAGGGCTGGGATTTCAAGCAGAGACCTAATTTTAAAGCACAAAATGTAGCCAGAAATCTCTTAACTGATAAGATTCTCTAACTTGGTTGTTGGATTCTCAGACCCACCCACTCAGTGCCAGACACACACAGACACATAAGCACACACACAATTTTCTGTTTGAATTGTTGAAGTAGGAAACTTGTTCAGAAGAAAAAAATGTAACTTGCAGTACTGTATCACCTCATCTTATTTGAAAATTGGAGATGTTAAAAAAGATTCTGTATGCAAGTAAGGAAATACAAAGATTATTGGCCTGAGAGCCTTTGGAGATAAGTTGGAAGTGAGAAAACCCAACTTCCAAAGTAAATAGGCAGCAGTGGTAGAGGTCATATCAATGGTTACTTCAAAGAATAGAATTCCATTGGCCATATTAGTTTGGTTATGTATTGGGGGGCATAATTAAGCTCATTAGAGGACTCTAATCAAACCTCATTGGGATATTACTATAATCTGTGATGGAGGGTTTATAGATTTCACTCTATACAAATAAGTATCAGGATTCTTTTTGGATCGCTGTAATACCATCATAAAGGTATCAAAGAATATGTCTGGTTAAGAAGGGACAGAGAGACAGAGCTTCTGGAATGGTGGAGTAAGGACTTCCATAAATCTGGATGAACCTCAAAAATATTATTCAAAGTGAAAGAAACCATTCATAAAAGGTCACATATGCATGATTCAATTTTTATGAAATATCCAGGATATGAAAACCCATAGAGACAGAAAGTAGACTACTAATTACCTCAAATTTGTTCTAATAATTAACTGGTTGCCTAGGTTTAAGGCAGGGAATGGGTGGGGGGCAATGGGGAGTGATTGCATACATGTAGGGTTTCCTTTTTGGGGTGATGAAAATTTTCTAAACTTAGATTGTGGTTATGGTGATTGTAAATATGGTAAAAACTACTGAATTGTACATGTTGGGTAAATTTTATGGCATGTGAATTAGATGTCAATATTTTTTTTTTAAAGTGGGTACAAAATAAGAATTTAGCAGAGCAGGAGTGGTTGAGCTGACACCATGGATCTTGGGCAAGACCTAACTATTCTGGACCTTATTTTCTTCATCTATAAAAATCAGAGTATTAATATCAACATCAGAGAGTTATTTTGATAATTAAGTGGGGTAAGTTAAATCTCTTAACTTAGTAATTGACACATAGTAGCTTTTATAGGCCATTAAGAAAGAGGTCAAATTCCAAGTGATCCATCGCTAAGGTGGAGAAAATGTACAGTACATTCAACTGGGCAATCGCGATCAAGAGTCCAGGAAGTCTGAATCAGCAGAAATGGCATATATATAGGGCTGGTGGCCACTAATCCCTAGAGTAAGTGTCCTTTGTTTTATTCTGTTTTTATATTGCTTTCTGGATTGCATAACCCAGAGAGGACCATCAGATGGTGATTTCAATTAGGTGGAGATAAGGGCTTACAGGTTATTTTTCTCTTATGTGATAATCGAGGCAAAGATACTAGGGCTACCTTACACAAAGTGCTGGTTTTTCTAGTTAATTTTCCTATCAGATAGGAACAGGCAGCATCTGCCATATATCTTCTCTTCCTATTGTCACCAAATTAAGAAGCTCTGCATTTTCATAAAATAGAAGGAAAAATTATAATTTCTCAGTTGAGAGTTGTCTTGGGAACTTGTTTCCCATGTATGCTAAGGGGAAATCATTCCTTATCTATTAGTCATCTCTTTGCCTCTCCTAGAAATCGAAAGTATTGGGCCATCTTCCCCATTCTTGGAACCATCTGAGCTACCCACTTGGGTTTCTAATCACAGCAGCTTGCTTGGTCAGCTTCTCCTAGATGGTCTGGGGGAATTGGAGAACTGTTGAATGTTTGCCTTTGAGAACTTGTCTGAAACCAACATAGCTCTCTTTTACCAATTAACTTAATGAGGTTCTTTAGGATGGCTCCACTGAGGTTTGGTAAAAGTGAGAGGAATATTGAAACCAATTAAACTTCAGTCTTGGAAGAAAAGGCATAACAGTGGATTGAGGTTACCACCAGAGACAGAAGTAGCTCAGAACCTTGGCCATGAAAGATCATATTACAGCTGGTGGGGAAATGGGAGGCAGGTGGAGTCCTGGAGCTTTGCAACTGGAGGCAAGAAGCCTCCTAGTCAGACAAGTTTTATAAATCACTTTCACCTCACTCAGTCGTGGTGCTTATAGGAAGCACCTCCTATAGGCCACATGTTATGCTCTGTGAAATCTACACTGCCACTTTCATCTTTGTTGGGATAAAATGAGTCAGGATTTTTTGGATTCTTTAGAAGTTATACACATGTTAACCATTTTCACAGGATTGCTAAAATTCGTCAGTCTTCTTGACTGATGAGTCAGTACTCTTCATAAGATACGGTATGACAGTTTTCAATTTTGTATGGCAGTTTAAATGATGAAGTCTTGGGTGCCTAGAATGTCTTGGAAGCATTCCTTCAGTGAACTGCATTGAAGCAGGAAGTTCTTCAGAGCTCTGTGAAGGGAAATCAATCCTTGGGAAGATCAGGGACGGGCTCTGCATGGTACTAAAGCAAATTTTGTAAGACATAGAAGTAGGGAGAAGAGAAAGATACTTTAGAAGCTGGTGTCAAATAATGTCTTAGGGATTGAGTTTGTTCTCAATGGGAGAAGATGAGTATGACACGTGTAAATACTGCTGAGAATATTTCAATTGATGTGACATACATTGGTAATGGATTCCTTCAAGCAGCTGAATGCCTTATTCTCATTCTCTCACTTCAGGGAGACCAGGTGGCTAAATGGAAGAAGAAAGAGTGCAAGTGCCCCTTATTCTCTGACCTAGCTTCTCTGGTGACTTCCTATTGCTACTTGTTCTTAACCTACTCAGTGACTCATTCATAACATTTGTGTGTTGAATGGGATACTAGTCTCATTTATTAAGGTTATTTAGATAAATGGGAAATGTGAGCAGAAAGAGTTACAATTGAATACCTTGCTTATAGTAAATGCTGCTTTTGGTGTCTCAGAGGGAGAAAGCTAAATAACAAAACTCACTTAGCCCTCACATAAACCTATGAGGTATCATTATTATTTCTATTATATAGATGAGGAATCCATGGATCAGGAAAATTAGATAACTTGCCTAAGTTTGCACACTATTTAAAGGCTAGAACCAAGGGACACCTGGGTGGCTCGTTCGGTTAAGTGTCTGACTGGCTCAGGGCATGATCTCATGGTTCATGAGTTCGAGCCCTGTGTCAGGGTCTGTGCTGACAGCTCAGAGCCTGGAGCCTGCTTCAGATTCTGTGTCTCCCTCTCTCTCTGCCACTTCTCTGCTCATGCTCTCTCTGTCTCTTTCTCTCTCAGAAAATAAATAAACATTAAAAAAATAAAGGATAGAGTCAATTTTGGGACTTAGGTCAGTCAGGCAGATTGAGAAGCCCACATCTTTAACCATAAAACCGTATTGCTTCTTTGTATGGGAGAGTGACTTTACCTGAAGCAAACAGGGCTTACCAAACACTTTGCGTATATTAAATACAGTTTGTTTATATAAAGTGAGGGAAGAACTCATTTTCAATTACCTATAATAATAACAAAATGGATCTTCTGAGTTGTGTTTCCTGGTTAACTGAGAATATTCATGGGTACTTGTTCTGTTCCTCATTCACATGGTGGTGGCTGCAGAATTACCAACAACAGAAGAGGGCAAGCCTCAATGCACCAGCACTTTTCAGGCCTCACATTTGCTATTACCACATTGGCTAAAGCAAGTCAAACGGCTGAGCTCAGACTCAAAGGATGGAGAAACAGTCTACCTTTTGGTGGTAGGGGTGGCAAAGTTGCAAAGGGGTGTGCATACAGGGATCTGTGGACAGATTAGGCCATTGTTAAAACAGTCTACCACATACCTCATATTTCATGTCTCACTAGGTTTTAAAGTTTGTTCCTTAGCCATACTGGATTGCTTCCTTTTCTCTGGCTGTGTCATGCTGGTTCCTGTTTCTGTGCCTTTGCTTGTGCTGTTCTCTCTACTTGAAATACACCACACTACCCATGTCTCCTCACTCTACCACCATCTAGTTGGTTAATACCTATTTATTTATTCCTTGGAGGTCACCTCCTTCTTCTTTAATCTCCACTGTACCATGTGCAGACTACCATCATTACACTTTGTTGTATTTATCTGTTTACATATTTATCTTCTCTCTATATTACATATTTATCTTATATTTAATCCCCTTGAGGGAAAGTAATGCATTTTATTTTATGTACCTTGAACTTGACAGTATATTTGTTACATAGCAGGAGCTATATATATATATACATATATATGCCTAATGAAAAAATAAGTGAAGTGCTTCCCAATATTTTGGTAACTGTGGTGCTGCCTGTTTTTTTTTTTTTTTTAACCCTGCAAACTGATATTTTAGTTGAAGTTGTAACCACTTGTTCAATTTCCTCAAAGTTCTATAAGACTTTCAAAACTTGGAGTTGATTTTCTATTGAGACTTTACAAGACCATTTTGAGATATTGGGAGATACTGTGGGGTATTATCAAGACTAGTATTGGGAAGCACTTGCTTAGATGGGCACTAGCCAAAGCTATTGCCCTACCTTGCTGAGAAGAATTGTTCATATCTCATATTTGATCTCAAAATACAAATCCTTATAGATACAAAGTGCTAAACCAAGTACGAAAGGGGAGGGTAAGAGTGTTGCCTAGCAATTGAACATGTGTATCATACACGATATTTGTGTTTCTGGATCACAGAGGTCAGAGAGATAGATAACATGCTGAAGAAATATGGTGACAGCTATTTGTACCCAGAGATAAGAAAATGAAATGTTGCTTATGATGTACAGGAGGTGCTGGGAATGATTGAAAGTTTGTGAACTTGTATGTTTTCATATCTGTCAGCAGATATTTTTCTCCTTCTTTCAGCACCAACCTTTTCATAGTCTTTATTCTTCACCCTGTTTCAAAAAACAAACAAAAAAATCAACCCAGCATTTAATAGCCTTTGCTGAGAAAGAAGTGAACACATTCCAATGAGTCAGATACCCATTTAGCCTAGTCTGGCAGAGGCTCTCACTTAGAAGGCTGCCATAATGGACCCACAGAGCTTTGGTTGCCCAGGGATTTCAAACGCTATAATGGTCCCAGCTCATTGTTTTCCAATGCCATCATCTTCAACAAAAGAAGCAGTGGCTTTCTTCACTTCTGCAAGCTTCCTTGTCTTTTGTCCCTGCTCAGTCTTTACCTCCTGTAAAAGCATTCGTCATCTAGCTCACCTTCTGGTTGGATGGAGGTACTGCCTTTTTCCTCCAATGATAGAGGCCTATCCAAGGGAGATGTTAAGGCCCTTGAAAAGAGCTGGATATTCGAAGAAAGGTGGAACGTGGGAAGCAAGGTATAAAACCAAATACTATATGTTCTTTTTCAACATATGACCTTTAAAGCTCACAGAAATTCTTGTCACAGCTTAAAATTTCTAAAGCCTCAGACTCTAAAGAAGCTCTTTGTGGAGCCTTATTTTTAAAGATGCAAGGACTTGATTTTAATTGGCCACATTACCCCATATTGGGTCTCTCATTTACTACTTGAATTTTTGCAATGAGCAAGGCCTTTGCAAAGCCACAAATACATGAAAGTTGGCTTCATTTTTCTCAGCCCTTGTCTTCTAGTCAGCTTTACAATGTAATTGTCTCTAAACCAACACTTATCATTGCCTGTAAGATTTTGAAAGTGCCTCTTCAAATCTTATGAGCAGGAGCTTTCCCACACAAAGCCATCAACAGAACTCAAAATAGTTTGTCAGCACAAGTTTGGGAGATGAATAGGATGCTGAAGAGCAAGGCAGGTATATATAAGGGTGGTAGAGTGATGTGGGTAACTGACTTCCTCTAAAAGGTTGGTGGATGAAGGGAATTAGGAAAAGACTGGATTTTACAGGAGTGCATGAGTTCCTGAGGGAAAGGGAGTAATTTTTAGAAGGATCTTCCAAAAACAGTTATTAGTTTTCTAAATATTCTAGTTTTATTTTATATACAGAAGCAAATATGAATATAGAATTATCTCCATCTTTTTTAACATAAATAATAGTATAACATACACATCAATCTGCCCTTTGCTTTTTTCACTTAAGAAATTTTAGAAATACTTTGATAGCAATATAGAGAGGACTTCATCATTCCTTTTCACAGATGTACAGTATTCTATTTAATAACCATGCCCCAGTTTTTCAACTAGTCCCTATTTATGGAATTGCATTTTTGCAATATATAGGATAATGCCTAACCCTGTAGCCTCACCACATTGTGAGTTATCAGATTTTTTTTATTTTTGCCAATCTAATATATAAAAAGGCATATTTAAGTTTTATTGTATAATTCTCTTATTACTAGTGAAGTTGCACATTTTCCCATATGTTTAAGAGCCATTAGAATTTTTTTTCAGTGACCTGTTACATTCTTTGACTATTTTGTTGTTGTTGGCCTTTTAACATAGTATACTAATCTTTGGAATTTGAATCTATTAAGAAGGCTTCCCCTGATGTACAAAATGAGATGAAGAATCCCATTACATTTAGTGTAAAATACTGGGCTTCATACTGTCCAAAGTAGAGCTGGGTTGTGGTGAGAAGAGCATGGGAGAAGGTTGTCCCCATGAACACAATCATATTTTTAATTTCTAAGAGCTTTTTCTTGTTCTCTGGTTATTTCTATTTGTAGCATTCTGTTCTTGGTTCATGGATGCACTATCCTTGATCTCTTTGGGGTTATTAATCATAATCTTTACTACTCTCAGCATTTTCTATTGCCTGTTTTTTTTTAACTTTTTTGTTAGTGCCTTTCCTAAAATGTTTAGTGATTCCTGGCTGTCCTTTATTTTTAATTGTGAGGCATTAGTAAATATGAAAGGACATGAGTGAATATGTATCTGTGGGTAGTACTTGACAAGTAAAATTCACACTGGAAAATGATGTGAAGACAAAAAAATTTTAATTTTTACAGTTGAAGTGTCTGGGTGGCTCAGTCAGTTAAGCATCTGACTCTTGATTCTGGCTCAGGTCATGATTTCATGGTTCATGAGTTCAAGCCCTGTGTCGGGAGTCCCAAGCAGGCCGTGTCCTGTCAGTTCAAACTCACAAACTGAGATTGTGACTTGAGCTGGAATCAAGAGTTGGATGCTTAACCGACTGAGCCAACCAGGTGCCCCATGAAGACACAAATTTTTATCTAAGAGTCCATTAATATCTATCTATAGATCTTTTCTCACAGGCTGCTCAGTACCCCTGAAGAATTATCTTTCAGTTTCTTGCCTGAGAAGTATAATCATGTCTGCTGGTATTGTGAGAGATGCATGAGGGAAGAGAGCTCAGGGTTTCACTATTTGGCATGTGGACATTCATTTACTGCCTTTTATTTGAATAAGATCTTTCATTTGCATCTTCGACTGTTCCTGGGATCCCCCAAGTCCAGATCCTGTGTGATTTAACCTTATTGAAAACTGATCTGGGTGGAGTAGGAAGTAGTTGAAAACTGATCTGGGTGGAGTAGGAAGTAGTTGTCTGTCACTGGCCCCATTCTGTACCGCTTTCTTCAGTAATATCTTGTATCTCTAATTCTTGAGCCTTTCCAGGATTTTTGAGGCCAAGATAGTCTTGCTAGTTGATGACTACTATTATTGCAGGTTTAGATTTCAAGTTTATCTGGCCTGGTAAGTCATCTACTACTTAGTCATCAGCTTTCCATTTTTTAAGATGTTTACTTGTCTGCTGATTTCTTCCCTCCCATTCTCTTTGTACTTAAGGGTTTATGCCTTTTTATTCATTTATTGTCATTTCAGTGGGGATTAAGGAGAAAGTGGAGATAGACATGTGTGTTTAGTTTTCCATGCTTAGCCAAAAGTCTGAGCATTTGATTTTAAGAATTACTCTCATATAAAAATGGTTCCATCGGCCTGGTGTGTTTTCTAACTGCCAGAGTCTCAAGAATGTCTACTGTATGAGCTTTGGCATGTTTTGCTGCGCTGGCTGCTTAAAGTTGCAGAGCTGTTCTGGACAGCACTAATCTAACTGCCTCAAAGTGAATAACTGAATAATTTTACTCTCATATAAGCCTATAATTTTTCTCTAAAGGTACAAAAGGACAGAGCTATAGCATGCTAGAGGTGGAAGAGCACTAATAGATTATTTATCACAGAGTTCCTCAAGTTGTGATCTATGGAGCATTTATTCGTTAAAGTTCTCTGAGAGAAAAGATTTTTGTGATCTAATAAATTTAGGAAACTCTATAGCAGAGCTCTACTTTGAGATTTCACAGAATATATGTCTTTAGTTTCTGAGAAGTCTGTAGGAACTTCCATTTTCAGCATATGGTAGACTTTGCTGAGTTCGCACAAAAGCAACAATTTTACAGAGGCCAAAAAATAGTTGAAAACAGGAGAATCTGAGAGGTAAGCTAGCCTTCAAACTAACTTTTTCCCCCTCAAAGCTTTTCTTGAATTCTAGAGACCTTGAACTTCTCCCTTAAAGACTACTTTTGGAATGGGGAACAGGAGGTAAAGCCTAGAGCCAAGACAGATGGTTTTTACAGGAAATCCTCATATAAAGCTGGGACTCCAAAGACACACCCTCAATGTGATGGTGAATGATAACTAGCTAGTCCTATAAAATACTTTAAAATTGTCCCATAATGAGAACACCAGACTTAGATTGTTTAGAGTTCAAACACTTAAAGAAGAGGTAATTTCAATTTTATACAGATTATTCTAGAGAAAGTAAAACAGAATATACCTCAGCTTTTTCTATGGAGCCCTAAAACCTCAATAACAAAATTAGATAAGGACAATTAAAGAAAGTAAAATTATAGGACAAAGTTTTTCATGAAAACAGATGTAAAAATCTTAAGGAAAATATTATAAAATTAACTTCAACAAAGTATAAGACAGATATTTCAGAACCAAGCAGGGGTATTCCTAGAAATATAAGGTCAATTTAACATTAGAAAATAATTTAATGTAACTTATCTCATTAACAGATGATAATATATGATGATCTCAATAAATGTGAAAAAAACATTGGGCAAAAGTTCATTGATTAAAAAAAGAAAAAGCTTTTGCAAGCTAGAAATAACAGGGAATACCTGTAACCTGACACAATCTGTAAGTCAACACCAAATATCATCTCTGATGGAGGAATATTGAAATTAGCCCTTTTAAGTTAAGAAAGAAGATAAGGATGCTGACTGACTCTCATTTCTTCTGTAGTATGTTAGAAGTTCTAGCTTTTGTACAAAAAACAAGGGAAAAAATATAAGATATAATTGGAAAGGAAGAAATAAGCTGTCATTATTTGTACATTATATGATTTTGTACTGTAAAGAGCTTCAAGTATCTAAAGATAAATTATTTGAAGTAATAAGTATTTAGCAAGATTGACAGATTACACAGAAATTGATTACATTTCTATTCATCAGTAACAATATTAGAAATGTTAGAAAGTATAATAAAAAAGAAAACATTTGATAGCAACCACAAATATAAGGCAATCAAGAATTTTTTTTTTTTTTTGGTGGAAGCCTTTTACAGGAAACATTATAAAAATGGAGAGATATACTACAGATAGGGAGACTCAATACTAGTAATTAGTGAATTCTCCCCACTCTCCCCAAATTTATCTATAGTTTCAACACTATTCCATTCAAATTCTCAATAGAATTTTCCATGGAACTTGATAAGCTGCTTCTAAAACATATGGAATAGCCAACAGCTGGTAATAGCCTTTATACTCTCAAAGAACAAGAGGCCATGGGTGGGAGTGGGGTTTTTTTCTCTCCAAAGCATAATATAAAAATATAATAATTAAGAGTGCATACAAAATGAGACCAATTTTATTGAAGTATAGCGTAGGCACCATAAAATGCCCCTATTTAAAGTATATATGTTAATGAGTTGGACAAATGTATACACCTGTGAAATCACTACCTCTTTACAATTGACTGCTTCACTGAACCCTCAGTCCCTGGTGACCACTGATCTACTTTTTGTCACTATAGATATTTTTGGAGTTGCCACTTTTGAAACTCAGTTAAAGTTGAACTTCTGAATATCTTCTGATCCAGGAATTTGACCTCTAGAGATATACTCTAGAAAAACACTTGCACATGCACACAGGAAGCAGGCACATGAGTTGGGATCATTGCTGCTTGCAGCACTCATCCTTGCTGTATGTTGCTCTTGCTCCTTGGGTATGCTGCCCCTCTTTGACTCACTTTTTCCTTTTCCTTTTTTTTTCCTTTTTAATGTTTATTTATTTTTGAGAGAGAGAGAGAGAAACAGCGACAGGGAGACACAGAATCCGAAGCAGGCTCCAGGCTCTGAGCTGTCAGCACAGAGCCTGATATAGAGCTTGAACTCACAAACCATGAGATCATGACTTAAGCCAAAGTCAGATGCTTAACGGACCAAGCCACCCAGGCACCCCCCCTTTTTTTTCTTTTTTTGTAATTTTTGTCTTGCTTGTTTCCCTGTCCTTTTCCTTATTGTTTCTTCATTGTGAGTTTTTGTTTTTCAAATTTACTTTATTGGAGTTTTCTTGGCTACTTTTGTCATCACCCAATCTTCACCAATTGTTTTCCACAACAGATACAGCTTTAAAAAAGGAAAAAAAAATTAAAAATCCCTCAGATTTCATGCCTTTCTGGTTGCTGCAGGTGACAGAATGCAGACTTCAAGGCAAGTGGGGGTCTTGGGATAGCAACACATTTACCTGGCAGTCAGGCTTCCGGAAATCTGAGTTGCTTTGAATAGTTGTGACTATAAGTAAGTGAGCAATAATCACACCACCATGCAGTTTACACTACAAGAGGGATGTGGAATTAGTTTTAAGCTGGATTTTGATTTATTTAGAATTGTTTAAAATTTAGGATTACTTCTTCCTTGCTATAGGCTGTTACCTTTTTGCATATAAACAGATTCACATCTCTCCCATATATTTATTTTTATTTAATTAATTTTATTTTGAATTGAAGTATAGTTGACATTTAGTATTATATTAATTTCAGGGGTACACCACAGTGATTGGACATTTATGTACGTTACAAAATGCTCACCATGATAAGTTGTAGTTATCAACTCTCCCATCTAAAAAAATTATTTTTTTATTTGAGATCCACTACTGGCTAATGCGTATTACTCTCCTTTCATAGCTACATTAAAAAACATATTTTAAATTATTTTTAAAAACTGTTCCAGTGTAGTTAAAATACAGTGTTATATTAGTTTCAGGTGTACAATATAGTGATTCAACAATTCCATATATTTTTCAGTGCTCATTAAGATAAATGTGCTATTAATCCCCTTCACCCATTTCACCCATCTCCCCACCCACTTCCTCTCTGGAAACCATCAGTTTTTTCTCTATAATTAAAAGCCTGTTTCTTGATTAGTCTCTTTTTTTCCTTTTCTTTACTGTTTTGTATCTTAAATTCCATATATTTGGTATTTGTCTTTATCTCACCAGCTTATTTCACTTAGCATTATATTCTCTTGATCCATCCATGCCATTGCATGGCAAGATTTCATTCTTTTTTATAGCTGAATAGTATTACAGTATCTATATCTATATATCTATATCTATAATCTATATCATTTTTATACATACATATATACCACATCTTCTTTTTTAATGTTTATTTATTTTTTGGTAGAGGGAGACAGAGCATGAGTGGGGAGGGGAAGAGAGAGAGGGAGACACAGAATTCAAAGCAGACTCCAGGCTCTGAGCTGTCATCACAGAGCCTGACATGGGGCTTGAACTCACCAACCAAACGTGAGATCATGACCTGAGCTGAAGTCAGATGCATAATCGACTGAGCCACCCAGGCATCCCATACCACATCTTCTTTATCCATTTATCTATTGATGGACACTTGGGCTGCTTCCATAATTTGGCTGTTGTAAATAATGCTCAATAAACATTGAGGTGTATGTATCCCTTTAAACTAATGTTTTTGTATTTTTTGGGTAAATAGTACTGTGATTACTGGATCGTAGAGTAATTCTATTTTTAACTTTTTGAGGAGTCTCCATTCTGTTTTCCAGAGTGGCTGCACTAGTTAGCATTCCCACCAACAGTGCATGAAAGTTCCTTTTCCCCCACAACTTTGTTTTGTGTGTTGCTGACACTAGGCATTTTGAAATGTGTGAGGTGATACCTCATTATATTTTTGATTTGCATGTCCTTGATTATGAGTGGTGTTGAGCATCTTTTCATGTATCTCTTGGTCATTGCATGTCTTTAGGAAATGTCTGTTAATGTCTTATGCCCATTTTTAACTTGGACTATTTGTTTTTTGGTGTTGGGTTGTATTAACTTCCTTATATATTTTGGATACTAGCCCTTGACAGGCTATGTCATTTGCAAATATCTTCTCACATTCAGGAGGTTGTCTTTTAGTTTTGTTGATTGTTTCCTTTGCTGTGCAGAAGCTTTTTATTTGGATCTAGTCCCAATAGTTTATTATTGCTTTTGTTGTAAATAGAAAAATGTGACAATGGCTGATGTCAGACAAATTACTGCCTGTGCTCTCTTCTAGGATTTTTATGGTTTCAGGGTTCACAATTTAGGTCTTTAATTCATTTTGAGTTTTTTTTTTAACATTTATTTATTTATTTTTGAGAGACAGAGAGAGACAGAACACAAGTGGGGGATGCGCAGAGAGAGAAGGAGACACAGAATCTGAAGCAGGCTCCAAGCTCCGAGCTGTCAGCACAGAGCCCGACGTGGGGCTCAAACTCACAAACCGCGAGATCATGACCTGAGCTGAAGTCGGATGCTCAACTGGCTGAGCCACCCAGGCACCCCAATTTTGAGTTTATTTTTGTGTATGGTATAAGATAGTGATCCATTTTCATTCTTTCGCATGTAGCTCTCCAGTTTTCTAAACACCATTTGTTGAAGAGACCTTCTTTTTCCCATAAGATATTCTTTTCCTGCTTTGTCAAAGATTAATTGAGCATATAATTGTGGGTTTATTTCTAGGTTTTATGTCCTGTTCTATTAATCTATGTGTCTATTTTTGTGCCAGTATCATACTGTTTTGATTACTACACCTTTGAAATATAGCTTCAAGTCTGGAATTGTGGTACTTCCAGCTTTGCTTTTCTTTTTCAAGATTGCCTTAACTCTTTGGGGTCTTTTGTGGTTCTATACAAATTTTAGGACTTTTGTTCTAGTTCTGTAAAAAAAAGATGTTGTTGGTATTTTGAGAAGGATTGCATTAAATATGTAGATTGCTTTGGATAATACAGACATTTTAACAATATTTGTTCTTCCGATCCATGAGCATGGAATGTCTTCCCATTTCTTTGTGTTATCTTCAGTTTCTTTCATCAATGTTTTAATTTTCAGAGTATAAGTCTTTCACCTCTTTGGTTAGGTTTGTTCCTAGGTGTCTTATTATTTTTAGTGCAATTGGAAATGGGATTGTTGTCTTATCTTTCTTCTGCTTCATTGTTAATGTACAGAAATGCAACAGATTTCTGTACATTGATTTTGTATCCTGTGACTTTACTGAATTCGTTTATCAGTTCTAGCAGATTTTGGGTGGAATCTTTTGAGTTTTCTAAATATAGTATCATGTCATCTGCAAAATTTTACTTCTTCCTTGCCCAATTGAATACTTTTTTATTTCTTTTTGCTATCTGATTTCTATGGCTGACTAGTACTAAGTTGAATAAAAATGGTGAGAGTGGACACCCTTCTCTTGTTCCTGACCTCAGGGGAAAAGCTTTCAGTTTTTCCCCATTGAAGATGATGTTACATAGCCATCATTCTTGAAGGAATCTCTATATCTTTTTACTTCCTCTCCTCTTTGACCTGCTGAACCTACTGCAGTCTGTTTCACTTACATCGTTTTAGTACATTGGCACTTTACTAAGATTACTGATGAACTCCGTGTTGCTAAATTAGATGAACAGTCTTCTGTGCTTATATATCTTTGACCTCCCTTGCAGCATTTGTTTCTGTGGATCACTCCTTTCTGGAGAATTTGTCCCTCGTTGGCTTTTGTGAGCTTATTCTTTCATGATTTCCCTCATTCCTTTCAAGCCACTCCTTTCTCTAAGTCTCTCTCTTAATGTTGATGTTTCTTTGAATTCTCACATTGATCCTGTTCTCTGTTCACTCTACATACTCTCAGTGACTGATTTCATCCACTCTCATGACCCTCAAATCTGATCTCTTCAGTTCAGGGCTCTTACCTGAACTCCAGATGCAAATCTCTAACATTCTCATGTAGAAATCATTCAACCTGGTGAAACCTGAACAACAGGTTTGCAGAATGAGGAAGAGCAGAGAGAAGCTATTTAATGCCTTTCCATTTAAACTGTGACCTCATCAGTACCTACAGTAAACTTCCTGTTTTCTGATAAGATGGATGCTAAAGTTCAGCTCCTTCAGAGCGGGCTGTGAATCCTGGTTCTCTTAAAATGAGACATTGTCCAAGTCACTTAACCTCTCTGATCCTTAGTTTCCTCATCCATGAAATGGGGATCATAATAACAGTATCTTTCATATAGGACCGTGGTGAAGATTATGTGAATAAGGGATTAAATCACGGAAATTCCTTGATACTGATTGTGACACTTGGTGAGCACTCAGTGGCATTTGAAATTATTATATATCATTGTTATTGATATTTTTGTTATTGTGTTTTTTGAAGTTTCATCCACGTTCTACTACTTACAGGATGTTGTAAGCCTCACCTTTATCTTCTGTAAAATGGGGATTAATATATCACCCAAATGATACATAGTTTTTTCTGTGGTGAGCATGAAATGAAATAACACATGATTCTATAAACTTCTTTTTTGTAAACAGCCAGGTGGTATCTTCAGCCTTGTAGGCCATAAGGTCTTTGTCACAGCTATTCAAATCTGCTATTGTGGCACTGAAGCAGCTATAGACAATATGCAAATGAATGTGCATGGGTGTGTTATATCATTTTTACGTTTCATGAAATAGTATTCTTCTTTTGATTTTTTTAATCATTTGAAAATGTAAAAGCCATTCTTAGCTCTCTGGTCAGACAAAAACAAGTGGGAACCAGATTTGACCCAAGTGTTATAGTTTATTGATCTGTGAAATGATGCATGCAAATTGGAGATTCTAGCAAAGGAGTAGAAGTACTTAGATTCACTTGACTAAATAATAGTTCTTCTCTATCTGGGAAGGTTTTTCAAGCAAAGGGGACAGCTGTCCTTCTCTCATATGGAGGCTAGCACTGGCCATTGTCATTCCTGCTGTGTGGAAAGAAGGAGAGATTGTAATCAGTCTTTGGGTTCTTTGAAAGCTCTGCCTGTATAAAATGTGCTCCCCTAAAAGTGTCCTTACATTGGACCAACCAGATCAGTAGTTTTTTGTTTTTTTTGTTTTTTTTTTTTTGAGAAGAGCAGAGAGTGGATATTCAATGCTTTTCCATTTAAAATCTGATCTAGTCAGAGAATTAATTTCTGTGCCTCTCACAAATGTTATTTGATAGGTACTATTTCCCAGGAAATGTGGTTGGTACTAGAAATACAAGGAGCATAACACAGACAAGATTTCTGCCCTCATGGAGCTCACATTTGAGTGGGGGTGACAAATATTGATAATTATTTGGGGGGAAATGTAATTGACACTAGTTTATTTAGATACTTCACCTTTCTTATTCTTTATGATTGCTTCTGATACCTATATTTGCTTGGCTACTTGACATCTCCACTTGGATGTATCACTAGCTTCTCAAACTTAGGTCGCCCCACATGGAATTCTTCATTGCTTCCATACTACTTCAAAACCTGTACTTTGCCCAAGTCTTTCCCATCTTACACAATTGTAACACCATCTACTCAATTATTTAAGCCACAAATGGGGGATCATTTTTATATTTTCCTCTCTTTCTCACCTCTCACATCTGGTCAACCACTAAGTTCTGTCTCTTTTGTCTCTACAATATATCCAAAATTCAAACACTTCTTACAACTTGTAGCAATTTAATACCCTTCTCCAAATCATCATCATCTCTAGTCTTGACTACTGCAACAGCCTACTATTTGGCATCCTTCTTTCCATTCTAGTCCTCCTGCTGTTTACACAATAGGCATCAAATCAGATCATATGCCCCCTCCCTTTAAAATCCTCTAATAACTTCCCATTGCATCTAGAATAAACCCTAAACTTCTTATGATGGCCTATCACCTCTGCATAATCTGGCCCCTGCCTACCTCTCTCATCTCATCTTGTACTAATTCCCCACCCTGACCCCCATTACTAATTCAGTTCTAGTTACACTGGCCTCTTTCTCTTCCTTAGGCACATCAAACTTCTTCCTGCAGGCACATCAAGCTTCTTCCTGCAACTGGGACTTTGCACTGTTGCTCTGTCTTAGAGACAGAGAAAATAGGTGTCAAGTTTAAAGGTCATCTCTTCTCAAAAGTCTTAACAATCTCATCTGAAATAGCTACATGTACCTTCTCATATCTAGTCATTATCACATTGCCATAATTTGTTTTCTTTGTAGTGGTCATCACAGCTTGATATTATATATTTATTTATTTCCTTATTTATTATTTGTCCTCTTCTGTTAGATTATAGGCTCCCTGAAATCTTTTCTGTCTTTAAGAGTCTTATTTTGGGCATGGTAAGGTTTAAGTACCTATGAGACCTACAAGTAGCAATGTCAAATAGGCAGTTGAATATATTTAGCTAAAATGCTTAGGCCAGTGCCTGACACATAGTACACACACAACGCCTGTTAGCTGTTGTCAGCAAAAGCACCAGCAATAGCATCATCATTATCATCACCATCATCATCTAAGTCATTAACTGAAAAGGTATTTGGCCATCTTCTATCTTATATCGTTGCATGAAACAACTAACTTGATTGAACTAAGTAGCTCTTTTAAACTTCTTGATGCAACTTTCAGGCAAAAAGTAACAGAAGAATTTAGGAGCCCTTCAGGATTTGTGTTGCAAAAATAACTGCCTTTTTTAGGGTAGGGGGATGAGCCATCCCATAGTCAGCTTTGGTGTCCCTCAAGAAAACTAAGTCAGAGATAATTTGGGTGGCATTTAGAAACTTCCTCCCACCACAATGTTGCTACTAGACAGATGGAGTGATGTGTTTTGATGTTGTGATTGTGTTTCCTTGGGCAGGGGCAACTTTTTTTAATATGAAATTTATTGTCAAATTGGTTTCCATACAACACCCAGTGCTCATCCCAACAGGTGCCCTCCTCAATGCCCATCACCCACTTTTCCCTCCCTCCCACCCCCCCATCAACACTCAGTTTATTCTCAGTTTTTAAGAAACTCTTATGGTTTGCCTCCTTCCCTCTCTAACTTTTTTTTTCCTTCCCTTCCCCCATGGTCTTCTGTTAAGTTTCTCAGGATCCACATAAGAGTGAAAACATATGGTATCTGTCTTTTTCTGTATGACTTATTTCACTTAGCATAACACTCTCCAGTTCTCCCCATGGTTTCAAGCTACATCTAGGATGTCAGTAAGAGACATAAGGTTCAGTGTTAGAGAGAAGTGAAATTCTCAGTGGTATCTCTCTCAGTGGTGACCAAAGTGGCACCAAATAAGGTGTTTCTGGAGCATTTAGATGATCTGCAGACAGTTTGCTGGAGACAAATGGGTTTGACACAATGTAGAAGGAATGGTTTGGCTAAAAGTGTGATATGGACTGGAATTCCAAAGTCTAAAATAATTTAGTTAGAATACCTATAGAGGTGTAAATGTTTTGATTCCCATTCTCTCATCCCAAATTTATTCCTTCTCTAGTAGTCTCCATTTTAGTAAAAGGCACAACCATCTACCCAATTGCTCAAGCCAGAAAATTCGTCATCCTTGATTTCTCTCTCTCACCCTCCAAAACCTTCCAGTCTTATCTGTTTCCAATATATGTCATAAATTCTCTCACTTTTCCACCTTGACCGCTACTTCCCTAGTTCATTCCTCCATTATCTCTCATCTGGACCACTGTAATAACTTCCTAACTGGTCTTCCTTCTTCCACTCTTGCCTCAGTCACAATTTATCCTCCGGAATGATCTTTTAAAAATGTAAATCACAATTTGTCTCTTTTCTAGTGGTTTTTAATAACATAGAATAAATAGCAGCACCCAGGTGGCTCAGTAGGTTGAGCGTCCAACTTCACCTCAGGTCATGATCTGTGGTTCGTGAATTCAAGCCCCACATTGAGATCATGTTCTGCAGTTCGTGAGTTCAAGCCCCACATCAGAAGCCCACTTTGGATCCTCTGTCCCACTCTCTTTGCCCCTCCCCCGCTTGTGCTCTCTCAAAAATAAATTAAAAAAAATTAAAAAAGAACAAAATAAATACTCTTTAGTATTTTGCTAAAATAATATTTTTATAAGAAAGAAAGAAAGAAGGAAAGAAAGAAAGAAAAGAAAGAAGGAAAGAAATCTTTACTAATAAACAAAGTAACTCCTTACTTTTACTAAAAGACCCTTTAAGACTTTAAGAGTCTTTAAGAGTCTTTAAGACTTTAAGATACTTTCAGTATCTTGTATTGTTCTTCTTCCAGATATTTTCATGCCTGTCTCCTTCAAATCATTTAGGTGTCAGATTACATGCCACCTCTTCAGAGAGATTTATTCTAACTATTGTTCAGTTAACTATTCTCTTTTCTCATTACTACATTTTATTTTCTTCATGTCACTCATCACTTTTGAAATTATTAATATTTTTATCTATTTAGTTGTTTGGTGTTTATCTCCCTCACATAATTGTAAGATCCATGAGAGCAGTAAGAAGTATTTGAACTAAACTTTTAGATTTAATAGGAGTTTGCCAAATGGATATATGAGAAAGAGGACTTTCCAAGAACTGAAAACCACTGACTCAGAACTGCTAAAGTATGTAGTCAGAGAGTGAGATGGACAAGATACAAAGTGGTGGGAGATATGACAGGGGCCAGTTAGGCAGGGACCAGATTATTAAGGGTCTAGTATACCACCCAAAGGATTTTGGACTTTGTGCTGTGGCTGGTGAATACCCATTGAAGGATCTTGAACAGGGAAGTAAAACTATCAGATTTGTGTTGTGAGGATTACTCTGGAAAAATAGTGGAGGATGGATTGGAAGTAGGTGAAGAAAGCAGAGGTAGACCAGCCAGGAAGTCATTGGGAACATGTGAGTGAGAAATGAAGAGTATAATAACTAAGTAGTGGGAGTGGGTAAGAGGATAGAGAAGAAAGGGCAGAGCTGAATAACATTAAGGACACAGGAGTACAAGGAGTTGGTGACCTTTAATGAGGGAGTCCTTGGGGATGGGCAAAGGGAAGTGGCAGGAAGAGGAGGAGAGGGAGAGCAGGAGGAAAGGAGGAGGGAAGAGGGCAAGGGATGGGAGGGGAAGAGAGAGAAGGGGAGAAGAGGAGGAAGACTAGGGTGACTCTTGGGATTCTATATTTGGACTGAGAGGATGATGATGCTACTATCTGTAGGGAATTAAGGAGGAGGAAAAAAGTCAGAAGGTTGGAAATTATATTTTCAGTTTTGGTTATGTTGAATCAGCAGTAATATTAGTAAGTAGCAACAATAATTAGAATTTATTGAATGCTTACTGTGTCAGGTCCTGTGATGTGCATATTATGTTTAGTAGCTTATTTAATTCTCACGGGTAGATACTATTTTCATTCCCACTTTACAGGTGAGAAAACTGAGGCATAAGGTCAAATTGCTTGCTTATAGTTATATATGTCAGAGCTAGAATTTGAATCACACTATAAACCAGTAGGCTAGATTGCCCTTCAGTGTGGAACATTACAAGTGATGGTATCTAGCAAGTATTTACACACATGAGTATGAATTTTATAGGAAATCTGGGCTTGACATTTATATTTGGGAATCATAAGTGTATAGCATATAGTAGACACTTTAGGAGTCAATGAAATATCCCAGGGAGAATAAGATGAGAGTCTTGAGTGGAATCCTGATGCTCACCAATATTTAAATATGGGTAAAGTAAGGAAGCCAAGAAAGAAGACTGAAAAAGAGCAGCCAGAGAGGTAGGAGGAAAACCAGGGCAGTATGTCATCATAAAAGCCAAAGGAAGGGGAAACATAAAGATGAAGGGAGTTGTCAAATATCACATGCTTCTGAGGGTTAAGATAAGAACTGAGAAGGCTCCATGTATTTGGGAAACAAGGAGGACATTGGTGGCCTCAGTGAGAACAATTTCAGTAGATCAGCCAGGTTATAGTTTGAAGAGAGAGTTAGTGGTGAGGAAGAAGAGATACCAAGTACAGATTACTTGCTTTAGAACCTTGTTCATGTAAGTAGGGGTGATGGACAGTAAAGAAGGGATAGAGTATCAAGGGAGGCAGGAATTTGTTTGTTTAAGATGAGCAAGATTTGTAGATTTTAATTTGTGGAGGAGAATGAGCCAATCAAATGTTAAAAATAGGGGAGAGGTAAAGGCTCATCATTGGAGATGTATGATGGGATTAAGAGCCCAGGTGGAGGTTTGGCCTGGGTTAGGGGGAGGGCCCCTTTTCGATAAGAAGGTAGGCATTAGTACAGATATAGTAAAGTATGGAGGGAGGGGCTCAGGAAGTTGGGGAAATTTATACACAGTGATTTTTGTTTACTCTGGGCCAGGAAATAGACTATCTGCTGAGAGAACCATATTGGGAGAGAGCTGGGGGCACTTTGTGATGCAAGTCTTAAATTGTCAGTTTGGGATTAATGTTTACCTAGCTGCTGAGCAGGGTGGCATCATTAAATTTGTAGTGTGTGGCCCATCTGGCCATTGTTGATCAAGAAATCTATCATTTCCAGATCTCTCAAGAAAGCCATGGCCTCTAAGCCTGGAGAACAGAACATCTGCCTCACTTATCTTCTCCAATTGGAGAAAAAAAATGTCTTTACCTTAGTTAATCAGAAACAAGTTTGGAATTCTTCAGAAAGAACCTTTAATAGAAAATTGATGGAAGGAACCAAAGAACATAGGCATGAACAGCCTTCAAGTATAGACTCCTTATTTGAACTACCCCTCACATGGTGCAAAAGATCAACTTGCTTAACCCAAATTTCAAGGAGCCCAGGTTCCTTTTCCTCCCCTTGGCCCATTTTTATAGATTTTCAGTAGCTTTCCCTTTACTGGTGTTGCATCACATCAGCTAATCACTTTTTCACAATCCTTTGTTGACTTCATGTTCCTTGTTCCTCCACTGCAGAAGATTCACTTCCTTCTGTCTGTAGCCTAAATACTGCTTACTGTGATGATTGGTTTTATGTGTCAACTTGACTGGCCATGGTGGTGCCTAAATTAAACATTATTTCTCTGCATGTCTGTGTGTTTATAGATGAGATTAACATTTGAATTGGTGGACTCAATTTCACTTAATTTGCCCTCAGAGTGGGATTTACACCATTGGTTTCCCTGATTCTTATACCTTTAGGCTCAGATTGAATTATGCCACTGGCTCTCCTGGGCCTCCAGCTTTCAGACAGAAAATTGTGTGGGATTTTGCAGCCTCCATAACTGCATGAGCCAATTCCTCATAATAATTCCCCTTTACAAGTCTGTCTATCATTATCTGTCCACCTATCTCTGTCTAATCTCCAGTGGTTCTGTTATTCTGGAGAACCCTGACTAATACACTTATCCTTGAGGACTCTGATGAATATTCACATTCTCTCAGAAGCCTTTCTTTTTTAAAAAGTGTTTTTATTTATTTTTGAGGGAGACGGAGCATAAGGGGGGGGGAGGGGCAGAGAGAGAGGGAGACACAGAATCTAAAGCAGGCTCCAGGCTCTGAGCTATCAGCACAGAGCCCGATGTGGGGCATGAGCTCATGAACTGTGAGATCATGACCTGAGCTGAAGTCTGGTGCATAACCGACTGAGCCACCCAGGTGCCCCTACTCAGAAGCCTTTCTGACCAAGGTTATCCTGTGGTAATCTCTTAAAGCTGTTCAGCACCTTAAAACTGTAGTGCTCAATCCTCACTAATCATTGTAATCATTGCAATTATCTGGGTAGAATCTGATTCAGTTAATCTGTGGTGGGGCTTGGGCTTTGGTTCAAGCTGATTCAAGTGGTCAGTTAATGTTGAGAAGCCCTGTCTTAAAAGAGCTCTGGGGAGGTGTGCCTGGATGGCTCAGTTGGTTAAGTGTCTGGCTTCAAATCTAGGTCATGATCTCACAGTTTGTGATTTTGAACCCTGAATCAGGCTCTGCACTCACAGCTCAGAGTCTGGGGCCTGCTTCAGATTCTGTCTCCCTCACTCTCTCTGCCCACCCCCCCCCCACACACTCAGTCTCTTTCTCTCAAAAATAAGCAAATATTAGAAAAGAGCTCTGGGGGGGGGGTTGGAAAAACAAATTGGAAAAGCAGCTACAATTGTTCCTTAGTCCCTTGTGTGACTTTTGACAATCACATTGACATTGATTGATCTTTGACTTCTCTTGGTATTCTTCTGTCTGCTGTTGTGCCTTTGCCCTGTCTGATAGGCCATCCAATACTTGCCTGGTTTGATCTGCCTACATTTTCAGGCTCCTGTTACTATGTCTGTCTTTGAACCAGGCTGCTTTCCTGCCTCTACGTTTTTAGCTATGATCTTCCAAGCTTCCAGACTTGCCTTCACTTGGAATCTGATTCCATTTTCAGTTTCTGACTCTGACATGTCATGAGAATCCTCTCCTCTGCCCTGCTTGCTTCCAGCAGCTCAAGTTTGGGACTTGATAACTCCATGGTTTTGAATTACCTCAGCATCCTAGAATGTTGTCTAGATCTCTGCATCTTAACCTTGTTTACAGTGTGCACTAGTCTCCAGTGTTTGGTACAAATATATCTAATCATCTCACCTTTACCACAAGCTCCTTTAAGGCAAAGTTCAGGCTTTTTCTGCTAGGTGCTAGGTGCCTCCTAGCACCTAAAACAGAGTTTGACACCTATTGGTTACTCAGTAAGAGTGCTGGGTTTGGTTTGTAGACTTGTAAGCTTATGAAGTTAGAGAAAGTTTGGGTTCCAGAGATAGTGAAGGGCCTGGCTTGATGTCCCTCTACCAGGACATCTCCATTGTCTGCACCTGATTCTAGGCCATGTTTATCTGATTGGGACTCATTGCTATTTGATTTAATATTGACTTTTCAAGTATTGATCAGATTGTTCCATTAGCATACAACTGTGCTGACATGAGCAAGGAAAGAAGATTCTTTTTGGGAGAAATAAAAAAGGCTCATGCTTTTCTGCCTGGTAGCAGACTGTTGGAGAAAGTGGTAAGCTGATGATGATGTTCTCTTTTTATGTCATGCCCAAAACACCTCCTGTTGTCCATAAGCTCTCTGGCTGGGGTTTGCCATGCTTGGTGGCATCCCAAGATGAGAAGCTAACTTTTCCCTTTTCATTTCCCCTTCCCTTCAATAAGCTTACAGTTTCCTGGCTGATGGTAGCTTAACATGCCATTCTTTCTGGAGTGATATACGTTTTAAAAGAAGCTGCTTCAAGGCAGAAAAACTGGAAATTCTGTCAGTGAAGCAAACAAATTGAGCAATCTATTTTTTCCCTAGAAGGAGGGAGAAGCAGGCTTTCTAGTGCCCTCAAACTACATTATGTTTAGTGCAGCTCTTCAGGCCATCAAATAACAAATTAGAAAAACTAAAAATTTTCAGCCAAAGACCATTTGGTGATACTTAGATTATAAACTAGCTTTTCCAATGTAAGTCAAACATCTTAATTTTACAGTGAAGAAACTGAGGCCCAGAGAAGGAAAGTGATTTGCCAAGTATCACTCTGTGGAAGGTCTAGACTCTAGGCCTCTGTTGTTCCAGCTAGATGAGAGTTATTTGTATTTGGCTGTTCTGATCTCAACCACTGTCTTTGCTAAAAGTTGATATGAGATCTTTAGTATTTTTCACAAATAGTAGAGGTACAAGAGAGTTTTTTTTTTTTGGTGTGTGTGTGTGCAGATGTTCCTATTGGAATCCAGACCAAAGTGTCACAAGAATGAATGCATACTAATAACCAGGTTGGAGTAGAGCAAAAAACTGAGGTGAATGGGTTGTTCCTGGCAGCTGGATTAATGAAGCACCCACCAAAAGGAGAATGGTCGTGTGAGAAACCTGAATTGTAGTCGCAGATTTCGTTTTTAGCATTTTGTAAATGAGAGCTTTTGGCTTTGGTTTAAGAAGGGAGCTTTGGAGAAAGACTCCCTTTTGAATTGGGCCAGGGCATCCCAGACAAAGCTGCATAATGCACATGGGTACCCAAAGAGGCCCAACTTCCACTTACTTCCATCTCAAGTAGGCCAATAACCAGAATTCTTATTTGATGGATTTCTGAAGTCTTTTCATCACATTGTGGGTTCCAAGCAAACTAAGCCTTCAAATACAATTTCAGTTTCTTGATGTAGTAGAGCAGCAGCTGGGGTCTGTTTCCATCACTTCAGAAGAGTGGAGTAGTTTGGGAACCTTGATTCCTCCTGTGCACTTTTGGTTTGGGGAGAATGTGGTAGAGGTGGGGAGACAGCATAAGGTCGGTCTCAGTTGTGATTTTTGTTTTTGAACAGTGAAGTTTATAGTGCTGGATAAAGACATTAGAAGCCTTTTAAATCTTCGGTGCTACTTCCCAGGAAATACCTAAGGTATTTGCCCTAGTACTGCCATTTTCCCTGCCTATGCCTTTCTTGCTCATTGTTCATCTCACAGCCTCTGGTAACAGATGTAAGATTGCAGAAAACCTCTGAATGCCCAGCCTTTTTCATTGAACACATAGAAACACTTCCCTTTGATCCCCACACTCCTACTTTGCTAGTTGATATGGTCTATTAGGGCATTGTAGTCACTGGGTCCATTTCAAGTCAGCTGACCAACCCTGAGGCTGAGCTTCAAATCTTCTTCTCTTCCTGGAAGCGCAGAGAGCAGCTCTCTGGTTGCCAGGGAGAGGAAGAATTAGGATGGTCCTTCTCTGGCAATTAGAATCATATTCATTGACACATTGTTTTAGAACTGTGGTGCAGGAATCCTTCAGGAGTGAATAAAAGGCTTCCTTGACTGGGTAAAGTAGCACACCACCTCTGCTAAAGTAGCAACTCAGCTGCTAAACAAAATGAAGTAAGGCTGGATAAGGAAGCAAAAGGATGAGAACAGTGTCATAGCAAAATCTATCTTGCTGAACAGAGATTCTTATTTGCAGTATCACACTGGGTATGGAATGCTGTGAGTGCTGCCACCAGGAAAGAGCAGATAGGGGAGTGACATAACTCTCAGCAACCAGGACTAGATAAAGACATATATAGAGAGGCTAGAGGTGGCTTTTTGAAGTCATCATGAAACAGAATTTATTCAGAATCACACCCAAACTTCCTGAGATTTTGGAACAAATGAAGCAGAAAAGGTGCTGAGCGGTTGCCCTAAACTGTCAATAACAGTGAATCTAACACATGAGTTTAAAATCATAATAAAGCCTATAGACTTGAGGCTAAGTGTGAATTATGGCTAATATTCAGTTGAGAGAATTACCTGTCCTAGACTCTTCCTTGAGCTACCAAGACCTGAAGTTGGTTGTGTGTATCCATATAGCTAGGAACTTTGTTTAAAGTATGTATTTCAATCTTTATTTCATTCTTTATGGTGACTTGGTTAACTGGATTGATTTGGTATCAATTCAGTAGGAAGTGAGCATAAAATAGTTGATCCTCACCACAGTATTAGTTTGATTTCTGTTTTAAAACCTCTGAGAAAATTTAAAATCATTGATATTAGAGTAGACCCAGTAACCTATTAGACATTTTTTAAAAGTTTATTTATTTTAACAGAGAGATTGAGAGAAGGAGGGGCAGAGAGAGAGAGAGAGAGAGAGAGAGAGAGAGAGAATCCCAAGTAGGCTCCACTCTGTCAGCACAAAACCCGACACAGGGCTCAGTCTCACAAACTGTGAGATCATGACTTGAGCCAAAATCAAGAGTCAGATGCTTAACCAACTGAGCCACCCAGGTGCCCTGTAGACAATTTTTCAAAAGAGTTCTTGAATAGCTTTACTTAAATGAGTGAGAAGGGAATGCTTTTCTAACTTGAATTCAGAATGTCTGTTATCTTTAAATGAATAATAACAATTATCTTGGCCAACCCCCTGGGTGATGTTCTCTGTTTAAGAAAGGGGATTTATCACTAATATTTGCCAGGATAAAAGAAGAATATGCAGGAAATGGATTCTAGGAAGTGTCCAGCAATCTCTTTAGCTCCAAGGGCTCCAAGAAGAACTAAGAAAGATGTCTAGGTATGAAGCCTCAGGCATGCTGAAGGCATAATTAGAGAAGTGTAAATCAAGGAGATGAGAAAAACAAAATATTGAAGCAGAGAGAAATCCCAGAGAAGAGACAGAGAGAAGGTAGTAAAAATGGGTCAAGGGCCACCCAAAGTGCTAACAAGTTAGATTTTTATTTCCTTGTTTTAGACTTTTAGAAGCATTTGAGGCTTACAAGGGGGCTGGGACATTGATGTTCAAATGTTGATGGCATCAATCTGGAGACTGACTCTTTAGAACATCTTTGGCACCTGCCACTTTCTATCACCACCACCCCTTCTTGGTTTGTTTATTTATGCAACAAATGTGTGTGCTTCATGTCAATAAACAGAACAGTTAAAAATCACTCCACTATTAGACTTTATATCCTAGAGGGGGAGGAAGATAATTAACACAGGACAAAAGATAATTTCAAATAATGGTAAGTGCTTTGAAGAAAACAGGAGTATGTGATAAATGACACACACTGCATGTGTGTGTGCACACACTTGTACTAATTTAATCTGGATAGTAAGAGACACACCTCATTACCTCTTACTTGGACTATTGCAATAGCTTACTAAAGGGTCTGTCCCTCGTTTCTTCCCACTCTAGTTTCTCTTGAATGCTACTACTTAATTTTCTAGACTCATGTATGCATTTCATCATATTACACAAACAAACAAAAAAAGAACACAATTCTCAGTGGTTCTCCTGTGCCTTACATGTTGAGTCATAGTGTCCAAGAGCTGGAAGGAAAGAAAAATTATCTAATATTTATGCCTTTTAGGTACAAAATGGGCAATAACTTGCCCAAAGTCAAACAGCTGCTCAGTGAGGCAGAGCTAGGGTCTGGAAACAGGCCTCATAAATCAAAGTCTAAAGCCTTAGCCCCATTAATGGCAGCCAAAAGTGATAAGAAAGGCTAGGATCTGGATGAGATTTCCCCATTCTTAAAAGTCTACTCTAACCCGTTCTTTACAGTTCCACAGCTATCACCTTAGTTCAGGCCCCTATCACTTCTTATTTGTATGATCACAGTAATTTCCTAAATATTTTGATTCTTAGTTCACACTGCCTCTTTGAGAGATCACATAGCATAATGATTAAAAAGATGGGGATTAAGGAGTGCACTTGTCATGATGAGCACTGGTTGATATGTGGAATTTTGAATCACTATATTGTACACCTGAAAATAATACAACACTGCATGTTAACTATGCTGAAATTAAAGTTAAGTTTAAAAAAGGGTAGGCTGTGTCCTTAATACTCTTACAGAAAGATATTTTACAGTTTAAGTCCTACCTCTGCCACTTACTAGCTAGGTGACCTTGGGAAAGTTAAATAATCCTCTTGAGCCCTCAATTCCTTTATAAAATTGCACTTCAAGCAGGGCAGAACAGTTTTTTTTGTTTTTTGTTTTTTGTTTTGTTTTTTTACCATAGCCCCACTATGTACTATTTTATAAAAAATGAGATCAGGGAAAGAGTACAAATGAAGGCCCATGGAACTTATGTCTAAATATTTAATAGTTATTAATAACATTAACAAATAAAATTTGCTCTAGCCTTCACCTTGACAAAAACACCTTCATAATGACAGAACAGGAAAAAAAACCCGTTTAAATGTTTTTGTATGACAGAAAGTAAGAAAAATATCAAGATAACTGGATTTAATTATTATTATACATGTCTGGATATTCTGTGTTGGGCTGGTGATGTTAGGATAAGTCATAAAATAAGGACATATAATTAATAAATTATTATGTATTTATTCCATAAAATGTGTTTTTCTTGCCTTTATATCAGTAAAATCATTGATTATATTGTTATAATCAAAATTTCTATATAAATTATTCTATGGATTCCATGGAGAGTAATTATCTAAAGAATTAAATAAAATATAACTGTATTCAAAGTGCGAAATTTGAATATATGTTTATTGGAATGTTAAAGTGTGTAGAAGTGAAAAAGCTAAAATTATTTTTCATGTTTTTAAAAAAGTAATTTTTCTTAAGAAATATTCAAGATTATCCCTTAAAATAAAGAGTAAAATTATAATTAGCTATGAATAATTTTAAAATAAAATTATTTAAATTTGACTAAAGATTTCAATTAAGTACATTGAACAATTAAATATAAATGTCTTTATAAAAATAAAACGATTATCAGCTCTAATGTTCAATGTTCATTTAGTTGCCAGTATAGGAATTGGTATCATGCTTGATGCATATATCATCTATATCTACATGTATATATTAAGATTAATAAATATTGTTTAATATTGCAAACTATTCTTTAGTGGCCATGTGCAATTGCCACCTGCATGAGCTAATTCATGGATACCTCTATTACTATGAACTACAATATAAAGGGAAACAAGAAAATGGATGATTGGCATTACTTGAAATTTATACTTCCTCATGCAAGAATCTACTGTATTCATATGGACTATTAATTTGGCAATTTGCTTTTTCTCTTTCCAATGTGTTTATCCTGCCTAAATCCTCCCCATATGCTAAGACATTGTCAATCTTCAAAGTTTGCAGAGGTGCAACCTCCAAAGCCCAAGGGCATTCAGTTTTGGTTACTTTTTGTTTTGAGAACAGAGCAAGAGATATAGAAATCACTGCCTGAACAGCATTAGTCATAAGAGTGTATATATAGGTTTATGGATTGAGCCATGACAGTGCTGAATCCTGAATCTGGAGTGACATAGACAGCTATGTATTCTTTAATAAATGTAGTGTGTGTGTGTGTGTGTGTGTGTGTGTGTGTGTGTTTATGAGCAGGGGGCTGGGGAGGACAGGTCCCTTCTTGCCCAGAACTAATGGTGGAACTGATCAGAACATTTGTTATAGATAATATTGCTTTTCCTGTTTGTCTCCCTTGCTAGATTGTGAGCTTCTCAAGAGGCTTATTGACATTTTATTCCATGTCTTTATTTTATGCATTATACCACAGTCCAGAGTTCAAGTTACTATTATCTCTTACTTAAATTAGTTTTTTAACTCGTCTCCATGTTTGCCTTTTTCAAGCCATATTACACACTCTGCCTTCCACAGGGACAATTTCTAAGATGTAGAACCTCTGTGAGAAGAAAGTATTAGAGCTTTTATTTATTTTTATTCATTGCTTAATTTTTTATATTTGTGTGTTCTATAATGTCCATAATATATTAGTACAGGACTAACTAATGTATAAATCAATTCATATATATGTGAGTCAGAAGTGCATGCTCAAATTCTTTGCTGTCAGGAGAGTGATATACCAAAAGTGCTATAGACAACTGGTCTCTAGTATCATTGGAAGCCCTGCATGATCTTTTCCTGCCTTTTCTCTCATCAAGGGAAAGAACACACCCTGGGGAGCATACAGTGCAGATAATAGAAGTAATTGTGATCCAGTAGGCAGAACACAGCAGAACATGGCTTGGCAGGTGATAACCCTGGCATGTCCTCCCTGTCAGGGGCTTCAGTGCAAAGTAGTACAGATGTTTTGACATGTGGGTGTATCATGGTGCAAAGTAGTACAGATGTTTTGACGTGGGTGTATCATGGGGACAGGAATCTAGACACAGATGCCAGAAGTATAGGCAGGCTGGAAGTTGGCCAGCATCAAGGAAATCTGTTAGGAGGTAGAATGACCCAACTTAGAATGGCCTGGGGCACAGTCCCTGGGAAGGATGTAACTGGAAAGAATAATGCAATGATATAGTCCTTGAGGGATGGGACAACTATAAAGGATACCTGCACTGGGACATACGAAGGGAAAAAGTAGCAAGAACTATGGAGCTGTCATGAAGGAAACTGAGTCTCAAGAGTAAAATGAATATTTTCTCAGAGCTGGGCCCTAAGGTCAAGGCTGGACCAGCAGCAAGGGTGACCTGAGGAAAAGTCCTGGGCAGGTATGCTGGGCAGGTATGGCTGATATTCCTCTAGCCTGTGGTCAGGGTGGATTCTAGAGCCCAAAGCAGAGCTGAGTCAGCAGCTTGGAGTGTGTGACCCCCTGCAAGTAATTCCAGTCATAGAGAAGGGAATAGAGACTGAAGAGGAGACAAGACCTGACCCCACCTTGTTCTCTCTGGCTACAATTCTAAGGCCTTCACAATCTGTTTCCATGAAAATGATAACAGTTAACATTTATTGAGCACTTCATATGTGCCAGCCACTGTTCCAAGTTTATATATTTTTGAATCCTCAAAACAATATTAAGACCATTCTGTTATTTTCCCCATTCTTAAGGTGGGGAGACTGAGGCACAGAGGTTTAGTAATGTATCCAAGATTACTTACATAGGAGCTAAAATTCACACTTAGGCAGTTTAACACCAAAACTCATGCTCTTAACCACTGCATTGTGCTTTTCTCCGTGTAACATGCTGGGCTTTGTTCCCATCGAATTTTAGGCATTCAATGCTGCAATCAAATTGGGCTTCTTTCTCACTGTCTCCCCCATGTTTTATGCTTTTCTTCCTAAGGGCCTTCTCATTGTTCCCTTGTCCCAGTGATATGACTGGAATTGCCTTCTTGCTACTCTCAACCTATCCAAATTATACAGGTACTCCAGGTCCCAAATCAGATAGTCTTTCCCCTGACACTTAGTCACTAAAATGGCTGAGCTTATGGCTTTAATTGAGACTTTGGAGGCTTAGCAGATAATTGGAGCTTAAAGGACAGAGTCCTAGTCCCAAACCTGCTATCAGTAGCTATGAGGCTGTTGGGTAATTTCTGCCCCTTTATCTAAATGGTGTGTGTGTGTGTGTGTGTGTGTGTGTGTGTGTTCACAAGAGTAAGACTACCTAGGAGCTGGTCTTGTGACAGTCTCTGGTTCCATGGTAGGGAAAGGGTGTTTCCCCAAAAGATTTGCCTTTGAATGACTATACTGGAGGTTTTTCCAGAGTGTGCTGGGGTGAGATTATATTTGAGCTTGGCTTCCTCTGTTGATTTTGGACAACAGCATGTTTCCACTTCTTCAGGAGTATTGACTGGGATGGTATCACTTATGTTGTTTCCCAACAATCTTTAAAGAGCATCTAATTACAGGCTGGTAGCAGAGAGAGAATGTAGAGGAAATGCATGCTGTGACAACAGCTAGACAAAGAGCACTCTGTATAGTGAAGAACAGTTGTAATGAGCGGGGATTTGGGGGGCGGGGAGAAGCAGGAAGCAGGCAAGGAAGTATTCAAGAAAAGATGGTGGCACTAGTTATGCCCATGCCTTTTAGAATAGGATTTTTCTATCTTCATAGTTCTTCAGGAACTCAAGCAGTTTTGCATGAAAAGGAATCAAAAGTCAACCTGTCCTTATTATCTCACTTGCTCATACTCCTTAACTTTCCCTGTGGAATTTATCTGGTGATCAGAGATTATTTGGTTTCAGGCACACATGTTCCATGAAGGCAATACCAACAAATCTTTTTTAGGCAGGATGTGTTATTTTCAGGGTTCCCTGTCCTCCACAAACCTGTGAACTTATTGAGGGCAGTAATATATCTTCACCATTGTTTTGGCCATTCCTAATACCTTTCCCAGGACATAGTGGTTAGTAAATGTATGTTGAATGAATACATGGATAATGTATGTCAGATAGATAAAGAGATCATATTATAAAAGTTTCTTTTAAGAAAGAAAAGACCATGGAAATTCTGTTGATTTTATTCAGAGGGTAGTATAGAGGCTAGGAAGTGCATAAGGTAGTGGCATCAGTACAAAGGGGCCATCAAGTTAAGTTTTGCATCAGAACACAAGTGTATTATATGCTCTTGTAGGTGTTTACTGTAGTCCAGCACAATCAGAAGAAAGCAGGTGAGCCCTGGCCCTATGTGTGGTAGTGGTAAAGGGGTTGGAGTCCACTAATGGCCCATAAATATTCCTGCCAAATGTTTCCCATTTGCTGCCAGAAGAACAGGCATATACTAGATATTCAAGAAAAATACATTGAGTAGGGCGACAGGATGGATAAAAAATAAGACCCATCTATATGCTGCCCAAAAGAGACTTATTTAAATTTTTTTAATGTTTTATTTATTTTTAAGACAGAGAGAGAGAGAGAGAGAGAGCATGAGTGGGGATGGGGCAGAGAATGAGGGAGACACAGAATCTGAAGAAGGCTCCAGGCTCTGAGCTGCGAGTACAGAGCCCGACGTGGGGCTTGAACTCACGAACTGTGAGATCATGACCTGAGCCAAAGCTGGACATTCAACCAACTGAGCCACCCCAAAAAGAGACTCATTTTAGACCTAAAGACACCTGCAAATGGAAAGTGAGGGGATGGAGAAATATTTACTATGCAAATGGATGTCCAAAGAAAGCCAGAGTAGCAGTACTTATATCGGACAAACTAGACTTTAAAAGAAAGACTATAATGAGATGAATTAGGGTACAATATCATGATAAAATTGACAATTAAACAAGGAGACATAACAATTTTAAATATTTATGAACTCGGCATAGGAGCACCCAAATACATAAAACAGTTAATAGCAAACATAAAGGAACCAGTCAAAAATGATACAATAACAATAGGAGAATTTAACACCCCACTTACAACAATGGACAGATCATCTAAACAGAAAATCAACAAGAAGAGAGTATTTCTTTTTTCTTTAATATAACTTATTGTCAAATTGGCTTCCATACAACACCCAGTGCTCATCCCAACAAGTGCCCTCCTCCCTGCCCATCACCCACTTTCCCCTCTCCCCCACCCTCATCTACCCTTAGTTTGTTCTCAGTCCTTAAGAGTCTCTTATGGTTTGCCTCCCTCCCTCTCTGTAACTTTTTTCCCCTTCCTCTCCCCTATGGTCTTCTGATACATTTCTCAAGATCCACATATGAGTGAAAACATATAGTATCTGTCTTTCTCTGCCTGGCTTATTTCACTTAGCATAATGCCCTCCAGTTCCATCCACGTTGCTGAAAATGGCCAGATTTCATTCTTTCTCATTGACAAGTAGTATTCCATTGTATATATAAACCACAACTTCTTTATCCATTCATCAGTTGATGGACATTTAGGCTCTTTCCATAATTTGGCTATTGTTGAAAGCACTGCTATAAACATTGTGGTCCATGTGCCCCTATGCATCAGCAGTCCTGTATCCTTTGGGTAGATTCCTAGCAGTGCTATTGCTGGGTCATAGAGTAGTTCTATTTTGAATTTTTGGATGAACCTCCACACCGTTTTCCAGAGCAGCTGCAACAGTTTGCATTCCCACCAGTGGTGCAAGAGGGTTCCTGTTTCTCCACATCCTTGCCAGCGTCTATAGTCTCCTGATTTGTTCATTTTAGCCACTTTGGCATGAGGTGATATCTCATTGTAGTTTTGATTTGTATTTCCCTCATGAGGAGCGACGTTGAGCATCTTTTCATGTGCCTGTTGGCCATCTGGATGTCTTCTTTGGAAAAGTGTCTATACATGTCTTCTACCTATTTCTTCACTGGATTATTTGATTTTCAGGTGTGGAGTTTGGGGAGTTCTTTATAGATTTTAGATACTAGCCCTTTGTCTGATATGTTATTTGCAAATATCTTTTCCCATTCCGCTGGTTGACTTTTAGTTTTGTTGATTGTTTCCTTTGTAGTGCAGAAGCTTTTTATCTTGATGAGGTCCCAATAGTTCATTTTTGCTTTTAATTCCCTTGCCTTTGGGGATGTGTCAAGTAAGAAATTGCTGCTGCTGAGGTCAAAGAGGTTTTTTTCCTGCATTCTCCTCTAGGGTTTTAATGGTTTCCTGTCTCACATTCAGGTCCTTTATCCATTTTGAGTTTATTTTTGTGTATGGTATAAGAAAGTGGTCTAGCTTCATTCTTCTGCATGTTGCTGTTCAGTTCTCCCAGCACCATTTATTAAAGATACTGTCTTTTTTCCTTTGGATACTCTAGGAAAGAGTGGTTTTGAATCACACACTGTACCAGATGGAGTTAACAGGTATACTCACAACATTCCATCCTAAAACAGCAGAATACACATTCTTTTCAAGTGCACATGGGACCTTCTCCAGAATAGATCACATATTAGGCCACAAAACAAACCTCAACAAATTCATGGTGTGAAGTCATACCATGTATCTTTTTTGACCACAACACTATGAAACTAGAAATCAACCACAAGAAAAAATCTGGAAAGACCACAAATACTTGAAGGTTAAATCAAATGCTACTAAACAATGAATGGCTCATCCAGGGAATCAAAGAAGAAATAAAATATACATGGAAACAAATGAAAATGAAAACACAATGGTCCAAAACTGTTAGGGTGCAGCAAAAGCAGTTCTAAGAGGGAAGTTTATAGCAATAGGCCTACATCAAGAAGCCAGAAATATCTCAAATAAGCAATCTAATCTTACACCTAAAGGAGCTAGAAAAATAACAACAAAACCTAAAACCAGCAGAAGGAAGGACATAATAAAGCTTACAGCAGAAATAAATGACATAGAAACCAAAAAACAAAACAAAACAAAACAAAAAACAATAGAACAGATCAATGAAACCAGTAGCTGGTTCTTTGAAAAATCAATAAAATTGATAAACCTCTAGCTAGACTTATCAAGAAAAAAAAGAGAAAGGACCCAAATAAGCAAAATCACAAATGAAAGAGGAGAAATAACAACTAACTCCATAGAAATACAAACAATTATAAGAGAATATTATGAAAACCTATATGCCAACAAATTGGACAACCTAGAAGACATGGATAAATTCCTAGAAACATATAAACATACAAAGTATCAAAACTGAAACAAGAAGAAATAGAAAACTTGAACAGACTGATAACCAGTAAAGAAATGGACTCAGTAATAAAAAAACAAAACAAAACAGAACAAAACAAAACAAAACAAAAACTCCCAACAAACAAAAGTCCAGGCCCAGGTGGCTTTACAGACGAATTCTACCAAACATTAAAGAAGACTTAATACTTCGAAACTATTGCAAAAATTAGAAAAGGGGAAAAATTTCCAAATTCACCCTATGAGGCCAGCATTACCCTGATACCAAAACCAGATAAAGACACCACTATAACAGAGAACTACAGGCCAATATCCCTGATGAACATAGATGCAAAAATTCTCAACAACATACTATCAAACTGAACCCAACAATACATTTAAAAAAATCATTCACCATGATCACGTGAGATTTATTCCTGGGTTGCAAGAGTGGTTGAATATTCACAAATCAATCAGTGTGATACATCATATCATTAAGGGAAAGGATAAGAAACATGATCATTTCAATAGAAGTAGGAAGGGCCTTTGACAAAGTAAAACATCCATTCGTGATAAAAACCCTCAACAAAGTAGGTTTAGAGGAAACATATCTCAACGTAACAAAGACCATATATATGAAAAAACCCACAGTTAACATTATTCTTAATGGGAAAAAAACTTGGAGCTTTCCCCCTAATTAAGGTCAGAACAAGACAAGGATGTCTACTCTCAACAATTTTATCCAACATATTACTGGAAGTCCTAGCCAAAAAAGTCATAAAACAAAAAGATATAAAAGGCATCCAAATGGGTAAGGAAGAAGTTAAATTTTCACTGTTTTCAGATGACATGATGCTATATTTAGAAAACACAAAAGACTCCACAAAAAAACTGCTAGAATGGATACATTAATTCAGTAAAGTTGTAAGATACAAAATCAATGTACACAAATCTGTTGCATTTCTTTTTTAAAAATTCTTTAATGTTTATTTATTTTTGAGAGAGAGACAGGACAAGAGTGGGGGAGTGTCAGAGAGAGAGGGAGACAAATAATCCAAGCTGTCAACACAGAGCCTGACATGGGGCTCGAACCCATGAACCTCGAGATCATGACCTGACCTGAAGTCAGACTGAGCCACCCAGGCACCCCTTATTTCTTTTTTTTTTTTTTCTCAACGTTTTTTTATTTATTTTTGGGACAGAGAGAGACAGAGCATGAACGGGGGAGGGGCAGAGAGAGAGGGAGACACAGAATCGGAAACAGGCTCCAGGCTCTGAGCCATCAGCCCAGAGCCCGATGCGGGGCTCGAACCCACGGACTGCGAGATCGTGACCTGGCTGAAGTCGGACGCTTAACCGACTGCGCCACCCAGGCGCCCCCAGGCACCCCTTATTTCTATACACCAATAATGAAGTAACATAAAGAGAAATTTAAAAATCATTCCATTTACAATTGCACCAAAAATAGTAATGAATTAACCTAACCAAAGAGGTGAAAGACCCGTCCTCTGAAAACTGTAAAACATTGATGAAAGAAATTGAAGATGACACAAAGAAATGGAAAGACATACCATGCTCATGGATTAGAAGAAAATATCGTTAAAATGTCTATACCACCCAAAACAATCTACGCATTTAATGCAATCCCTATCAACATGCTAACAGTATTTTTTATAGAACTAGAAGAAAAAATCCTAAAATTTGTAAGGAACCACAAAAGACCCTGAATAGCCAAAGCAATCTTGAAATAGAAAAGCAAAGCTGAAGGCATCACAATGCCAGACTTAAAGTAATAAAACAAAGCTGTAGTAATCAAAACAGTATGGTGCTGGCACAAAAATTGACACATAGATCAATAAAACAGAATGGAAAACCTAGAAGTAAATTGACAACTACATGGTTCATTAACCTTCGATAAAGCAAGAAATAATATGCAATGTAAAAAAGACAGTCTCTTCAAACATGGTGTTGGAAAAACTTGACCACGACATGCAAAAGAATGAAACTGGCCCACTTTCTTACACCATGCACAAAAATAGACTCAAAATGGATTAAAGACCTAAATGTGAGACAGGAAACCATAAAAATCCTAGAAGAGAACATAGGCAGTAACTTCTTTGATATTCACCAAAGCCACTTTTTTCTGCATATGTTTCTCGAGGCAAGGGAAACAAAAATAAAAATAAATTATTGGGACCACTTCAAAATATAAGCTTTCTGCACAGTGAAGGAAGCAATCAACAAACTAAAATGCAACTGACAGAATGGGAGAAGATATTTGCAAATCAACATATCTGGTAAAGTGTTAGTACCTAAAATATATAAGAACTGATACAACTCAACACCCAAAAAACAAATAATTCAGTTAAGAAATGGGCAGAAGACATGAGGACCACCTGGGTGGCTCAGTCAATTGAGCATCTGACTTTGGCTCATGTCATGATCTCACAGTTTGTGAGTTCGAGCCTCACATGGAGCTTGCTGCTTTTACCACGGAGTTCACTTTGGATTTTCTGTCTCCCTCTCTCTTTGACCCTCCCTTGTTCATGATCACTCTCAAAAATAAGTAAATATTAAAAGAAAGAAATGGGCAGAAGACATGAACAGATATTTCTACAAAGAAGATGTGCAGATGGACAACAGACACATGAAAAAATGTTCATTGTTACTTACCATCAGGGAAATGCAAATCAAAACTACAATGAAATATCACCTCACACCTGTCAGAATGGCTAAAAGCAATACAAGAAACAACAGGTGTTGTTGAGGATGAAAAGAAAAATGAACCCTCTTGCACTGTTGGTGGGAATACAAATTGGTGAAGCCACTGTGGAAAACAGTATGGAGTTTCCTCAAAAAGTTAAAAATAGAAATAACATAGGATCCAATAGTCCAACTACTGAGTATTTATGCAAAGAAAATGAAAACACTAATTTGAAAAGATATATGCACCCTTACATTTGTTGCAATATTATTTACAGTATCCAAAATATGGAAGTAACCCAACTGTCCATTGATAGATGAATAGATAAGAAGATGTGGTATATATATATATACAATGGAATAGCCATAACCATAAAATAGGTTAAGATCTTGCCATATGTGACAACATGGATGAACCTACAGGGTATTCTGATAAGCAAATAAATGAGCCAGAGAAAGACAAATACCATATGATTTCACTCATATGTGGAATTTAAGAAACAAAACAAATGAGAAAATTCAAAAAAAGAGAGAGAGACAAATCAAGAAACAGAGAACATATTGATGGTTATAGAGAACATACTAATGGTTTCCAGAGAGGAGGGGTAAAAGAGGATGTGTTAAATAGGAGATGGGGATTAAGGAGTGCACTTGTGATGAGGACTGGTTGATATATGGAATTGTTGAATCACTATTTTTTTAAATAGCATCGAAGTTTATTTTTCAACAACAAAAATGCAAAGGTAGACAGTCTTGGGCTAGTATGGGCAACTCCACAATCTAAATGAGAGACTCAGGCCTTTCTGGTATTTTTCTCTGATATTCTTAGGCCATCTTTGTGGTTCAGAATAGCTTACTGTAGTTCTAGCCATCATGCCTGCCTTCCTAGCAGCAGGATGGAGGAAGAGAGGAAGAAGGTGGCACTGTGTTCATCATAAAGAGATTACCATGAATTCTCACAACACTTTCACCATAAGTTAGTCAAATTGTTACTCCAACCTCCAAAGGATATAGAATTTTAGTTGGAAAGCATTGTGCCCAGCTGAGTATCATGATTCTGTTAATTTGAAAGACAGGGAGAATGGATATTTGGTAACTAACAATCTAGGGCCTAGGAAGGTGGGGAACTACAATTCAATTCAACCAAATTGATTACACAAATTCAACCAAATTGATTACTCTATCTATCTATCTATCTATCTATCTATGTGGAATTGTGATGCCTCTAGCTTCGGTATTCTTTTTCAACATTAATTTAGCTATTTGGGGTTTTTTTAGTTCCATACAAATTTTAGAATTATTTGTTCCAGCCCTGAACATCAGAACGCTGGTGTTATTTTGATAGGGATTTCATTAAATATGTAGATATCTTTGGGTAGTATCAACATTTTAACAATATTTCTTCTTTCAATCCATGATAATGGAAAGTTTTTCCATTTCTTTTGTGGCTTCTTCAATTTATGTCATAAGCTTTCTATGGTTTTCGGTGTATAGATCTTTTACCTCTTTAGTTAGGTTTATTCCTAGGTATTGTATGACTTTCGGTGCAATTGTAAATGGGATCAATTCCTTTATTTCTCTTTCTGTTGTTTCATTATTGGTGTATAGAAATGAATCCAATTTCTGTATGTTGATTTTAGCGATTTGCTGAATTCATGTATCAGTTCTAGCAGGGTTTTTTTGGTGGAGTCTTTGGGTTTTCCACATAGAGTATAATGTCGTCTGGGAAGAGTGAATGTTTGACTTCCTCCTTGCTGATTTGGATGCCTTTTATTTCTTTGTGTTGTCTGATTGCTGAGGCCAGGACTTCCAACACTATGTTGCATAACAGTGGTGACAGTGGAAATCCCTGTTGTATTCCTGACCTTAGGGGGAAAGCTCTAATTTTTTTCCCCATTGAGGATGATATTAGCTGTGGGTCTTTAGTATATGGCCTTTATGATCTTGAGGTATATTTCTCCCATCCCTACTTTCTTGAGGGTTTTTATCAAGAAAGGATGTTGTAGGGGCGCCTGGGTGGTGCAGTCGGTTAAGCGTCCGACTTCAGCCAGGTCACGATCTCGCGGTCCGTGAGTTCGAGCCCCGCGTCGGGCTCTGGGCTGATGGCTCAGAGCCTGGAGCCTGTTTCCGATTCTGTGTCTCCCTCTCTCTCTGCCCCTCCCCCGTTCATGCTCTGTCTCTCTCTGTCCCAAAAATAAATAAACGTTGAAAAAAAAAATAAAAATAAATAAAAAAAAGAAAGGATGTTGTATTTTGTCAATTTTTTTCTGCATCTATTGAGAGTATCATGGGATTCTTATCCTTTCTTTTATTAATGTGATGTATCACACCAATTAATTTGTGGATATTGAACCAGCCCTGCATCCCAGGAATAAATCCCACTTGATTGTGGTGAATAACTCTTTTAATGTATTGTTGGATCTGTTTTGCTAGTATCTTGTTGAGAAATTTTGCATCCATGTTCTTCAGGGAAATTGGTCTGTAGTTCTCCTTTTTAGTAGGGTCTTTGTCTGGTTTTGAAATCAAAGTAATGCTAGCCTCATAGAATGAGTTTGGGAGTTTTACTTCCTTTCTATTCTTTGGAACAGCTGCAAAAGAATAGGTCTTAACTCTTCTTTAAATATTTGGTGGAATTCTCCTGGAAAGAGCCCTGGACTCTTGTTAATTTTGAGATTTTTTGATTACTGATTGTATTTTGTAACTGGTTATGGGTTTGTTAAAATTTTCTATTTCTTCCTGTTTAAGTTTTGGTAGCTTACATATTTCTAGGAGTTTGTCCATATCTTCAAGATTGCCCAATTTATTGCATATAATTGCTCATAATATTCTCTTATTATTGTTTGTATTTCTGTGGTCTTGGTTGTGATCTCTCCTCTAATTTGTGATCTTATTTATTTTGGTCCTTCCCTTTTTTTTGATAAATCTGGCTAGAGGGTTATCAATTTTGTAAATTCTTTCAAAGAACCATCTCTTGGTTTCGTTGATCTGTTCTGCTGTGTTTTTTATTTTGATATGATTAATTTCTTCTATCATATGTATTTCCCTTCTTCTGCTGTTTTTGGCTTTTATTTGCTGTTCTTTTTCTCACATGGCTGGCTGTGTATTTGAGACCTTGCTTCCTTCTTTTAGGAATGCCTGAATTTCTATATACTTCCTTCTTATGACAGCCTCTGTTGCATACCAGAAGTTTTGGACTGGACTGTCCTTTCTAGTCTTTGCTGCTTTTGGTCTTTTTTGATTTGTTTTGTCTTTTATCCACTCAAAGAGTCCCCCTAAAAAATTTCTTGCAGCACTGGTTTAGTGGCCATGAATACCTTTAGTTTTTGTTTGTCTGGGAAACTCTTTATCTCTCCTTCTATTTTGAATGACAGCCTTACTGGATAAAGGATTCTTGGCTGCATATTTTTCTGATTGAGCACATTGAATACATCCTGCAACTCCTTTCTGGTCTGCCAAGTTTCTAATGACAGATCTGCTTTGAACCTGATCTGTCTTCTCTTGTAGGTTAAGGACTTTTTTTTTTTAACCATGCTTCTTTCATAATTCTTTCTTTGTCTGTGTATTTTGTGAATTTGGCTATGATATGCTTTGCTGATGGTCAGTTTTTGTTGAATCTAATGGGAGTTTTCTGTGCTTCTTGGACTTTGATATCTGTATCCTTCCCCAAATTAGGAAGGTTTTCTGCTATAATTTGCTCAAATAAAACATCTGCCCCTTTTTCTCTTTTCCTCTTCTGGGACTCCTATGATTTGGATGTTATTCCTTTTAAAAAATTTTTTTAAGTTTATTTGTTTATTTATTTATTTAGAGGGCACAAGCACAAGTTGGGGAGGGGCAGAGAGAAGGAGAGACAGGATCCCAAGCAGGCTTTGTCATCTTCGTACAGCCTGATGTAGGGCTCGAACTCACTCAGCGTGAGATCATGACCTGAGCTGAGATCAAGAGTCAGACGTTTTCAACAATTGTGCCATCCAGGCACACCATTATTCTTCTTAATAAGAATATTCGTTTTAATAAGTCACTGAGTTCTCTATGTCTTATATCATGAGCTTTTGCCTTTGTTCCTCTCTTTTTTCTGCTTCATTATTCTCCATAATTTTATTTTCTGTATCACTGATTTGCAGCTCTGCTTCGTCCACCCTTGCCATCATGGCATCCATTCAAGATTGCATCTTGGTTATAGCATTTTTAATTTCGGCCTGACTAGATTTAGCTTCTTTTATCTCCACAGAAAGGGATTCTCAGGTGTCTTCTCTGCCTTTTTAACCCCAGCTAGTATTCTTAAAATTGTGGTTTTAAATTCCAGTTCAGACATCTTACCTCTATCGGTGTTGATTAAATCCCTGGCCGTCATTTCTTCCTGTTCTTTCTTCTGAGGTTAATTCCTTCATCTGCCAAGTTCTGTGGCTCAAGTTATGCAGATTGTTGCATTAATCCTCAGATCAATTTCCTAGGTGTTCAAAATGATTTGGTGCTGCACTAGCTGCATTTCAGGGATGAGACAATCTCAGAGTCTCCATACTGCTCTGCTATGTAAACTCCTTTCCCTGAATCACTAGTTTGTACATCTGAAACTAATATACCACTGTGTATTAACTAACTAGAATTAAGAAATATATGTTGAGTAGTAACAGATCATTTATATTGATATTTACTATGCAGGTGAGGAAACTAAGACACAGAGAATTTAAGTAACATGCCTGCAGTTACACAGCTAGTAAATTGAAAGAGCTGGGACTTGAACCTCTGTAGTCTGGTTCAAGCACTAATAGGTTTAAGCACTCTGTTATCTCACATCAAAACTTGATTTTTGTCAACCATTTGAGTGAAGGCAATGAAATTACTCTTAAAATTGCAAATATTTGGGAAGGGGAACACCTTTATCAGCTTATTCGTCACTCAAGATTTTCTTAATGCAATGTGCACCCTATAAATACATAAATCTGAATTAAACTTATCCAATTTAGTGTTTTTACACATGTGCACCATCAACACAATCAATATAATGAATATATCCATCAGTATGAAGTTTTCTTGTGCCCCTTTACAAACCTTCCCTGTCACTCCTCCCTGCCCTGTGCCTTGGCAACTATTGATCTGCTTTTTGTCATTATAGATTATTTTACATTTTCTAAACTTTCATATAAATTAAATCATAGAGTATGTATTATTTTTTGTCTTCCTTCAATATGATTATTTTGAGATTCATCCATGTTGTGCAGTGTATAAATAAATCATTCTTTTTTTAGCCTTGTTTGTGTGGTTCTACAGATATGCCATAATTTGTTTATTTCTTCATCTGTTGATGGACTTTTGGGTTGTTTCAAGTTTTTAGCCATTACAAATAAAGTGCTCATAAACGTTTGTGTACAAGTTTCTGTATAAAATATTTTTTATTTATCTTGTGTAGATAACACTTTTTAAAAAACTGCTAAAATGATTTTTTAATTTTTTAAAAAAAGTCCATCAACTGACAAATGGATAAAGAAGATGTGGTTAATATATACAATGGAATACGACTTGGCAATGGGAAAGAATGAATTCTGGCCATTTAGAGCAATGTGGAGGGTAATATGCTAAGTGAAATAAGCCAAGCAGAGAAAGACAGATACCATATGTTTTCACTCATATGTGGATCTTGAGAAACATAACAGAAGACCATGGGGGAAGAGAAGGGGAAAAAGTTACAGACAGGAAGGGAGGCAAACCATAAGAGACTCTTAAGGACTGAGAACAAACTAAGGTTTGATGGGGGTGGGGAGAGGGGAAAGTGGGTGATGGGCATTGAGGAGGGCACTTGTTGGGATGAGCACTGGGTGTTGTATGGAAACCAATTTGACAATAAATTATATTTAAAAAATTAAATTCAAGTTAGTTAACAAACAGTGTAGTCTTGGTTTCAAGAATGGAACCCAGTGATTCATCTCTTACATATGACACCCATTGCTCATCACAAAAAGTGCCCTCCTTAATGCCTATCACCCATTTAACCCATCCCCCCACCCACCTTCTCTCCAGCAGTCCTCAATTTGTTCTTTGTATTTAAGAATCATTATGGTTTGCCTCCCTCTCCATTTTTTATCTCATTTTTCTTTCCCCTCCTCTATGTTCATAAGTCAGTCAAAGAAATAAAAATATCATATAATTTCACTCATATATATGTTGAATTTGAGAAACCCAAAGTGATTTTTTAATGTTTATTTATTTTTGAGAAAGAGAGAGAGACAGTGCAAGCAGAAAAGGGGCAGAAAGAGAGAGACACACACACAGAATCTGAAGCAGGTTCCAGGCTCTGAGCTGTCAGGAAAGAGCCCGATGTGGGGCTCAAACTCACCAACTTCAAGATCATGATCTGTGCCAAAATCAGATGCTTAACTGACTGAGTCACCCAGCATTCCCCACAAAGTGATTTTAATGTGTTTGTACCAAAGGTTCCTTTTTCTCCATATCCTCGTCAACACTTGCTATTTCTTTTCTTTTCGATTTTAGCTATTCTGACAGCCACTTTGGAAATCAGTATGGATGTTTCTGAAAAGATTAGAAATAGAAATATCATATTATCCAGTTATTCCATCACTGGGTATTTACCCAAAGAAAACAAAAACACTAATTTGAAAAGATATGTGCTCTTTTTTGTTTATTGCAGCATTATTTATAATAGCCAAGATAGGGAAGCAACCTAAGTGTCCATTGATAGATGAATGGATAAAGATGTGATGTGTGTGTGTGTGTGTGTGTGTATATATATATATATATATATATATATATATATATATAATGGAATATTACTCAGCCATAAAAAGGGATGAGATCTTGCCATGTGTGAAAACACTGATAGACCTGGAGTGTATTAATCAATATGGAATAAGTAAGGTTGAGAAAGACAAATACCATATGATTTCACTCATACATGGAATCTAAAAAAAAAGACAAATGAATAAACAAATAAGAAGCAGTATCAGACTTATAAATACAGAGAGCAAACTCGATGGTTTCCAGAGGGAAGAGGAGTGGGTAGAGGAGAAAATGGGTGAAAGGGAGTGGGAGGTATATTCCAAGTTATGGAATGAATAAGTCATAGTAGTAAAAGGCACAGCATAGGGAATACAGTCAATGATATAATAGTGTTGTATGGTGACAGATAGTGGCTGCGCTTTTGGTGACCATAGCATAAGGTATAGAGATGTTGAATCATTGTGTTGTGCACCTGAAACTAATGTAACATTGTGTGTCAGCTATACTCAAATTAAAAACAAAAGTTTTAAAAAGTTGTATCATTTTACATTCTCAATACCAGTATATGAGAGTTCCAGTTGCTCTACATCTTCACCAACAGTTGGTATGGTCATTTAAAAAAAAAATAGCAGCCAGGGGCACCTGGGTGTTTCAGTTGGTTAAGTTTCCAATTTCAACTCATGATCTCACTGTTCAGGAGTTTGAGTCCCGCATAGGTTCTCTGCTGTCAGCACAGAGCCTGCTTTGGATCCTCTGTCCCACCTCTTTCTGCCCATCCCCTGCCTGTGCTCTCTCTCTCTCTGTCTCAAAAAATAAATAAACATTAAAATATTTTTAAAAATAATAAATGAATAATTAAAAAATAAAAAGTAGCCATTCAATGAGGTTTTAATTTATATCTCCCTGATGACATAAAACATTGAAGATCTTTCCTGTGCCTATTGACCATCTTTATATCTACTCTGGTGAAGTATTCAAATCTTTTGTCCATTTTTATTGGATTGTTTTCTTATTATTGACTTTTTATAGTTCTTTAATCTAAATACAAGTTCCTTATAAGATGTATCAATTTTCTATTGATGTATAACAAAGTACTATGAACTCACCAACTTCAAATAATACTCATTTATTAGCTGAGTTTTATAGGTCAGAAGTTCAGCAGTGTTGCTCCATTTTCTGCTCACAAAGCTGAAATTAAGATGGTGTTTGGGCTTAGCTTTTGTCTGAAGGCTCTGGGGGAAAATCACCTTCCAAGATCATCCTTGTAGGCACAGAATTCAGTTACTTGTGGTTGTAGGATGGAAGTTCCAATTTCCTTGTTGGCTATCATCCCAAAGCCACTCTTGGCTCATAGTAGCTGCTCACATTTCTTGCCATGTGGCCCCCTCCATCTTCCAGCACAGTTTGTTTAAAAAACAACAACTACCAACTATCTTTTTCCCCTGAAGTGCCTTGCAGGTAATAAAAAATCACTGTCCAAATATATGTGAGCCTATTTCTAAACTTTCTATTCTGTTTCATTGATCTATTGATCTTTATTTCAATACCATAATGTTTGTGTTTTATAAGTCTTGAAATCAGATGCTGGAAGTCCTCCAACATTGTGTTTCTTTTTCCAAAGTGTTTTTGCTATTCTATATTCATGTATTTCTATATGAATTTTAGACTGAGCTTGTTCATATCTAAAAAAAAAAGCCTGCTGGAATTTTGATTGGGATTGCATTGAATCTATAGATCAAGTTGGGGAGAATTGACATCTGAACATTTTGAGTTTCCTGATTCATGAGCACAGTATACTTACACCATTTATTTAGATCTCCTGATCTTTCATCACTGTTTTTCAGTTTTCAGAATATAGACCCTACACAATTTTTTTTCAGATTTATCCATGAATATTTCATATTTATGATGCTATTGTAAATGGTATTGTTTAAAATTTCAGTTTTCAATTCTTTATTGCTACCATATTGATATACATTTAATTATGTATATTAATCTTGTATCCTTCAACCTTGCTAAAATCACTTATTCATTGTAGTAGCTCTTATGTAGATTACATAGGAATGTCTACATAGACAATCATGTCATCCTCAAACAAAGATAGTTTTAATTATTTATTTCTGATTTGTATGTCATTTATATCTTTTTATTGCCTTATTGTACTAACTAGGACCTACAGTACAGTGTTGAAAAGAAATTATGAGAATAGAAATTGTTGCCTTGATTCTGACTTAATGAGAAATCATTCAGTTTTTCACTATTAATTATGATGTTAACTGTAGTTTTTTTCCCATAGATGTTCTTTATGAGGTTGAGGAAATTGTCTTTTGTTCTTACCATCCTGAGGATTTTTTGACATCAGGAATAGTTGTTATATTTTATCAAATGCTTTTTATGCCTCTCTTGAGATTATCATATGTTTATTAAAAAATTTTGTCAATGTGGTGAATTACACTAATTGATTTTGAAGTATTACATCAATCTTGCATTCCTTGGATAAACCCCATTTGCTCATGATGTATCAAACCTTCTTAAAAGTATTGTTGAATTCTATTTGCTAAAATTTTTTTAGAAGTTTGCATCTATGTTCATGTGAGATATTGGTCTTTGGTTTGCTTCTTGTAATATCTCTGTCCACTTTTGGTATCAGAATAATACTAGCCTCTAAAAATGAGGTGGAAAATATTCCCACTCTTCCATTTTTTGTAAGAGTTTGGATAGAATTGACATTATTTCTTCCAGTGAAGCAATCTGGTAATGGAGGTTGGGTTTTTTTTTTTTTTTTACATTTTTATTTATTTTTGAGAGACAGAGAGGGACAAACAGCAAGTGGGGCAGGGGCAGAGAGTTAGGTAGACACAAAATCCGAAGCAGGAAGCAGGTTCCAGGCTCTGAGCTGTCAGCACAGAGCCTGACACGGGGCTTGAACCCGCCAGCTGCTGAGATCATGACCTGAGCCAAAGTCGGACGCCTAACCGACTGAGCCACCCAGGCACCCCTGGTAATGGAGTTTTTTAATGGGAAGGTTTTTAATGACAAATTCAACTTCTTTAATAGATATAGGACTATTGACATCAGGTCCAGGACTAGGATAAGGCAAGTGAGCACTCAACTTTCAGGTTTGTGCAAGTCCTAGAGAGGGATCAGCATAGACCCATCAATACCTTCACCAGATGGGAAACAAGTGTCTTAGTTCTGAATAGTGGAACTGGGAGGCACATCATAGCATCCACTACACCGTTTAATATGCTGTAATTAATTTCTTAGCATTGATATGGACATTCTTAATTTCCTATATTTATTAAAGAACTTTGGCATGTATTTTTTTCTTCCAAGATTTCATTTAAATTCAAGTTAGTTAACATATAGTTTAGTATTGGTTTTAGGAGTAGAAATTAGTGATTCATTACTTACATATAACATTCAGTGCTCATCCCAAAAAGTGCCCTCCTTGATGCCCATCACCCATTTAGCCCATCTCCCCACACACCTCCTCTCCAGCAACCCTCAGTTTGTTCTCTGTAGTAAAGAGTCTCTTATGGTTTGCTTCCCTCTCTGTTTTTGTCTTATTTTTTTCCTTCCTTTCTTCTGTGTTCATCTATTTTCTTAAATTCCACATATGAGTGAAATTATATGGTATTTGTCTTTCTCTGACTGACTTATTTCATTTAGCATAATATACTCTAGTTCCTTCCACATCATTGCAAATAGCAAATGATTACACACACACACACACACACACACACACACACATACACATACACCACATCTTCTTTATCCATTCATCAGTCGATGGACATTTGGGCTCTTTCCATACTTTGGCTATTGTTAATAGTGCTGTTATAAATATTGGGGTGCATGTGCCCCTTTGAATCAGTATTTTTGTACCCCTTGGATAAATACCTGGTAGTGCAATTGCTGGATCACAAGGTAGTTCTATTTTTAACTTTTTGAGGAACCTACACACTGTTGTCCAGAGTGGCTTTACCAGTTTGTATTCCCACCAACAGTGTAAGAGGGTTCCCCTTTCTCCACATCCTTGCTAACATCTGTTGTTTCCTGAGTTGTTAATTTTAGCCATTCTGACAAGTGTGAGGTGGTATCTCATTGTGGTTTTGATTTGTATTTCCCTTATGGTAAAGTGATGTTGAACATTTTTTCATGTGTCTGTTGGCCATTTTTATGTTTTCTTTGGAGAAATGTCTGTTCATATCTTCTGCCCATTTCTTAACTGGATTATTTATTTGTTGGGTGTTGAGTTTGATAAGTTCTTTATAGATTTTGGATATTAGCTCTTTATCCAATATGTCATTTGCAAAAATCTTCTCCTATTCTGTAGGTTACGTTTTAGTTTTATTGATTGTTTTGTTTGCTGTACAGAAGCTGGGATTCAACAATCTCCCTTCCCCCAATTATTCTTACTGTGATCCACATATTAACAGGACTTAATTTATCATAAGGCTTTGACATGATGGGACATATTACAGGTTCATTTTCATGGGACCAAGGTTCTGGCCCAGACGGTTCATGTATGGGTGGGGGAAAGAGTCCAAAGAAGAAAATAGAGGTCACTGGAAATAAACAGAACTGCTTTTGTGCCATTTTCTCAGTCCTGCCCTGCTGTGAGCTCTGGGATATAGTGTTCAGGAAATGAACCCTTGTCCCACTTCTATATCAAATAGTGACTTTCATTTCCATCCATGGTCCAAAGAGAAGTAGAAAAACTGCATTGCATATCAAAATGCTGAATTTGAATGTGATAGAGAACATTTTGAGAGGACACCCTTCACCACATTGTATCTACTGCTGCCTATGAGTAAAAAGGGAATTCCCTACATAAAGACATCATTTTACTTTGAACAAAAAGAAAACCAAGTCAAAGTATCTTTATCTTAAGATATATTCAGATGATATGTAGTAAATAATGAAAGTTTAAGTAATCCCAGTTCCCCCTTGACATGCCATGAACAGAGATTTAAAAAATACATCTTTAAAATAACTCCCTTTTCCTTTGTTCTAATCCTTGTTGGATTCTTGGCTCCATAGCTGGACCACTTAGTTTCCACATGTATGAAGGCCCAGCCCTAACTCATGTACTCTTTCTGGTCAGGGGAAATCTATGAAGTCCTTGACCCATAGCACACAGCTCAGCATTGAGTCAGCCTTATTGTCTGCTTCCTGATGGATGTTTCCCATGCCTAAGTGCCTATTCTGATGTGGTTGTGCTCTTGTCTTGTGCTTGCCTGTCCTCCTGAGCATTAGAGGCTTACCTCTTGATTCCAGGCCTGATAATAGGATCCTTCTGCTTTACTTCCCCTATATAATGCCATGACTGCCACCCTCCCATTCCCCAGACACTGCTAGAATTCCCTGATGTCATTTACCTATTGCCCAGCTATTCCTCTGTCAATTTCTTGCTGATTCTTCCTCTGCAGGCTCAGAAATTTTCCTGGTACTTTTGTAGCAGCGTGGTATAGCAGTTAAGAGTACTGGTGGTGGTTTCAGACTCTCTAGATTTGAATCTGCCACTAAATTGTTATGTGACCCTTGGGAAGTTACTGAACATTTCTGAATCTCATTTTTATATCTCAGCTTTCAATGATAATAACAGTACCTATCTTATGGGACTATTGTGAAAATTGCTAGTCAGAATGTATGGCATGTACTTACTGAATACTCAATAAACATTGGCTATTACACTGGGAACTCCATGGATCACCCATTATGCCCAGGTGGGCTTGTCTCAGCCCCTCTTCCCAACCATAACCTGATCCATCTAATTCTGTCATGGTTAATGGAAAAGCCACCCCTTTCTTTCTTGTTCCAGGTACTGAGGAGGAAGTGAAAAGAAAAACGTATAGGCTGCTTGGTTGGCAAAGCTCTGATTCTGACCTGAGTGACTTTTCTCCTTAGGCTGGGGAGAGGAAAACATGTTTCTTCTGAAAATTAGAATGATTTCTCTAGAAGGAACAAAAAAGGAAAATTTCAGTTTTTTTCCACTGCCTATCTTTCAAATTTCAGTGATAAGTCAGAGGGAGGGAGAAACCCATAAATTCTCTGCTGGGTGCATGATGGTATGAAAAAAGCACCTGTTTTAGTGTCATAAGTAAGTGCAGGACAATTGAATGAAAAAGAACCTGCTCACACTTTAGGCCCTGGATTCATTAACAGAAGGCTTTTGCCATTGAATCAATTGGCCCAGAAACCTGCCTGAGTCCAGCTTTGTAGATTCCTTCTGGAATTCTTCAGGGCTCCAGGTAAAGTGGTATATGCTAGAGGCCTAACCCACTGAGAGTCTTTTCTCATCTGTTGTCTGGAAGTTGTCCATGTTCAGGCAGAGATGACCCAGCACAGAGGCCTGCACTTTTGGGATGAGTCAAGTTCTCCAAATAGCTTCTACTTCAGCCTTGAAGCCATTGTCTAACATTCTCACCATTATTTCTTAGGGGTTTTGGGAGACTTATTCATTTTAGCCTGATTAAGACAATATATTATCTAGGAGAGATAACACATTAATGGGGATTATTTAGTGATTAATTCATTATTATCCACTGACACACCAGCAGAGAGTGAGGACCTGTTAGACTTGCACTTGTGTTGGAGCTGAGATAGATAAGATTTGACACAGATAGTGATACAGAGTGGGGAAAGGCGGTAGGGAAAATCAGGCAGTGACAGTTTTGACGATGTGGGTTTAGAAAATGGAAACTCATTTTGGCATCTGATGAGGAGAACATAATTAGGGAAGTCAAATCTGCTGAGAAAAAAAGAAAAAAAAATAAATGATACCTTCCAAAGACAAATTGAAATGATTCTTGGATTATTCAATTTTAAATGAGATGTACATTGGCTGTGCCTTCTTTGGTCATAAGCTCAGGGAATGAAGTCTATCAGTGGACAAAACTCCCAGGGATCCTATAAGGACTTTAAGAAGTGGTTGGGAATACCTGTCTCTGTCTGTTCTTCAATCAAACTCCAAACATAACTGAACTAGTTCTTCCTCAGATCTTGTCTTATCTTCAAGGTCCAGCTCAGCAATCTTCTCTTTCTTGAGGCCTTCCCTAACCACCCCAGTCTCTTCCTCTTATTAACACTGTACTGGGTGTAGATGGGTATTTGATTTTGCAGAATCTTTTCTTGTATTCATGTGCTGTCTCTCTGCTTGGAAGAAAAGCCATAGGAGGACAGGGCCCATTGCTCATGTTTCTAGCCTCACAGCATCTGCCACAAAGTCTGCTCTCAATAAATGTTTGAAACCCTGTCTAGACAAACCTGCAATTTCACCTTTGCCCTGAAAATACATGTATGCCTTTCCTTTCTTTTAGCATTTTTATTTATTATAAATTACACACATAACATATGACTACATTGTCATTGTAAAATTTCGAATGATTTAAGTTTGTGTTAAATTCTCTTTGACCTTGACCACCCTTCTCATCCCAGTCCTCTTTTTGTAGATAGTCACAATTTAAGTTTGGTGAGTATCCTTACATTTACTCTGCATTCACATGTATATATGTATACATAGAGATATATAGGTATGTGTGTGTGTTTTCCCACCAATGGGTGTTATACTGTATTATTCCGCAGCTGCAACTGGCTATTTATGTATATATGCAGGTATGTAGGCTCCACACCCAGTGCAGAGCCCATCGTAGGGCTTGAACTCACAACCCTGAGATCAAGACCTGAACTGAGATCAAGAGTCGGACGCTTAACCAACTGAGCCACCCAGGCACCCCATATGCAGTTTCTTTTTAAACTTAATGACATATATTGGGGATCTTACCAGGTTTGTAAGGCAGGTTTACTTCCTTCTTTTATTTATTTATTTATTTTTAAATTTTTAAAAATGTTTATTTATTTTTGAAAGAAAGAGACAGAGCATGAGGGGGAGAGGGACAGAGAGAGGGAGACACAGAATCGGAAGCAGGCTCCAAGCTCCAAGTTGTCAGCACAGAGCCTGATGCAGGGCTCCAACTCACAAACCATGAGATCATGACCTGAGCTGAAGTCGGATGCTCAACTGACTGAGCCACCCAGGCGCCCCTACTTCCTTCTTTTAAATTGCTGTATTGTATTTCCTAGGATAGATATATTGATCCCCTACTAATGCACATTTAGTGTTTTTCTAATTTTTGGTTTAATTGTTACAAACAATAGTATAATGAAAAATCCTTATACACAGCTCCTTGAGCACACATGTGAATGTTTCACTAGAAAAAATATCAAAAAGTGGAATTGCTGAGTCATAAGGTATGTGTTAATTTTTTTTTTTTTTTTTTAATGAAGCCTCCCAGTGTATTGGGATATTATAGGCCTTTCTGACCCATGTGCAAGCAGCTGGGAGACTGTCTCTCCCTAAGACATACTTCTTACAGCATTAATGAGATTATTTTTAAAAAAATTCTTGTCAATGAGGAGATAGTAAAACATACAAGTCATTTCCTGGGTTTTATGGCTATTATTTGGAGACCCCTAAACAATGTGATTTTACTGCCAGTGTATAGCCCTAGGTGGAATTCAGAGTAACATTTGGGGTTGTAAGAAAACACAGCAGGGGCGCCTGGGTGGCGCAGTCGGTTAAGCGTCCGACTTCAGCCAGGTCACGATCTCGCGTCCGACTTCAGCCAGGTCACGATCTCGCGGTCCGTGAGTTCGAGCCCCGCATCAGGCTCTGGGCTGATGGCTCAGAGCTTGGAGCCTGTTTCCGATTCTGTGTCTCCCTCTCTCTGCCCCTCCCCCGTTCATGCTCTGTCTCTCTCTGTCCCAAAAATAAATAAACGTTGAAAAAAAAAAACAACACAGCAGATAAACCAGTAGTAAGCAAAGTGGGGTTACTACTCAAGGAATCTTTTTCTTAACTTTACTACCATGGGCGTCTGATTGCTCCAATCTGTGCTCCAGAAAGCCACCTGGCAATTGTGTTGTTGACATTGGCAGGTAATAAGTGAGTGAGTTTAGAAGGTTTAGAGACACATTTCCTTTTACTTGAAAAAAAAAAAAAATAGTCCAAAGCCTAGCCTTGCTATCAGTGCGATGGTAAGCCATCCTGGAATATAAGGGCTGGCCAAGAACATTAAACACTCAGCAGTAGTTTAAAAATAAATGCAGTTCAATTAAAATAATTATAAAATTAAATATTGAAGCAGTCTTTAGATGATACTAGAAATTGTTAATTTTTGGTGCTTGGTGTGATAATGGCATTGGGGATGTATAATAAAAATGTCTACACTATTTAGAGACACATACTGAAGAATGTAGGGGCTAAAGGACATGTTTGAATTTATTTTTAAATATTTTAGAAATAAAGAAAAAAGGATTGCTAAAATGATAATTGCGACATTTTGTTACATGTTGCTTTGGATGATAGATTTGGTTCACTATATTCTTTCTACATTTTTGTACATTTGAAAGTCTTCATAATGCATGTTAATGAAGAAAGAATGATAAAGATCTATGTGGAGAAACGGCACATTCAAAGCAACCTACTAGAGGAGACTATGGATTCATCTCCTGAGATAAATTTTTATATACAGTTGGATATTCTACTCTCGGATGAGATTTAGTTTAGATATGGCAAAATAATGGAGGCCAGACTAGATGACATTTGGGGGTCTACTCTGATATTGTTGTTCCATGGTACTCCAGCCACAGGCATCTATATTCAAGCCTAAGGTAAGGAAATCTGAATTCTTCTTACTGCTGTAAGCTTTAGGGCATTTCTTTTCTTCTTTTCTTTCATTGAATATATTTGACATCTAACATCGTGCAAAGGGCATTTTTTAAAATTAAAAAAAGTCACTTCAGAACTCATTTGAATAAGCAGTTGCCCATTGGTTGATTGAATGAAAAAAAAAATTAAAGTAATCTCTACACACAACGTGGGGCTTGAACTCATGAACCTGAGATCAAGAGTTGCACAGTCTACCAAATGAGTCAGCCAGGTTCCCTAGATTTAAAAAAATTAATAGCCAAATAGTTATAAGAGCATATATAATATCTATGTGCATTTATTTATTTTAATTCACAAATGAAATTATATATATTTAAATTGTACAATGTGATGATTTTATATACACATAATTTGTGAAATCATGAACACAGTCATGTTAATTAGCACATCAATCACCTCACATAGTTACCATTCTTTTTGTGCATAGTGAAAATGCTTAAGATCTACTCTTTTAAGAAATTTCAAGTGTGCTATAGAGCATCATTAACTATAGTCACCATGCCATACATTAGATCTCCAGAACTTATTCATCTTATAACCAAAGACTTATATCCTTTGACCAATATTTACCCATTTCTCTAGCCCCTGGCAACCACTACTCTACTCTCTGCTTCTATGAGTTTAATTTTTTTAGATTCCACATATAAGTGAGGTCATATGGTATTTGTCTTTATCAGTCTGATTTATTTCACTGAACATAATGTCCTCCAGGTTCATCTATGTTGTTGTAAATTGCAAGGTTACCTTCTTTTTTTATGGCTGAATAATACTTGATTGGGGATGTGTAATAAAAATGTCTATACTATTTAGAGACACATACCGAAGTATGTAGAGGCTAAAGGACATGCTTGAAATTTGTTTTAAAATATTTTAGAAATAAAGAATAAAGGGAGAGCTGTGTGATTATATTTCTGTCTCTATCATTATCACATTGTTTTTAGCCATTCACCTGTCATTCATCTATCAACAGACACTTAGGTTGTTTCTGTATCTTGGATATTGTGAATAATTCTGCTGTGAACATGGTGGGGGGGGGGTGCAGCTATCTCTTTGAGATCTGATTTCATTTCTTTTGGATATATACCCAGAAGTAGGATTACTGGAACATATGGTAGTTTTATTTTTAGTTTTTTGAGGAACCTCCAAACTGTTTTTCATAGTGGCTGTACCAATTTACATTTCTACCAACAGTGTACCGGATATACTCCCACACCCTCAGCAACACTTGTTATTTTTTGTCTTTTTGATAATAGTCATCCTAACAGGTGGGAGGTGATAGGTTATTGTGGTTTTTGCATTTTCCTGATGATTAATGATTTTGAGAACCTTTTATACACCTATTGGCTATTTTTATGTCTTCCTTGGAAAAATATCTATTTAGGTTCTTTTCCCATTTAAAAAAATTGGATTATTTAGTTTTCTTTGATATTAAGTTGTGTAAATTCCTTATATATATTGTATATTAACCTCTTATCAAGATAGATATTTGCAAATATTTTCTCCCATTCCATTGTTTGCCTTTTCATTTTGTTGACTCTTTCCTTTGCTGTATGGAAGTTTTTAAGTTTGATATAGACCTCTGTTTATTTTGTTTTTGTTTCCTATGCTTTTGGTGTCATATCCAAAATATCATTTCCAAGACTATTGTCAAGTATGTTTTCACCTATGTTTTATTCTAGGAGTTTTATATTTTCAGGTATACATTTAAGTCTTTAATCCACTTCAGATTAATTTCTGGGAATTGTGTAAGATAGGTGTCTAATCTCATTCTTTTGCATGTGGATGTCCAGTTTTCCCAGCACCATTTATTGAACAGACTACCCTTTCCTCATTGAATATTTTTGGCTCATTTATCAAATATTAGTTGACCATTTATACATGGGCTTATTTATGGGCTCTTTGTTCTGTTCCATTCGTCTATGTGTCTGTTTTTATGCCAGTCCCATACTATTTTGAGTAATACAGCTTTGTAACATAGTTTGAAATCAAGAAGTATGATGTCCCAGCTTTGTTCTTTCTCAAAATTGCTTTGGCTATTCAGGGTCTTTTGTAGCTCCACACAAATGTTAGGATTGTTTGTTCTATTTGTGTGAAAAATGCCAAAAGAATTTTGATGGAAATTGCATTGAATCTGTAGATTGCTTTGGGTAGTTTGGAAATTTTAACAATATTAATTATTCTGATCCAAGAGCACGGGATATGTTTCCATTTATTTGTGTCTTTCTCAATTTCTGTATGTGCAGTTCAAAGAATAAAAATAGAGCAAAATAAAATCAGTACTTAAGTAATCACCACCCAGCTTATGAAAATAAAAATTGCTAGTCATTCTAAAGTTACCTGTGTGTGCATCTCCATTCTGAAGTTACCTGTTTATGCATCCACTTTCCTCCCATCCAAAGGTAACTGCTAGCTTGAAATTTGGATAAACCATTTACTTGATTTTCATTATTTTTATCACACATGTTTTTATTCATAAATATTGTCATATTGTTTTAAAAATTCATATAAATTAAATCAGACTGTATCTTATTCTTTTGCTCAATATTATATTTTCCCAGATTTATTCATGTTAATGTGAGTAGCTATAGTTAATTTTAATTACTGTATGATATTCAATTGTATAATTATATTAGGACTTATTTACACTGTTAATGGATGTATGGGTTATTGCCAGGTTTTTGGATATTAAAAGTATTGGTGACATTCATGTGCTTGTTTGCCTTTTAACATGTGTAAGAGTTTCTCTAGGTATAAAGATAAAAAAGGAATTTCTGGGTTGGTTACATGGTATATACATATTCAACCTGAATTCTGTTAGAATTCTTTCAGACATGATTTGCATATGCTTTTGCCAGTAGTCTGGAGGATGCTACTAACCTTGGGACATTTGAAGTTGAATTTTTTTTTTGCTTAGGATTTTGTACACGTAGTATGAATCCCAACCAGAGATTCACATGGAGGCCCACTTGTGGTTACAAATTCTCAGGGGAATTTTTTTTTCCTGATTTCTTTTTTTTTACTGTTCAGATCCTTCAGGTAGTTGTTTTTTTTGTGTGTGTGTTTTGTCCAGAGTTTATCATTATTATCTGCAGGAGGGTAGGTTTCACTAGCAGCTTACTTCTCCATGCTGGCCATGACATATTGTTGAGTGAAAAAAAAAAAGGTACAAAATAGCATAAATGAAATGATTATATAGCTTAATAAAATATGGAAAGATATATACAACTTTTTATTTTTAGAGAAGTGGCATCATGAAGGACTTTCACTATTTACTTTCTATACACTTGTATTGTTGAATGTTTACACAGAACATGTATTACTTCTATAATCACAATAACAATGAAGATATTTTCATTTCTTAAAAAGAAAATCTCACTCCCAGAATAGGCTCTAGTCTCAGTCATTAAAATCACAACTTATGTATAAGTAAATGTGTTACCCCTCCCAGGGGTATATGCATCTTAAGGCATCTACCTCATTGCAAAGCGACAGGTCTTTTTTTTTTTTTTTAATAATGCTTTTATTTATTTTTGAGAGACAGAAAGAGAGAGAGAGAGAGAGAGACAGAGAGAGAGAGAGAGAGCAGGAGCATAGGAGGGGCAGAGAAAGAGGGAGACACATAATTTAAAGCAGGCTGCAGGCTCTGAGCTGTCAGCACAGAGCCCGACGCAGGGCTCGAACTCAAGAACTGTGAGAATTATGACTTGAGCCGAAGTCTGATGCTTAACCAACTGAGACATCTAGGCACCCTATGACAGGTCTTCTATAGGGAGAAAATGATCTTTGTTATCTTGGGTCAGGGGAGACCTTTCTGCAGTTGGACCTTCCTTGGCCTTCTAAATAACTCTTTGGGCCTGGGTCTGAATTGAGGTAGTTTATGGATTGAGATTTTGACCTAAGTGATCTCTTTCCATAGAAGCTATCATAGCATTGCTTTGGTTCTGTAAAAAGAGTAACTTGGAAGATGTTAGTGTCAGCAGGAAGATGAATCCTTTTTCCATGTGCTCTCATTGAAATAACGTCATGGAAGACCTCATATTGGATCTAGAAAAATATAATGCGTTTAATAGTTGTCTTCTGGGGGACCTCTAAACTCTTTTTCAAACACACTAGATGGGAGCTGCTTCCAGATACCAGTGCCCTGGCCTTTCCCCCATTATATTACCACTTTCTAGTGTGTCTTCCTGGTAGGACACTACATCCTGCAATCTTTAAGATCTCTCTGTTGCTTCATTTTCTCAAAGTCCATGCTCCCAAACTGACAGCAAGGTAATATGACACCAAGCTCCATGCAAATGTATTTGTGGGTATCACTGGGTACCCATGTGTTACTGGTTGATCTCTCTCATTTCAACATATCTTCACAAAAAATAGCCCTAGCCCAAATAAGTGACTCTAATACTTGGGAATTCAGGCACAATGGCTGGTTTGTTGGGGGGAGTGTTTTGGGTACATAGACAGGGAGTCAACATAGTCCAAACACAGAGATGAAGTTTTAAGATATGAGGTGAGAGACTTGGAATTTAGAATGATCTGAGCGTCACATTAAAACTCTCCAGGAAGCCAGAGTGACTCCTAATAACTCCCCTTGAACTTACTTATTGACCAGGGCTTGTTCTTCATGTAAATCACACAGCTCTAGCCTTCTCCTGTCCACTGACAGGAAGACAGTTCTAGAACTGTTGAGCCCTGCATGCTAAAAAAAATATATATATATATCAGCTTAAATTTTTTTTTCCTGTTAAAAATAGCAGCTACGTTGGTTGCTCCACTGAGTCATTTGTCTCTATTAAGACTCTTGAAGTAGAAACGTGGAAAGTAGGCTCTGGTCAGATAGCATTTACCTTCATTTGAGGCCAGAACCTTATTCTTACAGGAACCAGTGGTTCAGAAGATGCTGTAAATATCCCCATAACTACCCTTCGCTGGGAGAAAAGAAGGCCTTCTGTTCTTTCTCAGTCACCACTATCACCAAACCTCCTTTGAGCCTCAAAGCTCCTGTCTCCCCTTTTGAATCCTTTCATTGTATCCTTAACACATCCCTCTCACTACTTCCACCTGTTCTCAACATTGCTGTGTGTTCCAATGTATTCTTTCCTCATTCCGTATCCTAGTAACAGAAAATGTATACCCACCTCTTGCCACTTTGGACCAGATAATCTTCAAGTGCTCTTTGGAAACTTATGATTTTATTATTTCTTTTTCCTGTATCCTTCATTTTTCCAATCCTGTAAGTTATTTACCCTTGGTTTAAAAGAAGGTTCAGGGATTAATTACCTAGTCCAAATAAAATAGATGGCTTCCCTGAAAACACCTTCCCCTGCTGGAGAGGATATGGAGAAAGCTATCTCCCTAAAGCTTCTATTCACTCTCTCCATCCTTCCCTTTGCCAGCAAATTTCTTAAAAGTTTAGCCTACAGTTCTGGCCTCTATTACTTCCCCACCCACTTGCCTCAACCCATTGCAGTTTGACTTAAACCTTCACCACTCTGCTAGAACTGCTTTTTTAAGTTACCAGTGGCCTCCTGCATGCTCAATCTCGTGGCCTCTTTTTAAACCTTTAGTTTTAATTAAGGAAGGTTTCCTGGGTACATTGATGTTCTCAGTCACTTGGCAAAATACAAAAGGTCCAGTCTCTATTTTTGAGGGACAAATGAGAACTCATGATAATGATGCTTGTTCCTGGAATGGCACTAGGGAATGGGGGGTGGGGTGGGGAGGAGCTCTGCATTTTCTTTTCTTGCTGTGATTAAAAATCAAATAAGCATTTTATTCTTTCATTGATTTATTTGATGTATAATTTTGTGTGTCTACCATGTGCTGGCAGGATAGCAGTCCACAACTCTCTAGGATGTGGTGAGGCTTCCTGCTGCTTCTGTAAGGACCAAGAGATAAGCAAACCCCCAAATTGTCTTAGTATCTGAGTTACTGTGCTAGACTCTCTGTAGGCTTAGCAATCAATTGCCACACCTGCCTGCCACTAGTCAAGAGCAATGTTCACTTACCTAATGATGAATTTTAAAAGCCCACCCTAAGATACAAAATTATCCACTTTACATCAGTTTTAAAATACCACTAGGATGAGGTGGGAGGAATGATCTGAGTGTAATTTATTTGAAAACTTGGTTCTGGCAGAGGGAATTTAAGTTAATGTTAATAACAGAACGTCTTGAAAAGAGGTCAAGTGGGTAACATAGCTTTAAAAAATCTGTTTCATAATCCTGTCCATTTAGAAATAGGAGGAGTGCAGTTTGTCTGAAGGAGGCAAGGGAGAGCTTTGGCCTCAGGTCCTTGCTTTGAACTTCTGAGCTTATTAGCAAAGGGAATCAATATTCAGAACAATTTTACCACAAGCTGCAAGAACTTGGACTCTTCATTCAATGTGATTATTTCCTACCCTCTAGCTGTCCATAAGGGAGGCTCTTAAACATGCTGTTCAGGCCTGAACAAAACATTAGCCAAGCCTTATGATGTTTGGACATACTAGGCAACACGGGAGTCATTAATTATGGGGTTACTGACAGATACTAAGTACAAGCATCTGTGTGTTAAGATTTCTTTTACTGATCAACACATAACAGGGCCTGAGAACTGGGGGAAAAAAGATAAAACATATTTGAGGATGTGCAGTGCATGCAGATTTGATTCAGATTCAGGAATAAGAAAATAAAATGCAAAGTGGGAATCTTGACATTGCTAACCACACTTGAAGAGTACTAAACATCTTAATTCTCTTAATGATCCTGAATGTTTTAAGGATAATTAAAGTTAACTAAAATAAAAGGATTCACTTTTCAAAATACACATGGTGAGCATATTCTGATAATATGAAATCATACATTTCTATTTTTCAGGTAAGAGTTAATTTGTAGAAAGAATATACCAGTAGAAAAATGTTTATTTAATGCTTCTATTTTCAAAGGTACTAATTCCTTAGGAATTTTCTCAGTAGCCAGGAAGAAAGTTCCTATATTATTCTACCAGTCTAATAGATAAGTGAGTTAGTCACTTAAGCCTACAGGAAATGCATTTGTTAGGGTGTAATCTATGTTATTAAGTACTCAGGGGACTCACTATTAAGTTATAAATCAGTGTCACTATTGATTCAGGAAAAAAGACCAATGAGTCTTCACACATTATACTAACTGATGTCCAGGCATCTAGGGAAAATGAGAAAAACCTCAACCTTGGAGCTTAAATATATGCATGTAATATGACTCCTTTATAAAGGAAGAATAAAAGTCCCTTTGGGGTTGGCATATTTTAATTCCAACTACATGAGATTATAAGAAATCTATTGTATAACTGTATTGGAGACATAAAATGGTTTGAAATGTGCTTCAGAGGTTCACAATGAAGGAAGGACAAAGTCTTTTACAGAATCCAAGCTCAAAAGCAAACAAGTACCAGAGTGGACTATTTGTGGCAAAGATTGTCAAAAATGCCACATGGGACAATGTAAATATTTAATACTTAGCTGTATAACTGAGGTGAATGAAAAGAATCACAGGTAACACTAGATGTATATTTGTATGGTCTTCATTGAATTTTTTAATTATCTTCATGACATTGCATTAATAAAAGAAAATAATTAAGAAATATTGAGGACTTGGGGCACCTGGGTGGTTCAGTCAGTTAGCGTCCTTCTTCAGCTCAGGTCATGATCTCACGGTTCATGGGTTCAAGCCCCGCATCAGGCTCTGTGCTGACAGCTCAGAGGCTGGAGCCTGCTTCTGAGTCTGTGTCTCCCTCTCTCTCCACCCCTCCCCTGTTCGTGCTGTCTCTCTCTCTCTCTCAAAAATAAAATAAAAACATAAAAAATTTAAAAAAAAGAAATATTCAGGACTTAATGGGTGTCAAGTACACTTATACATGTATGACCTCAGTCAAGCTGCACAGCAGCTCTGTTATAAGTAAGTACTATTATAATTCACATGTTATGTTCTTACTCCCATTTTACAGAAGAGGTAACTAAGGCTTATAAAAGACTTGCCTAGGATTACATACAGTTAGCAAGAAATAGGGCTGGGATTCAAACCTAGGCTGTCGAATTCTGTATTTATAACCACTTCATAGGAATAGGGGCTTCTCCTCTTTATACTCCACTGGAAGGAACCTAATAGATCATTTATACCAAGTCCATCCCCCTCCCTTGTATCCATATTGTGGAGGTATTTAATTTGAGACCCAGAGTGGGGAAATAAGTAGCCTAACTGTGGCTGCTGCTGGGATAAGAATTGCTAATTTCATCATATTCAAACAGAAGAAGAGTATCCTTAGTCTTTATTTATTACCAAAATAAATAAGTAAATAAATAAGGGAGCTCATGGCTACTTGGGTGGCACCCTATGGCACCAGGTTTAATGACCTGTATGTCAGGGTACTTCTGGGGCTCTGTGGTTATGAAGAAGATAGAAGTGGTTTTGCCCTCAAGTCAGAGGGTCACAGCAAGTGTGAGGCTTGTGGGAGAATGCTTGCCTGCCTGATATGTCTCTGTCCTTGGGTTGTGCTAATCCTGCTTGGCTGAAAGGCTAGCCTGATTCCAAGTCTCAGCTGAAGCTGGCAGCTCATGATCAAATGGATTCTAGGAGGGCCTTGCTCAAAGCTCAGGCTCCAAAGCTGGTGGGTAGATGGGAGCAGGAAGAAGGGGAAGGACAATGTGCTTGTGAGAATAGGGAGAACAGGGAGGGAGGGACTGAGATGCAGTCAACAAGGAGCATCTCCTCTAAGCTTCCCCTTTATTTTCCACCATACCTAAGAGCCTCTCCCTTCCCACTCTGACTCCCTCTTCTTCCTTTGTTACTGGTAACTCTTAGGACCAGTTAATAAGGAGAGGGCAAATTAGCTGCAATTGGAACAATTAGTCTTTGTTTACACCCCCCTCAACTTTGGGCATTTAGAGAAAAGAGAAAAAGTGGTGAGCCCTGAGCTTGAAATCTTATGCAATCAGGCTGCTGGAAAAAAAAAAAAAAAAAAAAAAGAAAGGAAGTCATTATTTTTAGGTTTGTCATGTTTGTCTCACCATGATAAAGCGAACTATCTAATTCAAACTGAGGCCAGAGAACGAGCCCAGTGCAGCTGTCAAAGAAGCTTGGAGAAAAGGAGAAAAAATAGTTTTCACGTGCTGTTCCTTCTGTCTGGAATGCTCTTCCCCCCACACTTAAGACTGCAACTCAATTCATGGAAGCATTCCCAGAAGCATTCTACCACCCCTTTCAAGGTCATAGTCCCCTCTTACCTGTTTCCAGAGAACCAGAAAATTCTCCTTGGTATCACCCATCCCAGTTGTGATTTTATTCTTACTAGTGTGATTTTTTTGATGAATGTGTCTCCCACATTAGACTGGAAGTTGCACAAGGGCAGAGACTTTTCCCCTGTCCTTCAGGCTCTTCAGTGTTGACATAATTCTTGGTACACAATAGGTGCTCAGGAACAGTTTGCTAAATAAATGATTTATCAAATAATATCCAGTACATGGGAGTAGAATATTTTTCACTATTTCCTCTGTGAAGAGAGTCAATATAGCATATGAATGCAACACTGGAGTCAAAGTAGTTGGGTTCAAATCCCAGTTTGCTTTTTACCATGTAACCTCAGTAAAATCACTTAAGGTCTATGCCTCAGTTTCCTCATCTGTGAAATGAGGAGAATAATTGCATCTTTTTCATAGTTTTTTTGTAAGGACTAAATGAATTAATACATGTAAAGCATATACTTGGCATACTTACTATATTCAATAAATGTGAACTATTATTAAAGCCTTTGCTTTATTAAGCAATTGTGTATAGCTTCTTTTTATACAAATTATGTCTTCTGACACCAGTGGCAGAGATATTGTACAGCCTTTTGATTCATAGTCCTTGGGTTCATTCCTAACCACCCCCTCCCCTAGCCCACATTCTCTATTTCACTCCATTACTTGATTTAATGTCACTGAGGCAGGTAGTGAGTGGGTCCTTTTTTTTTTTTTTTTTTTTAGCTCCTGCCTTCTGAATGTCACGGATGTTTCTAAAGAAGGAATAAATATGAGGGCAAAGCATAAATCTAGCAGCTGCCTAGGCTTCCCAGGTTGCAAAGTAGTAAAATGAAGTAAGTGTCTTGTGTGTGTTTCACTTTGAAGTGACAGGAAAATAAGTGGCCCATCAACTACTAATTACTTGGCAGATCACTGATGAGGGGTTCTGGCTCCCATAAGATTGCCTTAGAGCCAGCTAGGTGCTTGCAGTTTACTACATTGGTCATTATGTTAATCAATGAAGAGGAATTGGATGAAGTACAGGGTTTTCATTTATTTGGTGCATAGGTTTTATGCATGAAATTGCTAGGCTTTGAAACAAATAAATGATGATAAAGAGGAAATTGTGCCTTCTAATCCTGCCACCTGTAGGCAACCGTGGTGGGTATCCCCATCCATGAGCATTGCAGATCCTCATCTCCTTGACCCTTTGTGCAATGTTGACGCATTTGTGTTCTTATGTTCATATTGGATCCAGAGATTTTAGGATGGATACTTGGTTTTCTGCTTCCAGTGAATACAGCACCTTTGACTTTTGTAAAAGGGGAATTCCATGGTTATAAGCTCAGGTTCTGGAATGAGATAGCCTAGATTTAAATTCTAGAAAATTACTTATGAGTTCTGTGACCTCAGCCATGCTACCTAATCTCTCTATTCCAGTTTTTTAATTGGCAAAAAGATCTCAATCTTAAAGGTTTTTGTGAAGATTACATGAATTATTATGTATAAAGCATTAGTACACACTATCATATACAGCAAATGGTCAACAGATTATTATTAGTAATAATATGAGCTTCCTCTTTTTTTTGGTGCTTCCTCATTTTGATAACCTTTGGAAAATTTATTAATTATGCAGCCATCTCTGTGCTAAAAACTTTACATAATTATCTTATTTAGTTGTCTCAATCACAGCTGTGAGATAGGTATTATTCTTACCTCTGTTGTACAGGTGAGAAACGGAGACTCAGAGATTAAATCACTTAAGGACATGCAACCAGTAAGTAGTAGAACCTCCTCTCTTCCCCACCACATGGTGAGAAAGGGAGGAGGCTGTAAAGAAGAGGGAGAGCTATCAAGGCTCCAGGCAACATATCTGTTCTGTCCTCAGGGCAGACTGAAAAGGAAAGTTCAAGAACCCCAGGCAATCAATCACTCTCAGGTGAGCAAAGCATGCAACATGTCACTGGACTTCTCTAACATTTATACTCATTGCCACCATGATAATTGCTCCCTTTGCAATGTAGCTACCTCCTTCCTCCCTGACTTGAGAGCAAACCAAAGACATCTCTTTTAGGAAGACAATATAAACCAGTGATTAAAAAAGGGGCCTCTGGACTCAGACTGCTGTGGTTCAAATCTGACCACTTTTTTTTTTTCAAAATGGCACCATACTGTTTTACTTCAACTCTCAAAGAATATAAGGAGAAAACAATTTCTGATGCTGAGCCATGCAAGTAATAATAAAAGAACAAAAAATATTGACAACAAAAAGACAATTATTTATAGGTATTTCACATTTCACAGCAATGCTTTGGCAGTACTGGCAAGTATTTCTGGCAAATTGCTTTCAACAACAGGGGTCTGAAAGAACCCCCTGATCTTAGCAAGAGAACCACCACATTTTCTCCAAATCTGACCACTTTTTGAGTGATCTTCAACACTTATTCAACCCTCTAGGATGATAGTTTTGAAAGTGTGGTCTGAGGATCCAAAAAGTTCTTGAGATCAAAAAGTTTGAGGACCATTGCTCTAGACTTTTAGTTTCTTCTGCAGATTAGGAATGATGATAGTATTCACCTTATAAAAATCATTAGATTAAATGAGATAAGGCATATAAAGCTCCTAGTCCAGTGCCTGGTATATAGCAGGTGCTCAGTAAACAGCTATGATTTTCATTGTCATTATTGATCTTCCACTTTGTTCTGGATTTTCTGAGGGTCTACAGCTAATCTTGTTAACATACGTATGTTTATTTACTAGGAAAAATACATATATCATTGGTTCTTTGTGTGGCCATCATAGTGCTGGGTACAGTAACAAAACACATAAGAGCTTTCAAACTATCTGCAGTGACAAAATTAATATGTAAAACAACATTCACCCAGGTAAGATGGGGTGTGACTATTAAATCAAGTAGAGTATATGTGCAAAGTTGCACAGAGTGAGACCCTCTGTACTTATGTTCTCTAGGATTTCAGTGAAGAGGAATACCAGAGCCAGAGATTGAAGGAGGTTTGGCTGGGTAATACATGTCCCAGTAATGTCCTAACCATACTCAGTAAGAGTGTGTACCTTCTCAGAAAACCTATAGGGTATATGCCAGGCTCTTAATATCTACATTGGAAATGGGACGTTCCTTGGTATCTGGGAATACTCTGGTGTGCTTTAACATAACAAAAAACAAATTCCTACTTCTTAAATTGTGTTACCAGGAAATGCAGGGATTTGGAGTCAGTGACCTGGTTTCAAATCCCAATTCTGTTACTTCAGTAGCTGTGAGAGCTGGGGAATGTCCAGTCACTGTATGAAGTCTTGTGAACCTGTTGTAGCAAATGAGGTTGGTAGTAATTGGCTCCCAACATAAAGAAAGCAAATGAGATCATGTAGGCGATGGCACGTTGCAAACTATAAAGCCCTAAATGAATGTGCAGTGGTGTTACCACATGGTCTTTTGCCTTTTTTGCCTAGTACATCTCTATCCCCATGATGTTCTGAGACTGGTGGCATCTGCTCCAGAGAGGAAACAGACCTGGAATAGACTGGGTATTTACGGAGGAGATTGGCAGAGTCTGAGTTGTGAAACTCAGTGGTCTGCTCCAGATCATCCTGAGTTCCTCACTGTCACAAGCACTAAATTTACTTTCCCTATTAAAAAAAAATAGCTTTGTAATTTTGCTTATTATGTTTCTCTTCACTTTATGTTGGGGGGAATTTAAGAATACTCTCATGCACAGGGCTGTTCCTTACCTCAGAATAATCCTGTTGGGCTCATAGCTCACCTCTCATTGTCAGGTGCACAGCAGGAGAGCAACTTCCTCAGAATTGATGACCTTTTCTAAACCCATTAAAGAAACTCTAAAGAATAGCTCTTCTGTTCCCAGGCATGAGAAGGCTTATTTTATATGGATTGGATGCCTCCAATAAGCTAGTCACTTGTGGAATAGTAGCTGCAGCCTGTTCTCATATGTGACTTAAGGACAACTAAACAAGTCAGTGTGAGATGTGCTTACCCATGCATGCTTTGGAGCCTCCTCCTCTTACTGTGTAACCTTAGGCAACTTACCTCATTTTTCTGATTCATTTTATGCCTCTTTCAAAAATATATCATGAGTACTGATCCTATAGGACTAATATGAGGACTGAAGAAGGTGATGGATGTACATTGATCTCCATGGCTGGCATATAGTCAGCAATCAGCAAATGATAGCTACTATTACCATGATTATACTAGGAACTGGTCATAGTGTTCAGAAAGCCATATCCCTGACCTCTGAGAGCTTGTATTCAAAATGAGATAAAATACAGAAGCACAAACAATCCAAATGTGGGTGGAAAAGGCAGGGAGGCTGCATTCAGTCTGACTGTAACTCACTCCTGGTGGTTTCACTGAATTCTTCTTCCTTTCTATCCCTTCCAAACCCAAATTGCTGACCTTACCACAGAACAAGGCATTTTTTAACCGCTTATAAACCACTTTTCTTTTTGTTTTTTCCCTAAGTGGAGTGAGGGAGAAGGGATGAGGGAGAGGGAATAAACACCATCTGGGATGAGAATATGAAGAAAAGACAGGTTTCTTTTTTTCTCATTAAAAAAAAAGTAGGGTAGTGGGGACAGGGAGAAAAATGTGTTCTTGTTACAGAGGGGCTGTAGGGAAGAGCTGCATGGGTGGTTTCACCAAGGCACCCCTTCTTCTAATCATCTTGATGCAGGCAACACTCTGGCCCTAGCCAATCATTTATTTATACCAAAAGGTGCAGAAGCCAGAGGCAGGTGTCAAAACAATTAATAACACTCCCAGAAATGAATAGTCTCTCCCTAACTCTACAAGCCTGAAGGGAATCTGCTTCTCAGGAGAGCTCCTTGTGAAACTGTGTTCCTAGCCAGAGCAGTAGGGTGGGTGCACCTTGAGAACAGTTGATCCTGATCTGCAACCACATTCCAAAGCCAGTTGAAAATAGGGATAAAAGTCTATCTTTTTAAGGGATCCACCTTTCCTCTTCCTTGTAGTACCTGGCACCCCTGTAAAGCTAAATCTTTGCTTCCAAGTCTTTGAGCTTTCCTGCCCAGAGAAATGGAGATACAGATAGGTGACATAAAATGGTGGGAGCTTCTGTTCTTTGAAGATAAAATAGAAATAGAGATGAATTCTAGAGTTGAGGATTGAGAAAGTTTTTATTTGAAATTTAAATAGAAACTGAGACACAGGAAGGCTAAGCACTTTCCTAAAGTAGCAGAAGCAGAATTTGAACCCAGGCAAGTCTGGCTCCAGTGCAGATGCTCTTCATCATTACGCACTCTGTTTTATTCTCTTTTGTTCAGTTCAGAGACTGTACAGCTAAGGTGGTTGTTATAGCACCTTATCTGTATCCTTTCTACAACTATATGTGTTGGTATTTATTTCTCACTTCAGTTAGGAATTTGTTGATGCTTTGAATGCCACTTCAGTCAGGAATTTCTTGGTGCTTTGAGTGCCTTCCTACCCATTCTGTGCACAACTGCACATACTCTCAAATAATTAAAATATTTTTCTTCTTTATTTAGTAAGTATAAATTGTTCTCTTTGGAGCTGGTGTGCCTTATGAGTGTACTGTAATATGAATTACACCAAAAATCAGGGGAGAAGCACTCAGTTTTCAGCAAATGGCTTGCCATTCTAGGTTTGGAAAAGGTATTTCTCAGTGACTTGACCTAGAAATTCTGCACTTGAACTCTCCAGACCACATGATTCTCTTAGAATCCTCAGAGATTAGGTAAGCATCTGAATCTTGGAATTTTCAATCTCCTGGAGAAATCTTTTTTCTTCATCCCTTCCCCTAATCCTGCCCAGTAGATTGCTGGGCCATGGGCAGTAGATGCTGGAGATGATTATCAGATTGCACTCAGTCAATGATTGTTGGTGGGTTGATTGCTAGAATCTGCTACAGAAAAAACTTTTGGAACATCCAAGCAAAATGGATTGTCTCAGATTGTATCAGATTCCAGGGCCAGGTTCAACCTCCTTATAATATTTAGGAGGTCAGAGTTTCCTAGGTAAAAATCCACTCTGGGCAGTCTCCAGAAAGTTCCTTTCACGGGCAACATGGAAGAATCATGATCTCTAGGGAAAGTATTCAGTACTTACTTTATGTTTTGGCTTTCATTACAGATGGAAGCAGCAGCAGCAGCAGCATACCCTTGGACCAACTGAGCATTTAATTGAACTTCACCTGATGGAGTGACATTTTGTTTCTCAGGCAAATTCGGTTGCTATTAACCGAGAGGTAGTTATCATGGTTAAATATACTCTGATTCCAACAGAGCACTAGGGGAGCTTTTTAATATTTATGTGACAATAATTGATCTCTTACCACTGTCAAGTACTGCTAAATACTTATCAGCTTGCTGTTTCAGCACCATATGTTGTAGCCAAGATACTCTCCATGTGTCTTTCCTGTGCCTTGGGGAGAGAACATTTGCAGTGGATCAGAATAGAAAATGGTATGGGCTTCAGAAAAACTCCTTGCATGTAGATTTCTCTTCAATGACCAGATATGTGAGTTATGACTATAAAGTAATGAGATTGCCTCCTCAAAGCACTTGTGAAATGAAGCCTCAGTCCTTAATTGTTCCCTTTATCAGGTATGGACCAAGAATGGGGTCACCCAATTAAACGGGACTTCTTGTAAATTCACCTTGTATTGTATATAACTGATTTCAAATAGGCCATTCTGTGAAATCTGAAAACCCACCTACAATTAAAATGCTAACATCTATACCATTTGGTTTTTCATAATGAGCCACGTGCTGACTTGGCTTGTCTTACTTTAGCAGTCAGAAAGTTTAGCACATACATACCATAAATTTCCCAGGAACCTAAAGAGTAGGCTTTAAAAAAATTTTACTTGAGTCAGATTTTCATTAGGAATTTATTTATGGGCCTGAGTGAACTACTCAGGGACAGATTGTTTAACTGTTTGAAACTGTGAGGGTCCCCTTATGTAAACTGCATCTGTGAATCACAGTGGGGGTCAAGGAGCCTAAAACATTACTGTAAGCATCCACAGCCTTATTTACAGGGAGACTAGCCCAGTAGCTTTTCCTTCCCATTAAGCTGGGTTTGCCATGACTGTTGGATTGTTGTGACTGGAGGGTAATAACTCAAGTGGATGGGGCATGTTGTGTTACAGGCAGGCATGTTGTGTTACATGTCCATGATAAATATTTATATATAAGAAGCATCCTAACATGATGGGTCTTTTTTTTTAATTTTCGTAATGTTTATTTATTTTTGAGAGATAGAGAGACAGAGTGTGAGCAGAGGAGAGACAGAGAGAGAAAGAGACACAAAATCCGAAGCAGGCTTCAGGCTCTGAGCTGTCAGCAGAGAGCCCAACATGGGGCTGGAACTCACGAACTGCGAGATCATGACCTGAGCCGAAGCCATGCATCCTGACTGAGCCACCCATGCATCCCACATGGTGGGTCTTAAAGAACTGATATCCATAAGTATTTTCCCAGATACACACTATGTATGAACTCAATCACATAATGAGCTTTTTCTATTTAAAAAAATCAAAACATAGCAAACATTTTGGAAAAATTGGATATGCCAACCACATTAGAATGGTTGTTCCTCAAATCAGGGATTTTTGGGATGGAAACTCTTTCCTATTTGTTCATTTGTTTGCTTGCTTATTGGGGCAGGAGGGGATAGGATGTTATCCAAGCTTTTTGGAAGAGACTTGAAGAACATGGACATTTAATCCTTCCCCAGAGCAACTGATAAGGACCTGAGAGAAAGTTTTCCTGTTAAAACCTTCAGGGAATTCCAGAAACAGGTTGAATGTGGTCATCAGGGGCCCTGGGCCAGTAATGTCAATGTATTTCTTAGAAAAATTTCCAAATATTTGGAAAATCTAATCCATAGCCCTAATGCCACAGTCCAAGTGAATTATTTCTTAAGGGTCCACTGGATATTGTTTTCCCTCATCTTCCTTTTTTTCTTGATCTGATAAGCCATATATATATATATATATATATATATATACACACATAAATATATATATATATATTTAAAGGAAATTAATGTTTAAACAATTTATTACCATGCTTTATTCTTTTTCTAAGCATTTTCATACCTATAATCTCACCTGGTCCTTATACACTTCTGCAATTGTAATTGATCATTCCCTTTGCCCAGATGAGGAAATTAAGTGACATCTAGGCTCATGCTTAGGTTCAGAGGTGTTTCTATTTCCAAGTTAATAACTTGAATCTGGTGCAGCTTTATTTTAATATTCCTTCCTTGTTGCCACTGATTTTCAACCTACCCCTGACTACTTTTTGCCTTTTACCTATGCAGTTAGGCTTACTAATTATCTGGGAAAATTTGTGAAGAAATTTTTCCTGCTATGGATACTTTCCCCAGAAAAATGCAAACCCATTCAAAATTTTTTTCATAATTCCATTCATAGAGGGATTGCCAAGGAAGACCATGACCTGGATTTAGAACATCTAGATGGGGGTGTGCCTGTTCCTTTTGAGATTATAGTCTATGAAGGTGGATCTCTTAGAAAGGTTATGACCTAAACCAGGGGTCAGCAGTAATTTTTTTCTGTAAAGGGCCAAATAGTGAGTATTTTAGGTTGTGTAGGCCATAGGGTCTCTGTTGCAATTATTCAGCTCTATGTTAGGAACTCAGAAACAGCCATAGAAAATAATCCTAAAATTTGTATGGAACGAGAAAAGACCCCGAATAGCCAAAGCAATCTTGAAAAAGAAAACCAAAGCAGGAGGCATCACAATCCCAGACTTCAAGCTATACTACAAAGCTGTAATCATCAAGACAGTATGGTATTGGCACAAAAACAGACACTCAGATCAATGGAACAGAATAGAGAACCCAGAAATGGACCCACAAATGTATCGCCAACAAATCTTTGGCAAAGCAGGAAAGAATATCCAATGGAATAAAGACAGTCTCTTCAGCAAGTGGTGCTGAGAAAACTGGACAGTGACATGCAGAAGAATGAACCTGGACCACTTTCTTACACCATACACAAAAATAAACTCAAAGTGGATGAAAGACCTCAATGTAAGACAGGAAGCCATCAACATCCTTGAGGAGAAAGCAGGCAAAACCTCTTTGATCTTGCCCGCAGCAATTTCTTACTGAACACGTCTCCAGAGGCAAGGGAAACAAAAGCAAACATGAAATACTGGGACCTCATCAAAATATAAAGCTTCTGCATAGCGAAGAAAACAATCAGTAAAACTAAAAGGCAACCAACAGAATGGGAGAACATATTTGCAAATGACATATCAGATAAAGGGTTAGTATCCAAAATCTACAAAGAACTTATCAAACTCAACACCGAAAAAACAAATAATCCAGTGAAGAAATGGATAGAAAACACAAATAGACACTTCTCTAAAGAAGACATCCAGATGGCCAACAGACACATGAAAAAATGCTCAACATCACTCATCATCAGGGAAATACAAATCAAAACCACAATGAGATACCACCTCAGACTTGTCAGAATGGCTAACATTAACAACTCAGGCAACACGTCAGATGTTGGTGAGGATGTTGAGAAAGAGGATCTCTTTTGCATTGTTGGTGGCAATGCAAGCTGGTGCAGCCACTCTGGAAAACAGTATGGAGGTTCCTCAAAAAACTAAAAAGAGAACTACCCTATAACCGAGCAATTGCACTACTAGGCATTTATCCAGAGGATACAGGTGTGCTGTTTCGAAGGGACACATGCACCCCCATGTTTATAGCGCACTATCAACAATAGCCAAAGTATGGAAAGAGCCCAAATGTCCATCGATGGATGAATGGATAAAGAAAATGTGGTATATATATACAATGGAGTATTACTCAGCAATCAGAAAGAATGAAATCTTGCCTTTGCAACTACGTGGATGGAACTGGAGGGTATTATGCTAAGTGAAATTAGTCTGTCAGAGAAAGACGAAAATCATATGACTTCACTCATATGACGACTTTAAGAGACAAAACAGATGAACATAATGGAAGGGAAGCAAAAATAATATAAAAACAGGGAGGGGGAAAAACAAAAAAGACTCATAAATATGGAGAACAAACTGAGGGTTGCTGGAGGGGTTGTGGGAGGGTGGATGGGCTAAATGGGTAAGGGGCATTAAGGAATCTACTGAAATCATTGCTTCACTATATACTAACTAATTTGGATGTAAATTTTAAAAAATAAAAAAATAAAGTTAAAAAAAAAGAAAATACATATATGAATGGGTGTGCTGTGATTCAACAAAACTTTATTCATGGACACAAATTTAAATTATATATATATATATATATGTGTGTGTGTGTGTGTATACATATATTTGTTTCATGTGTTCTTAAATATTATTTTTCTATTGATCTTGTTTGCAACCATTTAAACCTGTAAAAAAAAAATACTTAGCTTATTGATTGTAGGAAAACAGGTGGCCAGCTGGATTTGGCCTAAGGTCTGTAGTTTGCCAACCCCTGCTCTATACCAGCAGTTTTCAGCTCTGGTTGCATATCTGCGGAGACTTTAAGAAGTACTGATGCTGGACTCTGTCTCTTGTGGTTCTAAGTTGGTCTAGGGTCATGCTTGGGCATCATTCTTTTTTAAACCTCCTCAGGTGATTCTAATGCAGCTGTGGTTGAGAAGAACTACTGGTCTAGAGCTGTGTTTTCTAGCTCCAGGTTTAGCCCAGATCTTTTGTAAATCATGGAACTACAAATTCTTAAGGGTCTCAACATACTCCATAGGATAAAGCTGATACCCAAAACAAGTTTCTCAATCATTTTTAAATACTGCTTGACTTACCCTTATTCAAGAGGCAGTAAGAGAAAGAGTACCAGACACGATTATTATTTATTTATTTATTTATTTATTAAATATAATTTATTGTCAAATTGGTTTCCACACAACACCCAGTGGTCATCCCAACAAGTGCCCTCCTCAATGCCCATCACCCACTTTCCCCTCTCCCCTACCCCCCATCAACCCTCAGTTTGTTCTCTGTATTTAAGAGTCTCTCATGGTTTGCCTCCCTCCCTCTCTGTAACTTTTGTTCCCCTTCCCCTCCCCCATGGTCTTCTGTTACGTTTAGACACGAGATTTATATAGGCAAAAGAGAAAGAATAAAACAAAATTATTTATATTCTGTGGGTACATGCCTGTGTATATAAATGCATAGAATGAGTTTGGGAAAGCTACATAACAGATGATTCCAGTTACCTCTAGGGAGGGAATTAGGACTTCAGGGGTGAAGGTGGGGTCAAGAGGACTTTTGATTTCAGGCTGCCTAGCTTAATCCTGACTCAGCCAGTTACTAGCTATGTGATCATAGGCAAATGATTTTACTTCCCTGCTCAGTTTTCTCATCAGCAAAATGAGGAAAATAGCAATACCTACCGCACAAGGTATATCTTGGATTTAAGTGAATTAAATACATGTAAAGACATTTAGAGCCTTATCTGGCATGTAGTAAATGCTCAATAAATGTTAGTCATTATCATTAAAAATGGTCTAGGAAATACAAAGTGTTATATTGGTAGTGATCAGCCTTTTTTCCTGCCTCTGTACTATTTTAGTAACTAGACTTTCTAAACGCAGTGATTATCACCCAGCAGGAGTACTCACCTACTAAGGAGGCACATCAGACTTCCTGTAAACAATCCTCTAGAAATTCTGATATGCATTCCAAGTGGGCACAACCCTCAGTCTGTATGAATGAAATTACGTTTTCATTCATTGTCAAATAGAAATCAACCCTCTCTTACAGAGACACTGCAGGGTTGGGTTCCCAAGGAAATAATTAGGAATAAAGTGATATAAATATGGGACTTTATATAGCTAAAAATTCCTGCAACTAAAACCATCTTACTGCATACAAATACAGCTTCAAAGAAAGATTAACTGTATACATCCAAAAGGAATATTGAACCACAGCACCACCTCTTATATACAAGTGGTCTTTAAAATGCATTGACTCCCTAATTCTCAGCAATATGAATGATATTGTATATGTTAGTGATCAAAGAATGAAAAATGAGTAATTTGAGTATCTTTGACTTTTTTTTATAGGCAGCATATTTGCCTTCTAAATTATAAGACACTGAAATGAATATTATTATGAATTTGTAATTTTGACTGGTAGGAGAAACAGGGAGTGTTTTGGGTATGAATGATAATTTGATCTGAAAAGGAAAAAAAATTGGTTTTAAATGACCTATCAAACATATAATTAAAAATGGTCTATGTAAGAATGTAGTGAAGTGAGAGTGGTTATTTAGTTGTCAAGCTGACCAATCAAGGTGGTAGTCTTACCAAAGAATTCAGAAGAAAGGATGAGGCCATGTATTTTAGAAAAATAATGCTTGTTTGGTTATCAAAGACTTGGCTTCTGGTCCCTTCTGTTACTTTGGGTTCATCAGTTAAACTCTCTAGGCCTCATTTTTCTTTTCCATAATTTGACAAGACTGGACTTGATGAGTTCAAAGGTCCCTTTGGCCCGAATATTCTATTAATTGTTAATAACAGTGTCCACAGCCATGAAGTTCTGCCTGGGGCCTTACTCTGAGGAAACTATCTATGGTGTGTGAGGGAGAAACAAAGCTCTATAATGAACTCTCATCCATTTGTGAAACCAAATTAAAATTTAAGACATTAGTATTCATTGAAATGTCATCTCTAGATTGACTGCTTTTTATAAAAAACAAAGGCCTTTTGATGCATCTCTGCATTAGTCAGTGATGGTAAGCTTTGGGAATGTTTTCTAATATGATGGTACATTAGGATTCTTTCTTTGGAAATGACTTCAAGAGAGCAGCCTTATCAACTGTTGTGGAAGATGTACATCAAGATGACTGAGGTGTTTGCACCAGTGCTATATGCTTGTGAAGGAATCTCTAGGAGAACTATACCACTGTTCTTCACTTCCTTTGAAACTCCTGCTTTTGCTGGTATTATTTAAAGAAACTCATGGTTCTGACTGCTCTGTGCTGGGTAGTGCTGACTGAGAGAAGCCATGGGGCCTCTGGATAAGTGGAATTTCCTTCTTCACCCTCTGCCTTGTCAGTCTGCTTTATTGCCCAAAGGCCACCTCAGTTGTGGTGGTGGATCACTTTAGCTACAATGGGGGAGAGGTGGCTATAGCATTGCCCTGATATTTTGTAACATTTTCCATTAAGGGCTCTGTGGTTCTTACTCAGGATAAATCCGAAACAGCTTGAACCAGGGATTTGCCTTATTTTGGTAAAAGCTTTTATTCTTAAAAAAAAAATCCAAGTAATTCTGTGAATTGCCAAAAGAAGGCTAGAAGGTCAACAAAACAGTGACCACTAGTTTAGTGGAGAACAAAAGTAACAACTATCCCTTTACTTTATGTAGCATATTTATATCATCCTTTTATTCTGTTCTTTGTGTGAGCAGGAGATGGAGATGGTACCACCACTTTACTGATTAGATTACTAATGAGTCTAGTGACTTGCCAAAGGACAGTTATTGACTGAAATGAGACTCTAATCCTAGCCTTTGGTCTCTAACCTAGTGCTTGATTAGAATGATTACAGCCTTGCTCCTCTAAACTGTTTCTGGTAGGTTGCCACAATGGCATACTATGGTTGAGAGCAGGGCAGTGGGAATGGTCTGCCTAGGTGCAGGCAGTTAGGGAGTATATTGCAGAGAGTTTAAAAACAATAATAAAACTAATTCTGAGTCAGTCTTTATTATCATGGTGACTTGGGAACTCTAAACAGTGTCAGTAATAGAATAATTTTTCCTTCTGCAGTAAACCATTTGCACCACTCTGTCCTGAGAGGCAAAGTTTCTCAGGGTGTCCATCCAGTGCCAGAGGTTCTGCTTAAGGCCAGAAGAGAAGACAGGAAGCCAGTCAGCTGGCTGTAGACTGGAATAGCCCCTTACTAGGGCACTGAATCAATTAACAAGTGAGTATTCAACACTATTTCCTTGCTCAGCTTTGGATTAAGAGCTTGGAGGGAAGAGTAGTTAGTCATGATCTCTGCTTCAAGGAGCTCAGTAACCTTGAAGAGCTAAGACTTATGTTGAGGCTACTGTCAAGCTCACACTTGACACAGCACATAATTAAGAATGTAATAGGGCAGACTATACATTCTCCAAGAGCATATTTATTCATTCATGAGTGGGATCTGGGTTTGGATTTAGATTTTTTCAGCAGCATTCACTAGCTCTGTGATTTGGGGCAAGTGATTTATTCTCTGTTGCATTTTCCTCATCTGTAAACACAGAGTGATAAACTGGGTATTATAATAGTATCAATAGGATTCCTTTGAGGATTAAATGAGATAGGAAGTGCTTAATAGATTTTTAGCAATTATTTATTCACCAAACATTTAATGAGAATCTCTGCTCTTTGCCATGTACTGTGCTAACTAGAGATATGGCCAGTCCTCAAGGAGCCTCTGTGACTCATTCAATGTCATCTATAGTTGCAAGACAGTATAGTGCATTAGAGTGCAGGGTTTGACATCAGATCACCTAGGCTCAAATACAATCTCTCATGTTCTTCCTGTGTGTTCTTATGCAGGTTACCTAATCTTTGTGTGCTTCATTCCCCTCATCTGTAAAATAGGGACCACACTAGTACATGTCTCATTTAGATTACTGTGAAGATTAAATGAATTAAAATATGCTGAGTACTTAGCATAGTGTCTGGAACATAGTTAACTCTTAATAAGTTTTAGCAGTTACCGTTAATATGGTTTGTTCTCTTACCAGCACTAATGGAAATAACATTAATTTGGAGATTGATAACAGGTTACTAAATCAATTACAGAAATGGCTGAAATTACACATGATGTTTACCTTTTGACTGCACTCTGTTTACAGTAAAACCTTGATTATCCAGTATGGGGTATTATGCTGAGCTTCATTTTCTGGTTAATTAACCAAGGGTTGACTAGGATACCCTATTGATTTCAACCTTTGTGGTTGGAAATCTTTCTTAAATGTCGGTAGTCACTTTCTCACTTTAGTAAACAGAGTCTAGTGATTATCTCCAAGTCTGTGATAGAGGCAAAGGGTCTAATGCCAAGATTATGGGTTGGACCTTAAATAGTCTAGCTGTGATTGCAGTGAGCATGGTGGCTCTTGAATACCAGTAGAATCATTGGGATTTCTACTTTAGGCTTTGCCAAGGAGTGTTTTTCATGGTTTTAGTAACTTACAATGCAAGGAGAAGTTAATGGCTTTATAATTTTTCATGTCCCTAATGTAGGAACTCAATTGAAGGTTGCTATATTTCTAAAAGCAAGGACTAGGCAGCTGTGTGTCACTTTCTTCCATGTACCTTTATGGTTGGGTGGGGCATAAAATGATTTTTTTGGCAAAGACTGAGCGTCTTTTTGGGCACCAACAAAGAGAATATTCTGTACAGGCAAAAGCTGTCTCACAGAGAGTTCAGAGTCCTTTTGCTCCCTACATCTCTCCTACTAGCCTTACCAGCCTACCACAATGCCTGAAAGTCCCAACCATAAGAGTCAATACTGCCTAATAGAAATTTCTGCAATGATAGAAATGTTCTATATCTGCACTATCCAGTACAGTAGCCATTAATCACATGTGGCTATTAAACACTTAAAAATTAAATTTTAATGTAATTTAGTGTAAAAGTTTAATAGCCACATGTAGCACTCAGTGGCTACCATATCAGATAGCATACCTATAGATGCTTCAAGTAAAATACTTAACTAATCAACTTTTTTTCCTAAAGACATTGCAGGTCACTTTTTAAAACAATTATTTGAGTATAGTTGACACACAATGTTACATTAGTTTCAGGTGTACAACATAATTATTCAACAGCTCTATTCATTATGCTATGCTGACTACAAGTATAGCTATTATCTGTTACCATACAATGCTATTACAGTATAATTAACTATATTCCTTATGCCGTGCCTTTTTTTCCCTATGACTTATTCATTCCATAACTAGAAGACTCTATCTTCTACTCCCCTTCACCCATTTTGTTCATTCCCCCACCCCCTTCCCTCTGACAACCATTAGTTTGTTGTTTATATTCATAGGTCTGATTCTGCTTTTTTGTTTATTAATATGGTATTTGTCTTTCTCAGTTTGACTTATTTCAAGTAGCATAATAACTTCTAGATTCATCCATGTTGTCACACGTGGCAAGATCTCATCCCTTTTTAGGATATCTATCTATTTATATCACATCTTCTTTATATATTCATCTATCTTGGCTATTATAAATAATTCTGCAATAAGCATAAAGGTGCATATATCTTTTCAAATTAGTGTTTGCATTTTCTTTGGGTAAATACTCAGTAGTGGGATTATTGAATCATATGGTATATTTATTTTTAATTTTTTTTTGAGGAACCTTCATACTGTTTTCCACAGTGACTACACGAATTTGTATTCCTACCAGTAGTGCACAAGGGTTCCTTTTTCTCCACATCCTCACCAACACTTGTTATTTTTTTTATAAGATAATTTTTTTTTCAACGTTTATTTATTTTTGGGACAGAGAGAGACAGAGCATGAACGGGGGAGGGGCAGAGAGAGAGGGAGACACAGAATCGGAAACAGGCTCCAGGCTCTGAGCCATCAGCCCAGAGCCTGACGCGGGGCTCGAACTCACGGACCGCGAGATCGTGACCTGGCTGAAGTCGGACGCTTAACCGACTGCGCCACCCAGGCGCCCCAACACTTGTTATTTTTTGTCTTTTTGATTGTAACCATTCTGACAAGTGTAAGGTGATATCTTATTGTAGTTTTGATTTGCATTTCCCTGATGATTAGTGATGTTGAGTGTCTTTGCATGAGTCTGTTGTCTACCTGTATGTCTTCTTTAGAAAAATGTCTATTCATGTCCTCTGCCCATTTTTAAATCAGATTGTTTTCTGGTGTTGAGTTGTATCAATTCTTTATATGTTTTGGATATTGATCCCTTATTTGACATATCATTTGGACATATCTTCTCCTATTTAGTAGATTGCCTTTTGTTTTGTTGATGGTTTCCTTCACTGGGCAAAACCTTTTTATTTTGATTTAGTCATAATAGTTTATTTTTGCTTTCGTTTCCCTTGCCTTAGGAGACTTGTCTAGAAAAAGCATTACTACAGCTGATGTCAAAGAAATTATTGCCCATGTTCTTGAAGGTTCCTGTTAAATTTCAGGTGTGATACTTCAGAGAAGAATATTAACTTATTATCCTTTGTTCATAATTGATTGTAGTACAAATTGGCTTTTTTATTCTTATCACCTAAGAGGGCCCAATATGTGATGGATGCAGATTATTTGAAACTGAGGGTGATGAGTGTTTTAAAAGAGAAAGGAATCTGGGCTGGGAAAACTTACAAAAAATAGAAAACAAGACACCACTGAAGAAGCAAGTTGGGAGCCTTACGTTAGGTGCTAAAAGATGGCAAGAGAAGAAGCATATTTTTCCTAATTTATCATATTGTTTAGGTCTGGTGCAGAATTGAGGACACAAAGTGCAAGAGGAGATGGGGGGCCTGGGAAGTGAGCATGGAGTCATTTTTACCTTATTGATGAAGACTTTCTTTATCCTGGCCTGTATATACGGGGCTTGTCTGGGGGTGGCTAGCCCTGCAGTAGGCCAGGACTGTACCTCACAGGCCAGATTTGGTGAGTCTTAGATAAGGGAGAGAAGACAAGAGGGCAAGGCACAGTTCTGTAAAAGCTTCAATTCTGAGGGACTTTCACCAACCTGCCAATGGAGGTAAAATCCAGCATCTTCTCTTCAGTAGATGATGTTCTCAATACATAGATGAAATGCCAATCAGCAACCTACTACTTCTCTCTGGGATCCCTGAGACTTCTGCTGGCCATACTGGCCACAAAAAAGTCAGCCTTTTCAACACAGAAACAGGTGAGTGATTTTCTTATTATTTGGAAGTGTGGTGCATTGGACACGCCATAGCTACTCATGGTGAAACAATCACCATTTGAAAAGTACTTGAAGCTGAATAAGCCTTTTTTATTATTTAAATTTAAGTTAGTTAACATAAAATGTGGTATTGGTTTCAGGAGCAGAACCCAGTGATTCTCTTACATATATAACACCCAGTACTCATCCCAACAAGTGCCCTCCTCATTAATTTTTAAAATTTAAATGCAAATTAGTTAACATAGAGTGTAGTTTCAACTTCAGGAATGGAACCCTGTGATTCATCCTTACATATGACACCCAGTTCTCATCTCAAAAAGTACCCTCCTTAATGCACATCACCCATTTAACCCATCTGCCGACCCACGTCCCCTCCAGCAACCCTCAGTTTGTCCTCTGTATTTAAGAGTCTCTTATGGTTTGCCTCCATCTTTGTTTTTATTTTGTTTTTCCTTCCCTTCCCCTATGTGCATCTGTTATGTTTCTCAAATTCCACATATGAGTGAAATTATATGATATCTGTCTTTCTCTGACTCATTTTGCTTAGCGTAATACTGAATAGGCATAATGATGGATAAACTTTTAAAGACAGTATTAGCAATACTTAGTCTCCTGGATGAGGTCTTGTTTTACTGGAGACCATTATTTTTTGGTGGTTTAAATTTTTTCTGATCCATTTTAAGTGTTTGGCATTAAATAAGTTTTATGCTTCAGGATTTACCCTGGAAAAGATCAACAAACCCATGGGGAAAGTTAATAGTCAGTGTTGAGTACTAATATTTCCCAAGGCGAGTGAGTGCCAGCAGGTGGGTGAGATCCAGCAGGATCTGGAGCTAGTAAATTTCAGTGTCCTCTTTGTGAGAAACAAGTATTGAATAAAGGACAGGGAAGTGTTCATACTGTGTGTGAAGAAGGAGAGAGGAGAATTCCAGGGGTAAGGGCACTCATGAGGATGTTTGGGGCTGTCTGATGCTCTCCTGTTAGGAGGGGGCTTAGGGTTCATCCTTAAAGCAGATCTGCTTAGCGACAGTCACAGAATAAAGGTGGTGGGAGAAGAGCTTACTTACTTTGGAAACTAGCTGTGGATATGGAAGGCTTTATTGAGTCCCAGATTGGAACATGTGGATGGACACATACCTGACATAGGATAGAATGTTTGAAATTGGCCTATTCTGGAAATTCTCAGCATTATGGTTGATTCCACTATGGATTACTCTCTCCTGCCAAAAAGAAGCTTCTACTTAGTGAGTCACTGGATATGTTCTATAGTGGTGGGTGAAGGATGGGGCTACCATCCCTCTGCCTATTCCACGTTATTCATAAAAACAAAGTGGCATCCACATGCAGTCTTGCTTCTATTTGCAAAGCATAGGGCAAAGTTACAAATGAAATCATCTGACCTATAGTCTGCATACCTCTGTCCCTTCATTTGTCCATTCCTGGTTTTCTTTCCATACCACCAGAGGCCTCATGCACATGGACATGCCAGGCTGTATGTTCAAGCTCCATGTGGCACTTCCCCATCCCAAACAGCTGGCTCTGGACCACCCAACAGGTTAAGGATATGTAAAGCTATGCTGCTGTTTGCTCTTAGGAGGACAGACCTGGAGAAGAGGCCTGTAAAAGCCCCTGGCACAGACTTCATGCTGTTTGGACAGAGAATTCCTGGGTCAATGTACCTGGATGTTGGCCTAGAAGCTGTGAGTCTAGACTCAAAGTGGGTATGTTCCCTTGGCCTTGTAGACTCTTCACTTTGTAGGGAGAGGTGCAGCCAGAGGAGAGCTAGAGTTGGGTCCTCTAAAGTGCAGGCCTTACGGCAGGTCCTCTTGCCTGGGTCTAAAGGCAATGCTGTTAACTTGATACCAATGAAATAATGTGGACAGACCACTGGGTTACTGTTTTTGGTCAGAGACTCCATAAACCAGTGATAGAGTATTGTGAAAATAACTTCAATGAGCTGAAAATGAATGGACACCAAGTACCAGCTGAGGTAGTAACTGCCTACTCCTGCTGCTTAGTGTGTGCCATTTCTGTGCAGCTGAGCACAGTGGGAGTCTTCAGGAAAAGACTGTAAAGCTGATGGCTGCCCACTTAGACAGTTAGCAGGGAGTAGGCAATTTAAATGCAATGAGTCAGGGATAGTCCTCAACAGCCTTAGGTTTTAGGGCTGAAGCCTAAGAAAGTAGTAGAATCAAAGCATAAATGCTGAGTCCCACTGTGTGGCTTGCTTCCTGAAGTTCACTTGGGTATTATTCCTAGGAAAAATATTGCTGGTATTACCTAATGGAAGGGACTATCCCAACAGTTGACATTTTGCCCTTGTCTTTAAGAGGTGGTAGGAGCTAAGATCTGTATCTGTGCACAGTCTTGGGTCTCTTTCTGGCTGTCCTACTCATTGGTGAACCGTAGGGCTCAGAAACACTTCTGGTCAGGTGATGGCCAGTACATCTGAACCCCATTAGCTCCTGTGCCCTCCTTCTATGTTGTGCCTCCCCCAAGTAAGGCAGATAGCCTAGCTGTCTGAGTTACACTCCTAAGAAGGGCCTGTGGGCCTTTCATTAGATTATATCATTAATAAAATTGACTACCATTGAGTGGTTTTTAAAAGTTTTTAGGAGCGCCTGGGTGATTCAGTCAGTTAAGCATCGACTTTGGCTTAGGTCATGATCTCACAGTTCATGAGTTCTAGCCCCATGTCAGGCTCTGTGCTGTGGGCTCAGAGCCTGGAGCCTGCTTTGGATTCTGTGTCTCCCTCTCTCTCTCTGCCCTTCCTCCACTCACACTGTGTCTCTCTCTCTCTCAAAAATAAATAAAACATTAAAAAAATTAAAAAAAGTTTTTAGTTTATTTCCAGTTAGTTAACATATAGTGTTTTATTAATTTTAGCTGTACAATATAACATTCAACAATTCCATACATCACCCAGTGATTATCACTGACAAGTGCGTTCCTTAATCCCCATCACCTATTTAGCTCATAAGCCCATCCACCTACCCTCTGGGAACCATCAGTTTGTTCTCTATAGTTAGGAGTCTGTTTCTTAGTTTATTTCTCTCTCTCTTTTTTCCCCTTTGCTAATTTGTTTTGTTTCTTAAATTCCACATATGACTTAAATTCCACAAATTATATGGTGTTTGTCTTTCTTTGACTTATTTCACTTAGTATTATACCCTCTAGCTCCATCCATGTCATTGCAAATGGCAACACTTCATTCTTTTTTATGGCTGAATAATATTCTTTTGTGTGTGTGTGTGTGTGTGTGTGTGTGTGTGTGTGTATCACATCTTACCATTTTTATCCATTCATCAATCAATGCATACTTGGTTTGCTTCCATCTCTTGGCTATTGTAAATAATGCTGCTATAAACATAGGAGTGTGTGTATCCCTTTAATTTAGTTTTTTTTTTTTTTTTTTTTTTTTGTATTCTTTGGGTAAATACCCCGTAGTGCAATTGCTGGATTATAGGATAGTTATATTTTTAACTTTTTGAGGAAGCTCCATACTGTTTTCCACAGTGGATGCACCAGTTTACATTCCTACTCACAGTGCAAGAGGGTTCCTTTATCACCACATTCTTGTCAACACTTGTTTCTTGTATTGTTGATTGTAGCCATTCTGATAGGTGTGAGGTGATATCTCATTGTAGTTTTAATTGCATCTCCCTGGTGATCAATGATGTTGAGCAACTTTTCATGTGTCTGTTGGCCATCTGTATGTCTTCTTTGGAGAAATGTCTGTTCGTGTCTTCTGCCCATTTGTAATTGGATTACTTTTGGGGGGTCTTGAGTTTTATAAGTTCTTTATGTATTTTGGATACTAACTAACCCTTTATTGGGTATGTCATTTGGAAATATCTTCTCTGATTTGGTACTTTGTATTTTAGTTTTATTGATTGTTTCCTTCACTGTGCAGAAAGAAGCTTATTATTTGGATCTAGTTCCAATAGTTTATTCTTGCTTTTATTTCCCTTGCCTTAAGAGATATATCTAGAAAAATATTGTTATGGCCAATATCAGAGACATTATTTCCTCTGCTCTCATTTGAGTTTTATGGTTTCAGGCGTATCATTTAGGTCTTTAATCCATTTTGAGTTTATTTTTGTGTGTGGTAGGAGAAGGTGGTCCAGGTTCATTCTTTTGCATGTAGCTGACCAGTTTTCCCAAACCATTTATTGAAAAGACTGTCTTTTTCATATTGGATATTCTTTCTGATTCGTCAATGATTAATTGACCACATAATTAGGGATTTATTTCTGGGTTTTCTATTGTTTTCCATTGATCTCTGTGTCTCTTTTTGTGCTAGTACCATATTGCTTTAATTACTAAAACTTTGTAATATAACTTGAGTCCAGAATTGTGACACCTTTTGTGGGGAATAAGCTTAGGAATTCCCTGAGCTTGTACTAATGGGTTAAAAAGGAATAAAGAATTAGAAAGCCATAGGATGCTCACACCCAAATTTGGGTAAACAAGATTCTATAAATAAGTATAGATAGGGCAGGGCAAAAGCCCCAGTATAGAACAAAGGTATATGAGGTAAATAAGATTAGGTATACAGGGCAGAAATGCCCCCAACTTAACTACAATAGCAGAAAGCTGCTCTCACAGGAAGGAAGGACCAAGTTAGGCGAACAGATAAATAGAGCTGTAGACTGATGCAGGGCACAGTTGCCCAGAGTGGAGCTAATTAAAAAAAGAAAAGTGCCTTGGTGATCCTGAGGTAGCATGCTCTTTCTTGTCCCCTAGATCAGTTTAGGTAAACAGAGGTGGTGCCTCACGTCTGCTGTAAACATCCTTCCGCCTGGCGCCAGGATTTTTTTTTTTTTTTTTTTAATTTTTTTTTTCAACTTTTTTTTTTAATTTTTATTTTTGGGACAGAGAGAGACAGAGCATGAATGGGGGAGGGGCAGAGAGAGAGGGAGACACAGAATCAGAAACAGGCTCCAGGCTCTGAGCCACCAGCCCAGAGCCTGACGCGGGGCTCGAACTCACAGACGCGAGATCGTGACCTGGCTGAAGTCGGATGCTTAACCGACTGCGCCACCCAGGCGCCCCAGGATTTTGTTTTGTATTAAACCAAACCCCTAACCCTGCATATCTTCGAAACCCCCTTTTCCCTCATGCCCATGAGTTAATGTTCACAGTTTCATTGTCTCTTTGTGCACATCCATCACCATGTTTGTAAGCCTTCTGATCCTAATAAAAATTGAACAAGAACCCTTAATCGGGGCTCTTGTCTTCTCCCGGACATTACCCATCTCTCACTTTTTAATCCTGTGTCCAGCTTTCTTGCTGGACAAGAAAGAACTCTAGAGCCAGAGTCTATGACAACCTCCAACTTCGCTTTTCTTTTTCAAGATTGCTTTGGGTATTCAGGGTCTTTCGTGATTGCATACAAATTTTAGGATTGACTGTTCTAGCTCTGTGAAAAATGCTGGTGGTAATTTAATAGGGATTGCATTAGATGTATAGATTGTTTTGGTTAGTATAGACATTTTAACAATATTTGTTCTTCCAGTTCCTGAGCATGGAATGTCTCTCCATTTCTTTTTGTCTTCTTCAATTTATTTCATTAATGTTCTATAGTTTTCAGAGTACAGGTCTCTTTTGTTAGGTTTATTCGTAGGTATCTTACTATTTTGGGTACAATTATAAGTGGGATTGTTTTTTTTTAATTTCTCTTTCTGTTGCTTTATTATTGATGTATAGAAATGCAACAGATTTCTGCCCATTGATTTTGTATCCTATGACTTTAATGATTTTTTTAATCAATTCTAACAGTTCGTTGATGGAATCTTTTTCATTTTTCTATGTATAGTATAATGCATACTGCAAATAGTGAAAGTTTTACTTCTTCCTTACCAATTTGGATGCCTTTTATTTCTTTTTGTTGTCTGATTGCTGTGGCTAGGACTTCCAGTACTGTGTAGAATAAAAGTGGTGAGAATGGGTGCACCTGGGTGGCTCAGTCAGTTAAGCATCTGATCCATGACTTAGGCTCATATCATGATCTCATGGTTCATGGGTTCATGCCCTGCATCTGGCTCTGTGCTGGTAGCGTGGAGCCTGCTTGGGATTCTCTCTCTCTCTGTCCCTACTCTGCTTGCATTCTTAATCTCTCTAAAAATAAATGAATAAATTTTTTAAAAAGAAAAGTTTGACTTGTTCCTAACCTTAGGGGAAAAGCTCTCCTTTTTTCCCTATTAAGGGTGATGTTAGCTGTGGGTTTTTCATATATGGCCTTTATTATTTTGAGGCATGTTCCTTCTAAACCTATCTTGTTGAGGATTTTTATCATGAATGGATGTTGTACTTTGCAAAGCCTCTTTGTATCATATGGTTCTTATCCTTTCTTTTGGTGATGTGATGTATCACATTGATTGATTTACAAATATTGAACCACCCTTACTATCCAAGAGTAAATCCCACTTGATTGTGGTGAATAATTATTTTAATGTACTGTTGGATTTGCTAGTATTTTGTTGAGAATTTTTGTATCTGTGTTCATCAGGGATATTGGCCTGTACTTCTCTTTTTTAGTGGTGTCTTTATCTAGTTTTGGTATCAGGGTAATGCTGGTCTCATAGAATGAATTTGGAAGTTTTCTTTCCTGTTCTGTTTTTTGGAAAAGTTTGAGAAAAACAGGTATTAACTCTTCTTTTAATGTTTGGTAGAATTCTCCTGTGAAGCCATTTGGTCCTGGACTTTTCTTTGTTGGTAGTTTTTTGATTACTGAGTCAATTTCTTTGCCATTCAAGTTTTCTATTTCTTCCTGTTTGAGTTTTGATTGTTCTATTTCTTCTTGTTTCATTTTGATAGTTCATATGTTCTAGGAATTTATCCATGTTTTCTAGGTTGTCCAATTTGTTGGCATATAGTTTTTCATAATCTCTTAAAATTGTTTGTATTTTTATGGTATCAGTTGTTGTTTCTCCTAATTCATTTGTGATTTTATTTATTTGCGTCCATTCTCTTTTTTTCTTGATAAGTCTGGCTAGAAGTTTATCAATTTTACTGATTTTTTCAAAGAACCAGATCCTGGTTTCATTGATCTGTTCTATTGTTTGCTTGTTTGTTTGTTTTTCCTTTTTTTGGTTTCTATATCATTTATATCTGCTCTAAGCTTTATTATGTACTTCCTTCTGCTGGTTTTAGGTTTTGTTGTTATTTTTCTAGCTCCTTTAGGTGTAAGATTAGATTGCTTATTTGAGATATTTCTTGCTTCTTGATGTAGGCCTGTATTGCTATAAACTTACCTCTTAGAACTGCTTTTGCTGCATTGTAACAGTTTTGGACCATTGTGTTTTCATTTTCATTTGTTTCCATGTTTTTTTTTTTTAATTTCTTCTTTGATTTCCTGGTTGACCCATTCATTGTTTAGTAGCATTTTATTTAACCTCCATGTATTTGTGGTCTTTCCAGATTTTTTCTTGTGGTTGATTTCTAGTTTCATAGTGTTGTGGTCAAAAAAGATGCATGGTATGACTTCAATCTCCTTGAATTTGTTGAGGCTTGTTTTGTGGCCTAATATGTGACCTATTTTGGAGAATGTTCCATGTACACTTAAAAAGAATGTGTTTTCTGCTGTTTTAGGATGGAATGTTGTGAGTATATCTGTTAAGTCCATCTGGTCCAGTGTGTTATTCAAAACCACTCTTTCCTTGTTGATTTTCTGTTTAGATGATCTGTCCATTGATGTAAGTGGAGTGTTAAATTCTCCTATTGTTATTACATTATTATTGTCTAGTTCCTTTATGTTTGTTATTAGCTGTTTTATGCATTTGGGTGCTCCTATGCTGGGTTCATAAGTATTTAGAATTGTTATGTCATGTCTCCTTGTTTGTCCCCTTTATCGTGATATTGTGCCCTAATTCATCTCTTGTTATAGTCTTTGTTTTAAAGTCTAGTTTGTCTGATATAAGTATTGTTATTCTGGCTTTCTTTTGACATCCATTTTCATGATAAATATTTCTCCACCCCTTCACTTTCAATCTGCAGGTGTCTTTAGGTCTAAAATGAGTCTCTTTTGGGCAACATATAGATGGTTCTTGATTTTTTTATCCATTATGTCACCCTATGTTTTTCATTAGTGCATTTAGTCCATTTACATACAAAGTAATTATTGATATATATATATATATATATATATATATATATGTAGTCATTTTATTATTTATTTTGTGGTTGTTTCTAAAGATTTTCTTTGATCCATTCTTGTCTTCCTCTCTTCCATGTTTTGCTGATTTTCTTTAGTAATATACTTGGATTTTTTTCTCTTTATTCCTTACATATTTATTAGTGATTTTTGATTTGTTTTTACCATTAAATTTGTATATAACCTTTTTTTGCATATAGCAGTCTATATTAAGTTGATGCTCATTTAAGTTTGAACCCATTCTTTACTCCTCTCCTCCTCCCATTTTAGGTATGTATATGGCATTATATTTTATGTCTTTTTATTTTGTGAGTTCTTTGATTTTTTACAGAAATATTCAATATTACTGCATTTGTGTTTCCTACCTTTATATTGTAACTTTTGGTCTCTCTTTTCTACCACTGAGTGTTTTTTATATGCCAGACTATGCTAAGTGATTAACATTCAATTTATCATTAAATTTTCACAGGAGCACTGTAAGAGGTTTTTTTTTTTTTTTAATTTGAATATAGTTGGCACACAATGTTACATTAGTTTCAGGTATTCAACACAGTGATTAAACAGTTCTATACTTTATGTTATGCTGTGCTCACCTCAAGTGTAGCTACTGTTTGTCACCCTACAATGCTACTATGATATCATTGACTATTTCCTATGCTGTGCCTTTCATTTTCTTGATTTATTCATTCCATAACTGGAAGTCTGTATCTCCCACTCCTCTTCACTCCTTTTGCCCATCCCCCCTCTTCCCTCCTCTCTGGCAGTCATCAGTTTGTCCTCTGTATTCATAGGTCTGATTCTGCTTTTTCTTTGTTTATTCATTTGTTTTGTTTTGTTTTGTTTTTTACATTACACATAAAACTGAAATCATGTGGTATTTGTCTTTCTGTGAGCAGAATACCTCTAGGTCCATCTATGTTGTTACAAATGGCAAGACCTCATCCTTTTTATGGCTGTGTTATAGTCTATTGAATGCATCTGTCTATGTATCTATCTGTCTATCTATCTATCTATCATCTATCTATCATCTATCTATCTATCTATGCCAACACTGTATGAGTTTTGTTTTTTTTTTTTTTTTTTTGTTATCATCTCCATTTCACCAATGAGCAAACTGAGGTGGAGAGAGGTTAAGTAACTTACTCAAACTCATGCAGCTTTAAATGGCAAAACAACTATACAAACTCAGGTCTGCTTGACTCCAAAGGCCATGTCCCTGATAGTAATCCTAACCTCCTGGCTGTTCTCGCCTCCATCTGGGCCTGGTGTCTGTGCAAAGAATTAGCAATGAAATTTTCCCCACTTTTTATTATGTGCCAGGCCATCCATTTACATCTGGTGAATTCTTACTGTGTGCATAGTCCTCTGTGCTTCTGTGGGAGCATAAAGAGTAAAGACAGCTGTTGAGAGCATGTTAGCAGAGTTGAATGAATTGAATTAATCTCAGCATCTTGGAAGAGAAGCCTTGAAATGAGCTTGTAAAGGACAAGAGAGACATAATTTAGCAGAGATGAGGGGATTTGGTGTTGAGGGCTTGGCATGGTGTTTAGAACATTGCAGACTCTCAATACATATTTGTTGGGTGCAGTGAGAGACTTGGAAGGTAAGGGCCAACCACATCATTCTTTCCTCTCCCTGACAGTGAGAGGTATTAAACTAACATTCAACATCTCTGCCTACTGGCATGCTTTCTGTCTCCTATACTCTTTGTTCCTAGCAAATAGGCAGAGTGCACCTAGCCACGTCCCACCTGAATGGAAAGGAAAAGCACTGTTGACAGAGGGCAGTGTAGAGGGAGGCTGGGTTTCAGTCTCAGTTCTGTCACTTGATAGCTCTCTGACCTTGAGAAATTCACTTAACTTCTTTTTGCTTCAGTTTTAATGTATGTCAAGTGGAGATCATAGTGGTATCCACCTCATGAGGTTGTTATTAGGGTCAAATGATATATGCATGTAGCACTGGGCCTGGCATATAGCAGACACTCAAGAACTGTTGACTATTATTAACTTTGTTCAGAAACTTGATGACATCCAGGCAACCTTCAAAAATCTATATCTCAAAATCCTTTCCAAAAGCAAGAATGCATTGAGTATACATAGTATACATAGATATATTTTTTAATTGAAGTATAGTTTAAATATAATATTGTATTAATTTAAGGTTACAACATAGTGATTCCATAATTCTATGAATTGCTCCATGCTTACCATGGTAAGTGTAGTTATTATTTGTCACCATACGGTGTTATCACAATTTTATTGACTCTATTTCTTATGCTGTACTTTTCATTCCCAGGACTTATTTGTTTTATAACTGAAAGTTTTTACCTCTTAATCCTCTTCACCTATTTCACCTGTCCCCCTATGCACCTCTCATATATACAGAGGACAAACTAGTGGTTTTCAGTTTGCCTATTTTTGAAGGTAAACATGGACACACACACACACACACACACACACACACACATGCATGCACACATGCACAATGTCTGATTTAATTTTAATAAAAGTCTGTATAATTTGAAAGCTCTGAGTTTTGTTGTTAACAAAGTTACAGTACAAATAGGGAAATGTATGAGTTAAAGTCTGAACACCAAGTAGGCACAGGTTAATTGCATGTTATTACCTTAAAAATAAAGGATACATTTTTTTTTTTAAAAAAAGGAAAACAACATTTTGGAAAATAATAGGGCATTAGTTGAAACCAGTTTATTTTGAAAAATTTTTCTCCTCAAATAACACCTCAACAAGATTGGAGGATAGATCCTGGATTCTAGATTCCATCTCAGTAAAGAAAATGGTAGTCTAGGTCTATTACTATATCTAAGCTGAGAAGAGTAGTGAACCAATTCATTCATTAGAGTCATGAATATACTTCTGTGGTAAATATTAATGAATAATCTGACGTCAGCTCTCCTGCTTTCACTACTGTCATTAATACTGTCAGTAAACAAGAATATTTTTTGAATTTCTACAGGAAGGAGTGATTGTCACTCTGCAGCAGGGGCGAATGTATTCAATAGGTTCATGTACAGAATCCATCCACTGATAATGCTAACAAACTGTGGGAAATCAAATACCTATGTCCTGGTTAGGGAGATTGTAGGGAAGGGATTATACTGCTTTCTGGCCCTGCTGGAAACAGCTGACCAGTATCTAGTAAATGCATATTGAGGAGTTGGGTCCTGCCTGTGCTCATGAATTCCTTAGACCATGTTATTTTGTTCTCCACCCTGCTTTCAGGAGGTGGGGGCGTCTTTTGTAGTATTGGGAATGCCTTTTTTTTTTTTTTTGTATGCTTTCTATATGTTCTTACTGGCACTAGCCACTGATGTATTGTGCAATGTTTTCCCTATAATGTATGCCTAATAGATACAGGGGCTTGAGAGCAGCTCGGGGAGACTTCCTTTTAGCCTCCCTCTGACCTCTCTTGACTTGTGGAGTCTTGACTAATCCTTTCTGCCGCCCTTGGCTTTGCTGGACAAAGCTGAAAGCCGAACCCACAATTGGTGATCCCGATGTGATAAGCTGAACCCACAACAAACACTGATACAGTATTTGCTGCATGCCAGGCACTGTCCTAAGAAATTTACATTTATTAACACATTTAGTTTTAGTAACAACCCATTTTCTAAACTGAGGCAGTGAGAAGTAAAATATCTTACTCAAAGTCACATAGCTAATAATGAGCTGGGATTCAAACCTAGGCATTCTGGTTTCAGAGTTGTTGCTCCTAACATACTACACTATGTTGCCTCACCAAAACAGGCTAAAGAGAATTTTGCTGAATGTCTTATTGATCAGATTCACCTGCTGTCCCAAATATTAGTGTATTCTGGGCTTTCAGGAAATGTGGACTGTGTTTCTCAGTGTTCTCTCTGCCTTAAAGACTTACCTGTGATATTAAAAAGGAGAGTCCTATAATTTGGTGGTTACCTTCAGAGTGTAGGAGCTCAAGCAGTTTGGGAGTTGAAATATTGAGGCAGAGAATAAATAGCACCATCTTCCCTTCCCAAGTTCTGAAACAATTGAATTGTAAAGTGAACAGACTATAAAACATTGCCTTTATTCCTGATAAAATGTAGGTTGGGGGAGATAGCTAAGTGTGAGAGCCAAATGGGCTTGCTAAATGAACTTGAGGGTTAGACAGATGTACCTATCCAGCTACAGCAGGCCCTGTACCACCACAGTAGCATCCTGCAAGGGCAAAACCTTCAACGTTGAACTTGAAACCTAGTCCAAAATGTGGTCTCAGATGGTAGGCTGGTTTGCAAAGAGGAAAGCAGTAAGGAAGCAGTAAGTGAAGAAGGAAGGGAGAGAGATCAGGAGTGTTCAGGCAATGCTCTTCTGGAAACTGAGTTGTGAAGAATTGTCTGCTCTAACACTGGACCAAGTCCCATGATGCAGAGTTTTGGGGAATTTCTGCCATGGTTGCTCCTTTCTGTTTCTAGACAAACATATGATCCTTGGGTGAGTGATTTTTGAGTGAATCTGACCTTGTGTTTCTGTTAGGGAGTCATTCTGAGGCCACCAGCCTCTGTAAAGGTCAGATCTCAAGGAAAGTAATAGTAGCCAGCAGTTGTGTAGCTTCACCTAGGGTCATGGAACAAACTAACCACAAACTCTGTTGTTCTTGTTTTGTTTCTGCCTCACAGAGGTTTCATTCTATCACCTTGGAAGCAATTTGGCAGTTAAAACATTTGTGTTCCAATTTTAGCTCCACTACTTCTGGGCTGTGTGGCTTTGGACAATTTACTTTTTAAGCCCCAGTTTTCTCATCTGTAGAGTGGGTATAATAGCACATACCCCATAGGGTTTGATCGAGAATGCAGTGAAGTATAAAGTGCTTAAGGTCATGCCTGCCCTGTAGTAAGTTCTTAGTTAATGGTTTCTATGATTGCTCATGCTTTTTCCTGTTTCTCTATTTCCTGGAAGCCAGTTTAAAGCCTACACCTTATCAGATGTGAATTTGGGGAACCAAAATGGCTAACCCCATACCTTTCCTTCCTCTTCTAGTGTATATTGGCCTTTTTCTTCCCTGGACTCCTCTTATAGCCTGTACTAGACAATTTCATATGATTATTTAATCAATGGTATATATCATTCTGTGGTTGTTTTTACCTAGAATATAGCTGGGCTCCTTGAGGACAGAAAGGTCATCTCATATTTCTTTATAATAATATGAGATATACAGCATTGTGACTACAGTTGACAATACTGTTTTATATACTCAAAAGTTGCTCCAAAGTTAAATATTCCTACCACCACCAAAAAAAAAAAAAAAAAAAAAAAAAAGGTAAATTATGTGAGGTGTTGGAGCTGTTAACCAACCTTATTGGGGTAATCATTTTGCAATATATAGGTGTATCAAATTGCCACATTGTTCACCTTAAAATGCTATATGTTAATTATAGCTCAATAAACCTAGAAAAAATAAAAGAAAAATAATATGAGTTATATAATGCCCATAGTATATATAGTGTCTGCCATGTAGTAGGTGTTCAAAGTATTTTTTCTTCCTTCCATTCTTCTTCTTCTTCTTCTTCTTCTTCTTCTTCTCTTTTTGTCTCCTCTCTTTCTGCTCTGCCTCCTTCTTATCTACTGAAGCACCTAGTGCAGTACTGAAATCCCAAGAAATGCTAAATACATAGCTGTGATCTTAAATTCAGTATATTTTATGTGAGGCGAGGACTGACCAGAACCATTTATTCTCTCAAAACTGGTAGTTCCTGTTTGTGAAATTCCTGCTGTTTATTCCATCCAACATAATTCCTTTCTTCCCTTGTTGACTTTGGGGAGAGAATTAAGCAGCAGCCAAAGTAGAGCCATGTTTTAGTCTAAATTGGACCCTAATAATGTATCTGGCATCCTACTTAGGTTTCCTGTATATATCCTTGTGTGACTGCTGGACTGTAAATTACCCAAAGGTAGGCACTGTGTTGTATTTAGTGCCATATCCCCAGTACCTGGCACAGTCCCCTATCCACAGTAATTGTTCAGTAAATCTTTATAATGACCAATTAAAGAAACTCTGCACTATCAGAAAGTCAGCTGGCTTCTTAGTATAAACTGACATGCTGATCGTAACATTCATATGGAATTGGGAGTAACCCCAAATAGCCAAAACAATATTGAAAAAGAAGAATAAAATAGAGGATTCCCACTTCACTATTTCAAAATTTGCCAAATAGCTGCAGTAATCAAAATGACATGTTACTAGCTTAAGGATAGATGTATAGACCTATAGAGTAAAATTCAGAGTCCAGAGCTAAATCCATACACCTATGGTCAATTCATTTTCAACAGGGGTGTTAAAACCATCTAATTGGGAGAAAGTATATTATTTCTAGCATATGGGTCTGAGACAGCTAGTATCCATATACAAAGGAAAAGTTGAACTCTTACCTCATTCAATATACAAAAATTAACTCAATATGGATCAAAACATAAATGTTAAGTGCTAAAACTAAAAATTCTTAGGGGAAATCATAAGGGCAAATATTCATGACCTTGAACTTGGCAACGAATTATTTGATATGACACTGAAAATGAGTGACAAAAGAAAAAATAGATAAGTTGGACTTCTTCAAAATTTTAAACTTTTGTGAATCAGAGGACACTATTAAGAAAAATGAAAACACATCCCACAGAATGGGAAAAGATGTTTATAAATCATATATCTGATAAAGGACTTTATCTAGAATATATAAAGAATATTTAAAACTGAATAATAAAAAGACAAGTAAGTCAAAATAGGCAAAAGGTCAGAAAGAGATTCTTCCAAAGAAAAGAGACAAATGTCCCATAAGTGCATGAAAAGATGCTCAACATTATTAGTCATAAAAGAAGTACTAATTAAAACCAAAATGAGATACCATTTCACACTTACTAGAATAGTTATAACCAAAAAGGCAGATAGTAACAACTGTTGGTGAGGATGTAAAGAAATTGGAACCCTCATGTGTTATTGGTGGGAATATAAATTGGTATAGCAACTTTAGAAAACATTCTGGAAATTCTTCAAATAATTAAACATAGAGTTAACTTTGACCCAGCAGTTCCACTTCCTTTCAAGAAAGCTGAAAACATAGGTCTATGTAAAACTTGTACACAAACATTAGTATCAGGATTATTTATAATAGTCACAGGGTGGAAACAATATGAATGTCCATCAGCTGATACATGGATAAACAAAATGTGGTATATTTATATGATGGAATATTATTTGGCTATAAAAATGACTGAAGTACATACTACAATATAGATGAACCTTGAAAACATTATGGTAAGTGAATAAAGCCAGACATGAGAGGCCACATATTTTATGATTCCATTTGTATTAAATGTCCAGAAATTCCAGATAATAAGGTATTATTATTATTCACCTCCTGTAGTTAAGGAATCAAAATACTGAAGGTTAAGTAACTTGCCCAAGGTTACACAGATAGTATGAGTTGGGACTGGGATTGGTTCAGACCAAGGTTTCTTTTTTTGGTTGATGGAAGTGTTCCAAAATGGATCATGGTGTTGGTTGTACAATTCCGCAAATATACTAAAAGCCATTGAATTACACACTTTATTCATTTAATTAATTTTTTAACATTTATTTATTTTTGAGCAAAAGCAGGGGAGGGGCAGAGAGAGAGGGAGACACAGAATCTGAAGCAGACTCCAGTCTCTGAGCTGTCAGCACAGAGCCTGACGCAGGACTTGACCTCATGAACTGTGAGATCATGACCTGATCCAAAGTCAGAAGTCAGGATCCTGATCCTGAGCCGAAGTCAGACGCTTAACAGATCGACCACCCACCTGCCCCTATATACTTTAAATGAGTGAATTGTATGTTTTGTGAATTATAGCTCAATAAGTCTGTTAGCAAACAAAATCTATGCTGAACTGTGCTTAATAAATTATGTTGTATTTATTCTTCCAGTGAAAAAATCAGAAGTTTTGGGGTAGGACCCCAGCTTCAGTAATTTTTAGGTTTTAAACATTTATTTATTTTTGGGAGACATGCAGAGCATGAGTGGGACAGAGACAGAGAGAGAGGAAGACACAGAATCTGAAGCAGGCTCCAGGGTCTGAGCTGTCAGCACAGAGCCCAATGTGGGGCTCGAACCCACGAATCACAAGATCATGACCTGAGCCAAAGTCAGAGGCTTAACTGACTGAGCCTCTGTCTGAGCCTGAGTCTGAGTCACCCAGACTCCCCTCTTCAGTAATTTTAATTCTAATATGCAGGCATGACTGAGAAACTCTTCACTAAGGGAATGAGTGACTGCATTTTATGTAAACTCTGATTAAGTGAATCAATGAATGGATGGATAGTGGAGGTCAGCTTTGCTTGTTTTGCCTGGCTATGAAGCACAGGCAGCCATAGTGGGTGGAGTATATCAGGTGTCCTACCTGCACCCAGACTACCAGGGCTGCACTGAAGAGACAGCAGGTACATCTGGGGATTAGAGCTCCTTTCGGAGAAAGAGTTCTGTCAACACAAAGCACAATATTATTGCATTTTTCTAAAGCTTTATGAATTTCCACATGCCATCTGCCTGTTATTTTTACAAGTTCTTGCCTGAAGTAGGTTTGCATTTATGCTGACTGAATTTGAAGGCAAAATTGCAATATTGTTCCTCAGAATTATTATTGTCTTCCTAGTGGTTGGTTTTTTTTTATTATAAGTTTTATTTTTCTCCCAGGGAAGCCTCCATGAGTGAATTTAATGCATAAAAATGAGGGCACTTAGATCCCATCCTTAGCACAAGGTGGTTACAAAGTTAATGAGCTAATGTATTACTAATCAGCCCAGCTTACAACATAATTTAATAGAGATAATGGAAATATTGGATAGAATCAAGTATGTTGCATTTTGAACCATTTCTATTTTTCGTTCATTTTCATTAAACAAGTTAAAAGTGTATGCTTGCTACCTTACTCTTTTGTTAACTAAGCTAAAAAGGTAAACCTGTTGGAACAGGTACATAGAACTTTTCACCCAAGATCTCTAAGCAGACCTCACCTCTATTGATCAGTAACAATTCTTAGTTTATAGCACACAATTAAAAAAATCCTAGAACAATTAGGCCCTGCACAATCACATGTATAGCCATGAAACCTGGGAGTTTTTCTGATCCTGGGTTCAGTGTGACCCTTTTGGAAGGGACTGAAAGATATTTTCAGCACCCTGTACACCAGGCAGAAGCCTTACAGATATGGCTACTCCCCTTCAAATGCCAGGCAGGATCCTCAGTGCTTTGTATGGCACCTGACATGATCTGAAATCCTCCTTTCTCCAGGTAACTCCTTGATTTTTTTTCTAGGCATTTTCATTGGCCGACATCCCATCCTCTACCTTGTTTTGGGCCCCTTTGCTCTGTTAGGCCTTAATTTGTAACACCCTTGATCTCAGGGTTCCTGTTCATTTGTGTGCCAGTACATTATCTTGTAATATTTATGGCACAATTTGCATCCAGTCATTTTAAAATAAGGACTGCAAGGTGCAGTGGTGTTACTTATTTTACCAAAATTTTCACTTACACACACACACACACTTTCCTTTCTATTCTAACCTCTTAATGCTGTAGAGAAGTATACTACGTTCATAAAGGCAACATGGGAAAACTATAGGTAATCAAAATCTTCAAAATCCTGCCCAAAGTGCTATATTCTTAATTAATATTACCTAGAAGATAGTGTCCAATATTATGGACAATGCAACCACCAAAATTAAAAATGAATAACATTTAAGGACAATGGTGGATTATATAGTGACCATATTTCAGTTCAATAAATATTTTCTAATAGATTTATTCATCTCACACAAACCTCTGACTTAGTAATTCCACACAACCTTGAAATACAAAAACAAAAAAGAAACAAAAGCAACAGGCTTCCTCTCAATAGCATATTTTATTTGGAGATTCAGAGCAAAATGCAGATAAGAATTATCCTAAAGGAAAACTGAGCAAAAGTTTGCTGAGCTAATCAGCAAAAAGGGCAGTGGCTCTTATACTTGAGCATGCATCAGAATCATGGAGATTTCCAAGCTCCACTTTCAGAGTTTCTGATTCAATAGGTCTAGGGTGGTGCCCAGTAACTTGCATTTTTAACAATATCCCAGGGGATGCTCCTGCTGGTCATAAGGTAACTAACCATCTTAGTTTGCCTGGGACTGAGGAGTTTTAAGGACTTGGGGCATTTAGTGCTTAAAACTGAGACAATCCCAGGCAAACCAGGGTGTTCAGTCATCCTGCTGGTCCAGGACCAGACTTTGAGAGCCAATAGTTTTGGAGGTTGTATGGTAACCAGCAAGAAACCCTACATGTTCAGACAATACCAGTATCCCATACTGTTTCAGTTCTAGATAGCCAAACTCAGTGATTGAACCAATTCATAGAACAAAGAGGTACTTGGAAATTCAGTGTTAAGTTGTCTCATGGGCTCTCCAGACTCCATTTCTAGACCTCTGCCCTCTCCAGTCCCTCCCCCTCCCAAGTGTTTGGACTTTAAGGGACCTCCACTTCAGCTCTTCCCTTTCATCAGGTGGAGTCTGCTTTGAAACAAGGAATATAGAACTGTGGGAGGCAACGTGTGGAAAGAACAGGATCCTGGGTCAGAGAGACTTACGTTTGACTATACTACTTCTTAGCCATGCAGTTTTTCTTAACTCACTCAACCTTCCTGACCTTCAGTTTCATGTAGAAAATGAGGAGCATAATGCTTTCCTTACAGGCATTGTTATGAGAGCCCTTGTGAGAATGAAAGTGAAGGTATGAATTGAGTCATATATATGGTACCTGGCACATAGTAGGAACCAACTAAGTGGAAGCTATAATCATAAAAATCCTAAGGCCTGAGGCCCATTATTGGATAGCTGAAGATCATAGCAAAAATACTAAAATGGAAAGTTCACCCCTCCCCAAAGAGTTGCAGTCACTGATATGAGGTATTTTTACATTGTTGTGTGGCTTGAAGTGAAAGCACCGAAGGTATGTCAAAAAATCAGTTATGTTACAAAGAGAAAATTCAAAGAGAAATAAGTCCTCTGCCTACCTTGAGAGTAAGCAGTGTTAATGAGTTCTGAATCATTTTAAACATTTTCAGTTAACAAGTCTTCTCCCTATACCCACGCAGCCACCATCAGCCATATTTTTAAATAGATGGTTCATTTCCTCATCCTCACAGGCATCTAACATGTTCAGGCTACCCCTCTAACTTTGAGTGGGGAAACATTCAGTTTTCTGTCTGCACATCATTCAGGCAGTCCTGTATGTCACTTATTTGATTTTCACACATTGTATTTTTTTTTCCAACTCTTTGCTCTTATAGACAATAGGGAAAAAAACCCAATAACTCAGTATTTATGCTGAGGAATGAATATGTTCAACATAATGAGCTTGAGGACATGTTTTTACTTAATTTTCTTTACCAACAGAATAAAATTTTGCTTACAACATGATACTGTGCTATTCCTTTTTTTCTATGTGTTTGAATTCACACATTGAAACTGAGGAGGTTTGGACTGGAAGATTGTGTTTCCACAGCTCCGAAACTTATTCTTATCAAAATATGTTGGATTCTGTGCATGGGAAATCTGAGCTGCTCTGCCTTTTTAAGGGATGGGTATCTGCCTCATTCACAGATATAATGCATGCGTTGTCCCAAAAGGATTAATCATAGCTATGATTTCTATGGTGCTTACTGTATACCAGGTACTGTTGTAACTTTTCTCTCCCCTCTCCTTCTCATATCAAATTTATTGCTTGGAACTCACGTCCAGAGCTTTCATAAGCATCTTTCTAGGGTCTCTCCTTCCAAAGGCAGATTTCAACACTAATGTACATATCTCTATGCCCAACAATGACTGCTTATGGGATGCGTGGGTGGATCTTTCATACTTAGATTGGACTGTCTATCCATATACATATAAGACGGGATGGTGCAGTGGGGAGCCAGGAGTAAGAAGAGAAAGGAGGTGGTGTGTGGACTTTCCCTGTGCTGACAAAATTTTATGAACTCTGAGGAGTCCAGGAATTCTGCAAACCTAGACTGCCATGCTGTTATAAAGGTATATTTATCAAGGTAGGCGATAGAACGTATTTTATTTAACAGTTTGTTAAACTTATTTGGACATATGGTATATGGAGCTCCATTTGTACACTTGTCTCAGTTCCCCACACATGATAGGGACAGACTTGTTTAAGGCTGTATAGGTATAGCCAGAAGGTTTGAAAAGAGGTGGGATGGAAGAAGAGAAGGAGGACATATACCTGGCTGGGGCTAACTCATTACTTCTCCTCAAAGATATGTCTGGAAAGTTCCAGTGAAATAAGTGATTTAGTACATAGATTCTTGAACCAGGCTCTCTGAGTTTTAAATCCTAGATCTATAATTTGTTAGCTGTATAACCTTGAGTAAGTCCCCTAACCCCTGTGTTTTTCAGTTTTCTCATTTGTAAAATGAGGATGATATTAATCTATCCCATATGGTACTAAAGTACTTAAAACAACTCCTGGTGTATAGTATGTGCCACACAATTGTCAGCTTTTAAATTTGTTTCTATTTTAGGCTAGTTAGATGTGATATGAAAATATCTTGGGGGAATTCTCATCAAGGTATCCCTATTCATCTTATACTTTTTCCAGTTTCTAGGACAGTATGAGCACCCTAGAAGATGATGAGAATGGAAACAGGTATTCCTTAAATGGGCTTCTCTATAGGGTGGGAGGAGGGATATTGGGCTAGGGGTTGTCTCTCAGTCATGTTTGGCCTCAGAGGGTAGAAGGAAGGCCTGGGTGATGATCCTCTGGGGCAAGTGTTTTTAGTAGGAGCCTCCCAGAGGGTAGCTGTGGCTACTTAGAAGGCTGAGTAGTCACCTGACTATGAAATGGACAGCAGTGGACTTGTATTCTTGTCATCTTTTTCTCATGATTAGGGTGTCTTGGAAGTAGCTTGACAGAAGCTGTGGTAGTAGCCACATTCAAATAATATATATTCAAATAATATGCCACTTAGACCACAGAGTAGTTTCCAAGGTCCAGAGCCCATAGACAGTAGTGATTTCAGCCAGAGCAAACTTCTGGGTGGGAATAGTTCCTCCTAGGCACTTTTGGGACCTGAGGTTGCAAAATCTTCAGACAGCTGTATCAGTAAGTGATGACTGGGAAGGACTTATGGACACTTATAAGCACCCCTGAGGATTTCTAGAAATATTCTGTAAAAGGTTGAACTTCCTGTATTCAAACATGCTCAGAGCTATTGTGATGTTGGTAATAGTGTTAACGTGACCTCATTTGTATTCTCTGGTTGTCAAGGAGCCACGTCTTTTTGAATCCAGAAGGATTTTAAGCAGTTGAAAGATTTTGTTAGATTTGAGACTTCAGACAGCCTGGTATTAGTGTAGAAATGGGATAGGATCTTTGCAGAAGTAGCAGTTAAGAAGGGGTTACAATAGCGTTCTGGTGCTAAATGAAGGACTAAAACTAAGTTGGTGAAGAAGAGATGGAATGGAAGGGAGAGACTTAAAAGAATACTTCAGAAACAGACTCAATATGACATCATATTTATTTAGATACAGAAGATGAAAAAGGAGACTCTCCGGGGAAGGGAGAGTTTTGTGAGAGGTCGGTCAAGTGATTCTCATGATGAAATCAAGTAAGAGAATAATTAAGAAATGTCTACTGAACGGGAAAATTAGGAGGTCATTGGGTCTTTGGTACTTTGTCTTCAATGATTCATCCACTCCTGATTCATACTCTTCCTTTATGTTTATGTTTACCTTGTATGCTCTTGGTCCTCATGGAAGTGCTACAATTTGAGTCTGCCTTCTTACTCTGACCTTTTCTGAAACCAACTCTCCCCAACTAGAATGTTTCAACCCTGAGTTCCATTCCCTTGGGACTTCCCTAGGTGAAACAAAAGTTTCTCACCTGATTTATACTAATGGGATCATCTATATCTCTCCCAGGAATCTGAGCATTTTAAAAGGTGACTTTGGGGGTAGTCATTCAACCTAAATGAATTAATCTCTGGTGGTGGAAGTTTCTAGTTACATGGCAAAGGGGGAGGTGGCTTCTAGAGAGGATATTTAACTCGCTTGCAAAAGGAAAAACAAAAACTCTAAAATAATAATAGATTTGACTGAAGTCATTCTAAGGAAGAGATGAGGTCACTACTGCTGCATCACTCTCCCTAGTCTCCTTGTCCCTGATAGAACCCCTGCTACCCAGCCTTCTGTATCCATCAGACCCTAAGCACTAGCCCTTGGTGTGATTGATATGGTTTTTCTTTGTACTCCAGGCTTTGTGTGCTTCAGTGTATTGCTTTTGTCATCTTCTGTGTGATAAGCTTCCCATGATTAGCTTCCAGCTCCTTCTCAGGCCTGCTCCATCTTGCTGCCAGGAAAATACTCTGATTTGAGGATGAATTCCAAAATGTGTTAATCACCTACAAAAACAAACGGGATAAAGATGCAATAAGTGACACTTGAAATGTGTTTACTTCTGTCTGAGGCCCTTGTTTTGGGTGACAGAAAGTGCATATAATATTAGGTCGGCTGTCAGATTGTGGGTAGTAACATTATCCTTGGAAGGATTCTATAATCAGAGTAAAGATAATTGGGATTTGGGAAAGTGACCAAGGAGTAAGGAAGGAAATATATGGCAGCAGACAATATAGTTTTATGTAGAGAGGAGGCATAGAGAATCTGGCTTTTAAAATCGAAAATTTGAGAGTTTAATCATAATAACAAGAGCGATTACTGTATGCTAAGCACTTTCTATACATTATGTCTCATTTTATCCTCACAACTTTGTAAGGCAGGTACTGATATTATCCTCATTTTACAGATAAAATAATGGAGACTTAGGTAAATTAACTTGCCTAACGTCACATAGCTAGTAAGGTGTAGAGTTGGGAATGACACTCGGGCCAAACTTGTCTCCAGAAACCATGCTCTAACCATTTACTATAGACCAAGTACTGTCCTAAGTACTTTACATGCAATTTAGCATTTATCCTTCCAGAAGTGCTATGACATAAATGGTATTATCCAAACTTTGTAGATGAGGAAACAGAGATACCTAGAAATTATAAAATTGGTCTTTTTAATAAATGGCAGAGCCATACTATGTGAGACAAACAGGAAAATTCTAAAGCAAAGCGATGGTATAAGCTATGAAGATGAGGAATGGATCATTGATAGGCCACGATGTAAGTCATAACAGGGATGGGTGGCAGTAGATGGTTTGTTAAGGCCACTTGTAGGTTCTTGATGTAGCCTCTTTTAATCATTGAATGAGCTCTATTAGCCAACTTGATTTTAAGGTGGATCCTAATATTCCATAGTACCTTCTGAAGAAGTTAACTCATTTGGATGGCTCATTAATATCTGCTATCAGGTCTTATATAAAGTTCAATTTATGGCTTTATTCATAATCTTGAAATAAAATGGCAGCCAATGAAATTTCAGCAGACATTAATCCTTCAAGTCCCTCTATGTTATGGGTCCAGCTACCTTTCTCATTTCATATATGACTATATTTCTCATTCTACTCTATCTGTACTTTGAGAACTACAAGTTCATGGCTGCTTATATACCCAATGCCGAGGAAAGTGGTTGCCACATATTAGACACTTAAATATTTGTTGGATGATTAAAAGTTCCTGTACAAATGGAAGAGATGGGATGTTAAGTGCAGGTGGAGGAATTTACCTTAGCTAGGAGGAATTCTAGTTCATTTAATATGACAGGAGGAAAGGATGATGATGATAATAATAATAATAATACCCCAAATAGAAAATAAATAGGGCTTACCATGCACCACATACTATTCCAAGAACTTTATACATAGTAACTCATAAAATGTTACAGAGTATTAATTAGGTATTAATTTTGTCCATATATTATAAAAAAAACAAAAATCACAAAAAGCCTGTTATTTGATAAAATTCACACAGCGACTGACTAATAGAGCTGGCTCTAAACTGTAAAAGGGTAATATACACAGGTGTTAAGTAGATATTTATGTTTATAATCAAGAAGAAGACAGCATTTATGTCTAATGGCTTTAATTTTCCCTGTAATTTGCTGAGAGGGAGGAGGATGGAGTCAAGGAATGAAGGTTTGAGGAGAATGGAAAAAATTTGAAGTATCCTGTGGAGGGAGGGGAATGACATAATTACCAAATTACCATATAGTGACCAAAGACATATATTAGGATTACAGGTAGTATTTAGAAAGTGTGTGAGGCTGGTGATCATGAACACACAGTATTCCCAGTCTTCCATGTGTATGACTTTGTCTAGCAATTATTGATCACTCTGATACAGACATGGTGAAGGTGAACAGTAGTGTTCATCCAGAGTTAAGGATTTGCCAGATATATGCAATGAAATGACAAGAGAAGAGTTAGGGTTTTGGCAAGAATTATTGAAAATATATGACTGACAGATCCACATTGGATAAAAAACAAGGTAAAGAAAAACTAGCTGATGGATTGGGAGAGCATAAAGATGTCAGTGAACTGGAAATGTTAATGAAGTCAAAGAATAGTTACAGTGGGAAGTACTTGAACATGCAAAGTAGAAAGAGAAGAGGTTATTGACAGAGAACAGAATGTTGGAGTTAGTGATATGGAAGGTGAAATAGATTCAAGGATGTTAGAGATGGATGGTTAAGCTGGAGTTGAAGGGTAGGTCAATAGAAATTCATAATTCAAGGAAGTAAGAAGCCAGGGATTTGGAAGAGCCATCTAAATGGATATTGGTGTCACTAAGAATGATGACAAGGCCTGAGTTGAGGAGGATGATGCCAAGGTCTGATAAACAAAAGAATTGCTGACAGTTACAGAAAGAGGGAGAGAGGGAGGTTGGTATAGTCGTGATGTAAGCCAAAAGAGAGGTTTATAAGAGTAAAGAGCACGAGAAATAGCAATGGGAAGCAAAGATGACACTTGCTAAACTTCTGGCCCTGAGGTACTTGGGGTCTGGAAAATAATCAGCTATAACTTCAGAGTGCTGCAGGGAAAGCAGTGTCCACATTCCATGATTTATTTCAGTTCTCATACACCTAAGGGTTCTCTCCTCCTTATTCTTCTTTCCCCTGATTATTTTCATATATTGACTAGGGTGTGTGTGTGTGTGTAAGCACACACACACACACACACAATGAAAAGGACTAAGACAATCACTGATCATGTTTTAGAAAAATTCTAGTTCAGGTGATAGGCTCTCACCCAGTTAAGAAAGTGTTTTTTAAGATGATAACAGCTCTTTGGATCTGTAGTTAGAGCAGGGTTAGATGAAGAAAGTTTTCCAAAATAATCTTTAAATGGCCTGGAGGTCCTGCTGCTCTCCTCTACCAGCCTGGAGATGTCAGAAAGCTGTAGTGAGAATTCTGTGAGTGGCTAGGAGCAAAAGTGGGCCTGCTGTGTGTGTTTCACACGAAGCAGTACCTTAAGGGGCCAGGCAACTGTTGCCTTCAATGCAATTGCTTCAAATAAGTTATTGAAGAGTTAAATGCCTAAGAGTATTTCCTGGCTTGGTAGTAGGAAATGAAATCCTCTTATATTTGGAAAGACCATCACTATTCCTTTCCTGAGTGTGATGGACCAGAGGGAGGGAGGAAGTGAGGGAGAGACAGAAAGGGGAGAAGGGAGAAAGAACAAGAGCGAGTTAACTTACATGCTATTTAAGCAAGAGCCCTGCTCTATTTAGTCTCCTTTACATTGAACAAGCACCAAGTCTTGGATTGTGACTAGATCTCATCTTCTTCAATCAAGTCTTCCTTTGGGCTTTCCTGGTTTAATTAGTTCTGGATATTTGGTCAGTATAGTGACAATCTTACCTAGGAAGCCAAGGGAATAGTCACTGTGCTAAACCCAGGTCTAGCAGGGAGCCAGGGCACTGGGTGTCTGTTAGGTCTTTTATTTATTCTCAAGACCCTTATCTCTAAGGAGTTTTGGGTTGAATTCAGAACCTGGAAATTTTTACACAGTCATTTTGAAACAGATGGCATCATGAGAGCCTTGTCAAACTATAAAAGCACCATTTATTTTTAATTATCAATAATATTCATAGGACATCCTTGATGGACCCTTGAGCCAGGCTATCCCATAACTCATGCTGAAAGCCTTTATGTGTATAGTTTACTATTTAGCTGTATGGAACAATGGTTAACCTAGACTGCTTGGATCTAAGTCCTGGCTCTATCATTTATTAACCATGTGACTCCAGGTAGGATATATGGGCTCTCTAGGCAACAATTCCCTCTTCTGGAAGATGTAATTATGATAATAGTCCCATGGATATGTAGTAGTTAGAATAGTACCTTAGTTAAGTGATTAGTCAATATCAGCTATTTTTATTATTATTTTATTCTGTACTTAAAGTTTTATGAGCATATATTAATTTAATCATCAATAAAGACAAAGATTTTATGAAAACCTACTAGAATTGGGCTAGCCTCTAGTCCTGTTTTAAAAATTTCTATAGAGACATGTACTCATACTAAATATATGTACATTTCATAAGAGTTCTGTGGAAACTGTTAAGTCTATAAATGAAAATAAAGTATCATGTTGTGGTTTTTCTGGTAACACTGTAAAATAGATAACTGATCAGATAAAACTTGTATAATTGTGAAGCCTATAAATATCAGAGGTGTCCATCTTCTGGATATTTTAATTGAAACTAAATTTTATTATCAAGCAGTTAAATTTATCATTAAAAGTAAATTGTATCTCTGAAGGCACTCTATAAGAATTTGAGAAGCAGACTTTTCAGAAAGCAAGTGAATTCCTACTCTGCTCAGAATGATCAATGGCCCTTTTTGAGATGAGCATGTCTGATAACCATGAGACATTTGGTTAAATGTGGAGCAATTGCAAGATGTGTCTAACCCCCAACCTCATCCCTGACCCCTCTCTCATCTTCACCTCATCTGTGATCCTATTTTGCACATTGAGTTGAGGACCAGAACAAATAAGCAGCAAAAATATAAGGGTCAGTATTCAACCTCCTTTTCTTCTTCTCTACTCTTTTGCTCCTAGATGCCTATTCAAGGTTTTCATCACTTTTGCTTTCCCTGGCTCTCCCTAGTGGTGCTCCCTCCATGATTCCTAACCTAAAAGTCTGCCTTTGTTCTTTATTCTCCTCCCCAACCAAATAGTTCTGTCCTATATTCTGTCCTCTGGTTTATATGATATAGTAATACATACTTTTTTGGTAGCTGATAATTTTCAAATTTTATTTTTTATTTTAAAAATAATATTATCACATTTTAGAAGTTTAGGGATGCAAGAAATAGAGGAAGTGATATGAGAACATAAAATGGGTGGCCTTAGGCTGATCTGAGGGCACATGGAAGCTCTGTCTGGGGGAAGGGACATTTTGAACAAATCTGAAGTAAGAGTAGGGGGAATTTGGATGAATAAGGATGAGGGTAAAGGGCATTCCAGGTAGAGAGACTATTCAAAGACTCAGAGATGGGAAGAAACTTGACACTTAAGAGAAACTCAAAGGCCAGTGTGAATGGAACATATGGATGAGGGTTGGGAAATAGAATGATATAGACCTTATATGTCATGATACGGATTTTGACTTCATCCTAAAAGTAGTGGAAAACCATGAACATGTTTTGAGCAGTAGAGAAACGTGATACAATTCGTGTTTTGAATGAATAAATATACCTTTTGGGTTCAGCTAGAGCTGGTCCCAGTTTACCTGACTGTGATTCTGTTTTCTTTCCATTTGAATGTGATTCTTCTCTAGAAAGGGAGAGATGATATACTAATTAAGGGAAATTCAAGAGACAGCTATTTGATTTTAGAAATGGGTCTCTCTAAATATCTTGTATTTATCTGTTGGGATCATGCCCCTACCCTTTTTAAGCTACTATTCTTGGGGAAGGTGACACACTAAGTCTCCTGAATCAAATTATAAAGGCTCTTAGATCAAGCCCTTATCCTATGGACTGGGTAACAGCTTCTGAATCACTAAAATGCCTCCCAAGTATTCCTAAGACTAAACAGGTCACCATTGGATTGCCACTGCATTCAGTGCTGAAGACACTCAAAATCAATACTATTGCTTTTGGCTTTGAGGCTGAATAGCACATCAAAATTGGCAATTGAATGGTTTACTGTTCTTTAGTGTGGTTACATTTCATGGAGACAGCCTAAATAGAATCAATTGTGGGCTAATTTAAGTGCTCCCTGCTTCTCTCTTAAGTTTCCCCTTGGGCTTTGGCTGCAATGAGTTGTGTAAGTTGCAGAAAACTGTAAATTATGACTTGGCTTAAAGAAAAATGGATTGCTTTTCTAATATGTATTGAACACTTAAAACAGATGTTTAAATCTCTACAAGTTTTAGATAATTAAAATTATAAATCTGTGCTCTTTGCACAAGAACATGAGTAGGGATCAGAGGTATAAATAGTACCATGCTGAGGTTATTCATCTTATGGTTTCAGGTTTATTACTGTAACAAGGGCTGTCCCCAGGAAAATAGCAAAGTAGAGAAGTTTGTCTTTGCTGCCTCTTTCCCTCCTAGGATTCTAGACCCCCTGAGCTGCCCTATACCTGCCCAGTACTACCTATTGTAGGACCCATCCAATAACCAGTTCTTCTCTCTGACATCAAAGGTTTATCTGTACTATATTTCATTCTCTAAAGGCTTTGTTGGATGTGGGAGATAGGGTAATGGGACTGCAGTAACAGACTCTCAACTCTCAGTTGCTTGACACAATAGTTGATTTTTCATGCACAAAAAGTTCAAAATCAGCACTCCTGATTGTTTGGAGGTCCCTCTCTAGCAACTCATGCTACTTTCATCTTGTGGCTTTATCATCTTCGTTATGTCTATCCCAAGGTTGACATGATCATCTGGATCAAGCTGGCAGAAGAAAGAGGATGGAGAATCACGTGTATGAAATTTTTATGAGCTAGGACTGGAAGTATAGCTTGTGCTCACAGTCTATGGCCATGCGTAACTTCAATGGAGGCTTGGAGGTATACACTAGGTGTATGTTTAGGATGGAGAGAAAATGGGTTTGATGGATAGCTAGTCAGTCTCTTGGTGACTAAAACAAACCTGATAACTTTGCAGTAGGAGTTAGTGGCTTGCCCTCCTACTTTGGTATTTTCATTTCAATTGGAGCTTTTTGGGAAAAAAAGATAGTTAAAAAACTGGTTGATGTATTAAACTGGGAACCACTTATTTCATTGACTTTCAGTAACATGTCAAATCTCATCTATCCAAACTTCTCTAAATCCTTGATAATGGCAGAATGAATACATTTTATGCCATACAGAGTGCTCTCTTTCTGTCTCTCTTGCTGTATCTCTTTCTCTCTCTCTGACACACACACACACACACACATAATGGTAATGATGATGATGATGTTGATTGAAAAAATAACGAGAAGCATTTCCTGGTCATTTCCCTCTTGAATTCAACTAGGATTTCTGCTCAGGACTGCTGTGATCACAATTCCAGTATTGGTTGCCACTGAAACAGTTGTCTGAGTGTTTTCCCATTAAGTTATTAATCTAATAAGGAATTGGTGGCTTAAGTTGTTTTAAAGCAAAACATGTTCTAACATTTTACATTCACTAAAAGATATGAAAACAGAACAGTATATCGATTTGAAAATGTGAAGTGGCAATTTACTCACATTATATATATATATATATATATATATATATATATATATATATATATATATTTAATTTATACATATACACACACACACACACACATATATATATATATATATATATATATATATATTCAGTTTTCTTTGGCAAGGATGGGAAATTAACTAATATCTCTGTTCCTTTGTTTCTTTATCAATTTATTAGGATACTGACAACTTCAATAAAAATAAAATAAATTTATAAGCTTTATTCAGGTCTTTATTTTTAAGCAGTTGATTTCCCTTAAATGGCCCTTTATTTCACTTTCCAGAAACAAGTTCTGACCTTTAAACTATCCTTGCTGGGGGCTAAGAACATCTCTTGTCCTGTACCAATGTCATAATATATAAATACAGTGATTACTTACCTAGTCACTGTAGGACTAAAACAATTTCTTAAAGCAATTAGAGACACATTTTAGGACCAAATACTGTAATACTCCTATTTTTGACTTGGTGAAATTTTAAGATCTTGACTCACTGGAGTTGTTAAAGATGATTTTGAAACTGTTGCCCCATCTTGGATAATGTAGGTTTTACATATTCCCAATTAAGAGCCTTTATGATATGTAAGCTCTATTCTCTTATCTGGTTTCACTGTATTTCCTCATATTAAAACACAAAGCTATGAAAAATTTCATTCTATAGTGCTATATCTGGTTTTGGTGCACATAGAGTTCTACTTTCTCTGAATCTCCAGGTTAAGCCTATTGTCAGTATAGGGTTCAATATTTTTCCCCCTTCAGCTTGCCCCTCCACAAGTAGAAACTCTACTTTCTACTCTGCCTCTCAACCAGTATCTGAAACTTAAGTTATTTTAGGCAGTAACACCTCTCCCAGTATCTTGCATGAGCAGGAACTTTGTAATATTGATTTCCTAATTATTATGCATAGATTATATATGCCTTCTGTCTTGAAGAAACATATTCATTGATAGACATTATGGCTAAACAGACCTATTGAAAATGACTCTTTGGAATTTTTCTATGTGAACTCCTTCCAGTGACACCAGTGTCTTTCAGCAGTTATAGATAGGGCAATCTTGATGTGAACTCTAGAGTCAGACAAGTCTCTATTCAAGTCCAGATCAACCAGTTCCCAGCTGCATGATTTGTGGAAAGTTATCTAATTTCTTTCAGCCTCAGTCTCCTCTTTTGTAAAGAATGATGATAATACCTATCTCATAGGTCATTTTGTGGACAAAATTAGATAATAAATGCAAAGTAGCACAGAATAAACACCTCATAAATATAACATGCTATTAATGCAGATGGTACTTATGAAATTCCTGATCATACTGATCCCTGACCAGGGGACTGAGAAATAGAAGATATTTTCCCATGTTAAAGAGCTAAATATTTTCTGTTTTCCACTCTTAATTCAGATGAGTTGAGGGGACAGTGACATGATGCCTTATAGCAATCATCATTCTATGATTTTAGAATATGGAAGGAGTAGCAGGGTTCATCTCTGGAAACTATCCAGTGTTTCAGTGTCAAGGAAATTGATTGATTCCTCCTTTCCCCAGGCTGATGTAGGCCAGCACCTGGGCCTAAAGACTTGATTTGGGACTTAAAGGTTTTATTTCCAAAGTGACAAGAAATGGGAGTCATGTACTTACTGAGTGCCAAAAATTAAAATCAAAGAAGCCAACGCTTATTTTTTAGAGTAGAAGTAGAAACAGTAGATAGAAGAAAAGACTCAGAAACAGGGCAGAATTTGTTTGGAGTAGGGGAGAGGAGAGCATGAACAAGAATAGAGGGAAGATGAGGGAGCAAAGTTGAACACTGGCTTATTTTATGAGTTCATGGCCACATAGTACATGAGTTAGTGGCCTGGTCTAAATGTATACAGTTGGTTGCACAGCATTTAACCAATTTTGTCACAACTCTGTCCCTGAAAAGATACCTGGTCTTTCCCATCGTCCAGACAAAAATTCCATTTTTGAAAGGGTACAAGGGGAAAGTTGAAGAGCAGATGTGTCTTTTGTTGATGACATTAAAACTTTCTTAGGTTAGGGATGTCCTTCGACTTCCTAGTTTCTATTAGTGTCCTGCATTGGATCTATAATTTCCAAATTATTTATATATATTCTCTTTTAATTTCCAAATTATTTATATATATTCCCTTTTGAGGGTAACAAATTCTTTGAGTTCATTAGTCATGGTGCAAAGTAATCCTTCTGTTTCTTCTTTTCACCCATTTTTGAATGTGTTTTCTGGATTTTGCTGTTGAAAAATCCTCTTCATCTAGTGCATTTTACTTGACAGCTACCCATCCATTGATCAATCCACGACCAATCTGGCAACGCATTTTGACCTTCTATTATGTGCCCAACATGGTGTTAGACATTGTGGGGGAAATAATAGGAAGAAAAACATCATCTCAGTCTACAGAAAGCCTAAGATTTTGCTGGAGATTGCTTAGAGATGGAAAAATCTTAAAGAAACGTAAGTCTTATATAATCAAGAGCAGAGTAGCCCCTGGCTGGCTCAGTTGGTGGAGCATGTGGCTCTTAATCTGAGGGTCGTGAGTTCAAGTCTCACATTGGGTGTAGAGATTGCTTAAATAAGCTATAAAAAATATCAACAGCAGAGACTGCAAGCCTTCTAGGTCAGTGGTCTTATACATTAGTATGCTTCAGAATCACCTGTGATCAGTTAAACACACAAATTCCTGATCTCCAGGAAGCCAGATGCTGCAGGGTACAGATGGTGCCCAGGAATCTGCATTTTATCAAGATTTCTAGGATATTCTCCTGTCAGAGGCCCCTAAACCATACTTTAGGAAGCAGTGGGCTAAAAAAAATATGTGAAAATGGGGAGACACATAGGGCTGGGAATGACCAGAGAAGGTTTGATTGGAATTGGGAAGGGTGAGCTGAATTTGGAGAAGAGGTGGTGAGAGGAGATTTAGGAAAGGGTTACTGGGGGGTGGGGATGAAAATGGGATATATTGCAAAGACTGGCTAGCTATTCACCAAATCAGTTTTCTTTTACTCCTTGGCACATGAACTACATTTCTTAGCCTCCACACAATGAAGTGTGGCCATTTAACTGGATTCTGGCCAATGGAATGTAGGTAGAAGTTGTAGTGTCACTTTTAATACGGGCCCATAAAATTCTCCCACGTGATCTCCTACTGTTTCTCTTTTCCCTTCTACAGGTTAGATGTTGATGCCTTGAATCAATGGAATCAACGTAGTAAAGCTGGCAAAGCCTCCACCAGTGTGGATGCACAAATAAATGTGACTATCCCTCTCCCATAAAGAACATCCATTTTGGGATCATCTGGGTGGCTCAGTAGGTTAAGTGTCTGACCCACTTTGGCTCAGGTCATGATCTTGTGGCTCATGAGTTGGAGCCCTGAGTTGGACTCTGTGCTCACAGCTCAGAGCCTGGACCTTGCTTCGGATTCTGTCGCTCTCTCTCTCTCTGCCCCTCCTCAACTCATGCTCTCTCTCTCTCTCTCAAAAATAAATAAATATTTAAAAGAAAAGAACATCCATTTTGGACTACTTCACTTGAGTAAGACTTCTATTGTGTTAAGCTACTGAGATTTCGGGGTTTATCTGTTAAAGCTTCTAGTATAAAGTTAACATTAAAGAGGACCAGGCTGACCAAGGCAGAGAGTCTCTGGGGGTAGTCATCATTGTCTTTCTTAGGATTTTTATAGGCTCATCATTACTCAGAATTAATGCATGGACACTAGTCTTTCAGGTCAATTGTCTCATGAATCATAACATTTTTCAAGATGCTTTGTAATTATTTCTATGTGACCTTTATTGATCAGGGATCCCAGCTGGACATTCTATTACCCCTTAATCCCTTTACCAAGAAGGAAAGGATATGAAAACAAACATTCTACTGCAATAGAGAGTTCAGTTTCTCTGGACCCTTTAAAGTCTTGGATAAGGAAAATGTAGCTTAAAGCACATTAACATGCATTGGAAAGGACTTAATTCATCTCCCACCCACATCCTGCCTTTCCCTTGCTCCACACCTGCCTAATGGCTCCTGGGAAGTAGGTTGGCTGGCTGCAGTTAAACTCAAGCACCTCCTCAAGCACTTGGTAAAAAACAGCTTTGGCATAATGATGCTCCTGCTCCTATTCCATAGAAGGAAGGTGAAAAGATATTAGCAATTGACTTAGAAACTTGTGAAGGTCTTGCCATTTGAATTCCCATAATTAGTTGGTTGCTTAATTGTTCCTGGTTATGGGTGTCTTATGTATATATATATATATATTTTTTTTACAGAATTTGTCACTTTTATATTTGTTAATCATTTTTTTTTAGTAGAAAACACTGACCTTCTTTCAATGGGATGGGTATCGTCTACCCCTGGGTAATTCAGTTTATCTTGCCTGGCAACTTCTCACACTACCCTCTTTTTTTTTTTCAGGATGGATGCAGCAGAACCGTGCTGACTGCTGACATGCAGCAGACTTGTGATCTGGACCAGTCCTGCTATTGGATGCTGTTTAAGGTATGTTCTAGAGGTCTCTGTCTATACCAGTTTTTTTCCTGACAAGAAGGATATCTCCCTGCCTCACTTTCTAGTATTTTCATTATTGAAGTAACTATTTGGGGGCCACAACATTATCTCCAGAAAGTTTCCAGTTAAGACATAATAAATTACAAGCGCTTGAGTAACCCATTAACCACTAACAAAAGTGAGCTTATTAGCATTGCATGCAAAATAAGACATTGATAGAATGGTATTCAGGGCGGAAAAAACTGAGCAAATAGAGTACTGTCTGCTTCAGTGCAGTGTCCTGGTAGAGAGGAAAGGATTCCTTGGATCTCTGGGGTCAAGTTAGACCACTGACAACTTGGAGAAGTGTACCTTGGAGCCTCAGAAAGGGTGTATTCTTTAAAGAACCAGAAATGTTGGACAGCCACAGAAATTACGAGAAGGAATGAGAAGCTTGAAATGGAAAGAAAGAGCAAGGATTTGAAAACTGGAAGTCCACATCCCTGGAAGGAAGCACTAGAGTGGATAACAGAATAATAAACCAAGCCACATCTCTGAGAGAATAAAGGCATATTTGGTGCTCCTCTCCATCAAACCTGACAGCTCTTACCCTCACTGCCACACTAATCCAGTTCTCTTGTGACCCATATATGAAGCAAATATTTAATGTGACTTGTTGGTTATCTTCTTAATATCTGTGTTGAACCTGCTGAAGCCATTCTGCAACCAGCTGGACTGCCAGTAAAGCTCATAACATTAGCCTCAAAGAGCAGGACATGGCAGTGCCTAGAAGCAATTCAGAGACCTCCAGTGCATCCTTTCAGTGAATATCTAAGACTACAGGCACTATCACATGTTGTCAGAGATAAAAGTACATTCCTAAGTCCTGTCAGTCACCATGAAATTTCTGCTGACATTTCTCTTCTCTCTAGAATTCCTTCTGTAACTGATAGTTACCATTGTTAGGGAGTACTGGCAACTCACAATAAGTTTCACTGAGCCTTGCCAATAAACTGGTTTTGTGTTTCTATTTTAGTTCTCAAGGCTAGTCATCAGTATTATTGCTGTAAATAATAAGTGTAAAAAGTATAAAATATGTGTGTAAGAAAAGGATGCCAATATAATGCTTCTCATTGATCCATAGTAGCCATTACTTATAGATATTATCATTTTTTAAAGTTTTATTTATTTTTGAGAGAGAGAGAGAGGGACGGAGAGAGAGGGGGGAGAGCATTGGTGGAGGAGTGGCAAAGAGAGAGGGAGAGAAAGAATACAAATCAGGGATTGGGATTCAGCACAGAGCCTGACACAGGGCTTGATCCCATGAACTGTGGTATCATGACCTGAGCCAAGATCAAGAATCAGACACTTAAATGACTGAGCCACTCAGGTGCCCCAAGAATATCATTTTTAATAGCCACATTTTCCCATGTTAGAGATAAGCAGAGAGCTCCTCAAAAGGTTCATCTGTTTTCTAGAGACTGAAGCCAGCTTAAGTACACAGGAACCCCAAAGATCTGTCTTTTGTCTATACCTCAAGATCTACTTTTGTCTCCTATTATACTCTTTGAGTGCTTTGTTGACTCTTTGCTCTTGTCTTCACTCAGTCAATGAAATCTTGCATCTGGATTAGCACAAGAAATATACCTGCAGTTTATCCTCCATATTTTTTGCAGGATAAAAAACGTTCTTGCCTGTCAGGGGAATATAAGCAATATGTTCCAGTGTGAATACTTATTACTTTCCTGTCAGAAAAAGGTTACAGAAATTTCCCTTTTGGGAGAATGCCATGAAGATTTTTTTCCTCCTGCCTAGTAAATTCTTTACAGATGTACCTCCCTGGGAACTACAGTTGCAATTCCCTTTGGAAGTTCACCTGGCATAAATGCACCATGGAGGCAAATTCCCATTACAGTAAAATATTCCAAATATTTTTCTCCTGAAATGAATATAGAATGTTTTCCTACTATGGAGAGGTTCTTGAAACAGTGTGATGTATTGGTATTTTATTTGGAGAGTCATGATCTTTCAGTTAACCATGGGCTACCATGGGGTTATGGGACAAGATTAACATTCTTGTTGGACTCTAAAGCCTATAATAGGAAGCTTTGACGGGAGTTGTTCTGGGCAACAGGATTTGACCAGTGATATATCTAAAATGGAGTAGTATTACCTTGCCTATGAGTACCGATAGTCTCAGATCTCAGGCAGACACAACATGAAAGCAAGTGTACTAATGCCCAGGGAACATGGAGAGATTTCCTAGCTGATAGCCAGGTTGGCACCTACCCACCATTGCTTATAAAAGCTATGCCCTGAACTGCTACCTTAGTGACTATCAGGTAAGAGGCCTTCCCAATTCAGGAGTCAGTAGAGAGTTATTGCTAGGTCACCAGCATCACCTCTTTGTTGTGTTTTGCTATGTTGCACGTGGCTGACATCATTGTAATATGTCAGCCCTTTCATATAGATTTATTGATATGGATAGAACAACCAGTAAAGTGTTCACCAGCAAACAAAGACCCACAACTACAGCTACACCCTAGTGAGCTAAGCTGACCTAAACCACAGACCAGATATAATCTCTTTAATATAGACTCTGCCCCGACAGAATTGAATCATTGAAATATTAGGGCCTTAGATTCCTGCAATAATAATAATAGCTAGCATTTATTGAGTTATTACTATGTGCCAGGCATTGGTATAAACAAGCAAATTTGATAAACTTTTCATCCACAATAGTCAAATTCATAGAAGAAAAGAATAGAATGGTGGTTGCTAGTGGCTGGGGGTAGAGGGTAGTAGGAGTTGTTAATCAACAAGTATAAAATTTCAGTTATTCAAAGTCAACGGGTTCTAGAGATCTAGTGTACAGCATTGTGCTTATAGATAAGAATACTGTATCATATACCTATAAAACCTATAAATAGGGTAGATCTCACATTAAGTGTTCTTATCATAATAAAATAAAATGTTAACAAGACATATGTATATAACCTTGTGTAACCATCACCCCAATCGAGAAAATGAGCATCGAGAAAATGAGCTACCAGCCCCAAAAAGTTTCCTCCTGACTCTCTGTAGCACCCCCTCCCACCCCAGCCTTGACCCCAGGCAAACACTGATCTGCTTTCTGTCACTATAGATTAGTTTGCATTTTATATAGTTTTATATAAATGGAATCATATAGTATGTACTTTTTTATGGCTTATTTCCGTCAACATATATATTTTGAGATCCATACTCCTGCATTTTTATTACTGTGTACTATTCTACTATGTTGGATATACCACAGTTTGTGTATTCAAGTGTAAGTCTGTGTATACAAAGGCTTTCATTTCTTTTGAGAGAATACCTAGAAATGGAATTGGCTGGATCATGTGGTAGATGTATGTTTAACTTGTTAAGAAACTGCTGAAATTATGGTTTATCCATACAGTAGAACCAATCAGCAATAATAATAATAATAATAGTATTTATTGAGTTCTTACTATGTTCCAGGAATTGGTACAGTAGTTTCCCCTTATCCCCAGTTTCGCTTTCCACAGTTTCAGTTATCTGCAGTCACCTGCAGTCCAGAAGCAGATGATTCTCCTTTCCATGCATTGTCAGAGGTCAGCAATAGCCTAATGCTAATGTCACAATGCCTATGTCATTCACCTTACTTCATTTCATCATGTAGGCATTTTATCATTTCACATCATCATCAGAAGAAATGTACCTCACAATAAGATATTTTGTGTGAGAGAGAGATAGACGATATTTACATAACTTCTATTATAGTTATAATTGTTCTATTTTATTATTAGTTATTGTAGTTAATAGTTAATTTCTTACTGTGCCTAATTTAGAAATTAAAGTTTATCATTGGTATGTATGTACAGAAAAAAACATTATATATATATATATATATATATATATATATATATATATATATATAGTTTAGTACTATCTCTGGCATCCACTGGGGGTCTTAGAATGTATCCCCTGCATGTAAGTGAGGACTTCTTGTATAAGCAAGTAGGTATTACTCATGTAATTCTCACTACAATGCAGTGGAGTGATACTATGATTTCCCCCAGTTCATAAGGAGAAAACTGATGCACAGAGAGGTAAATTCACTTGCTCAAGGTCACATAGCTACTAAATCAAAGCACCAGTGCTATGATTTATGATTTCCACATATCAGGAGTCTGGCTCCAGCATCAAAGCTCTTCACCACCACATGTACTGTCTTTTTGCTGCTATCAGAAAGGAAGGTAAAAACAGTTTTTTATGCTAGGATTTTGTATTCATACTTCATTTTGCCCATATGGAAACATGCCTGAATTTACAAGTTCTTCAACCAATTTAGAAGCATTAATAGGTTCCACCACTGACTTGCTATGAGACATTTGTAGTTCACTTGATTCCCCAAGACCCCACTTCCACATCTAAAATTGTGACTAATAATATTCACTACATCCACCTAAGTTGTGAAAAGATGTGAAATAAAAGTTCTTTGAAAGTAGTTCATCATTTAAAAGCAGTTTTTGTTGAATTTCTCTGTCTGAAGCTTGGTGAATCTCAAATATTAGGCAGCAGTGGAGGTAAAACACAGCAGAGGCTCCAAGTTAAAAGAAAGTGAAGATTAATACAAATTCAGGCTAGGGAAAGGTGGAAGGGAAGCCGACCTCCAATATACACCAAGAGGACCCAACAAATTAGAAAGGCAACCGGCAGATCAGGGTTAGAAGAATAAAGAGGGAAGAGCAAGTTTGAGAGTAAGCTGTCTCTTTTCTTGTTGATTTGAATGCTTTACCTTTTCCTGACAGAATAGCATTATTTGAAGGGAGAAGAACTAGAGGTAGAAATCAGGATGTATTGTGCATGAGCCTGTGAAAGTGTGCAATACTCACCATACAGAACCATTCTAAGACCACTCTTTCATGCCAGAATTTTCCTACTGAGAAAATAAAGTTGCATTTAGCCCCTGTGGGAAAGGAATGGAGTCATCCAGGACCTCAAAGGAGCATAATGGAATTAGAGAAATGAACTACATTGAAAGTATTTTGTCTGACAGAAAATCACATTATGTCCAGGCAGTGTTCTTAAAAGATAAGAGGCTCAATAATATTCATTAAGGGAAAAAAATTCTCTTTGACTCACTAGGGCATTTGGTATCCTCTATGTTCATTATAGTTTTATTATAACAAAACAACAATGATAATATTTGCTATTCATTTCCTGCTTATAATATGACAGGATATGCTAGATGCTTTATACATATAGTTTCTCACTCTCACGACAATGTTATGAGATAAGAACTATTATTATCCCCATTTTCTAGATGAGAAAACTGACCTTCAGAGATTAGTGACTTTCCCCTTGTCATGTAGCTTCACAAACCTTCTTAGATGCTTTCCATCTTCTTTTTTTAGAAGTTTATTTATTTTGAGGGAGAGAGAGAGAGAGAGAGAGAGAGAAAGAGAATGGGGGAAGGGCAGAGAGAGAGAAGAGAGAAAGAATCCCAAGCAGGCTTAGCCCTGTCAGCACGGAGCCCAATGTAGTGCTCAATCTCACCAATCATGAGATCATGACCTGAGCTGAAATCAAGAGTCTGATGCTTAACAGACTGAGCAAGCTAGGCTCCAGGAGGCGTTCCAACTTCTTAGAGGCTTTCTATCCTCATAGTCATTACTACTAAGTAGCTGGATTCATTTTTTGTTTGCGTGTTTGTTTTCCTGTTTATTATCTTTCTCTACACCAGGATGGAAATGACATGAAGGTAGACATTTTGTTAAATTCAACAATGTATGCCTTGCATTAGAATAGTCCAAAGCATTAAAAAATATATATTTTAGAATGGTCCGAGGCATATAGTAGATGCTCCTTGTTCATAGCTGAATGAGTGACAAAGTGACAGAAGTGGAACTAAATCCCATGTGTAAGCATTTCCAAAGCCTACGATCTTTGGATTATTCCGTATTGCTGCTTTCTTTCCATACTTATTTTTTCTATTTAACTAGAATAAAATTTGAAAAGAGTAGCTTTTTGTTCTTTATCTGTGCTCACTCTGTCCTCAGCAGTGTCAGCAAAAGCAAATAATCAGCTGAGGCTTTTATTTTTCACTTAATTTAACCCCCAAACGAAACAACAACAACAAAACTTTGTTTTTAGAGGAAAAATTCCTCTGAGAAAAGAGAAAGAAACAGGGATGTGATAAATAAAAAAGGTAAAGAATTGACTATAATCTGCAGCATGGGAGAGTCAAACTCTAGGGGGGTTTATCTGTTGTTATTTGTGGGGGGTGGGGAAGGAATTTAATTTTAATTCTTATCAGCAGGTGGCAGCACTTTTCTTAGGCTGAAAAGACAAAGGGAATTTAGCAAACCTGGTCCAGATGCTGACAGATAAAGAGATTTTTAAAAGCCAAAGTTTATAAGTTCACCTTTCCTGGAGAATGGCTAACTTCTAATTGAAATAGAGATTGAAAAGCACGATCTGTTGAACATAATGTCAGTGCAGAAGATTTTTTAACAATTGCATCCTTAAACTATGCTAATCATTTTCAGTCTCATAGGAATTACACAATTCTATCTTAATCATATGCCTCAGAAATGTAATATATTGATCATTCTTGGTTTGCTTATGCAATCTCTATTCTCTGTCCCACCTTTTACAAAATTGCTTAGCTGGTTTACATCATGGGTGTGACTAAACCTGAGCCTTCTTCCTCCTTGGTTGGGTTATTCTCTTTCTGTAGAGGATGTTCAGAAGGTTCAGGGCAAGATATATTTAGGTTAAAGCAGACTGGGACTGAGGTTGAATACTATTAGAGCTATATGCTTTGTAATTTTTCTGTAATACAGCCTTCGTATGACTGGCTACACAAGAGATGGTCAGTGGTTGTTCATTTACTTGTCTGTGTCTTCACTGGTTTAAAAGCACTTTGAGAAAATGGATCATGTTTTTATTTCTTTTTCTATCTCCAGTACACAGCACAGGACTTGGGGTATTAAATTAAACCTAGGGGGTGCCTGGGTGGCTCATTAGGTTAGGTGTCTGACTCTTGATCTCGGCTTAGGTCATGATCTCACAGCTCCTGAGATTGAACCCTACATCAGGCTCTGAAGCTGACAGCTCAGAGCCTGCTTGGGATTCTCTCTCTCTCCCTCTCTCTCTACCCCTCCCCTGTCATCTTTCTCTCTCTCTCAAAATAAACTTTAAAAAATAAATTAAAGTTTGTTCTTTGGATATTTGGTTGTATTGTTCTGAAGCTTGCACAGTGGCAGTAACCCTGTTGGACTTTATACATTCTGGTCACATGACTCTGATTCAGTGCTATTTTCAGGAGATAGCTGAAGAAAATGCCTGAATGTACAATCCTGTGTATAAATTTGTACAAATGTGAAGCTTTATTTGGTCATTTTTGTTCTTATTTGTTGATCTTTGAGAGCCTTGAGGGACAAATTGATATACTCACATTCTCATTATCAACATCAACTGAGATTAACTTTATGCTAGACTCTGGTGTTGCAGTACACAGACACAGTTCTTATCTTTCGGGAGCTGAGATGCAAAACAAGCCATGCAGTCATGAGGAATAGTACATTTTATCACATATTTCAAGTGCTCAGTTGAACAAGAATGAATAGGAAAAGCTCAGGTAAAACTAAAAATTGTAGCCAAGATGTTCTGCTACAAAGTATAAGCAATCTAGTTATTTGAAACAACCTAGATAACAAGTAATTTTCACTTTTATTGGAAAACTTGTTGTTGTAGATACATAGCCATGCTGTGCTTGGTGCTGAATGTTCACCTCTCTTAAATATCTTCAATGTATAAATTAGCCCCAAAGAGACTAAAAACCTAATGGTTTATTTTTAAAGGGATTCTTTGCTGATTCAGTTATTTTTCCATGTGCTAATAATAGGTGAAAGAACATACCATAAATAGTTTCATAAAGTGATTGTGATTTCAGTTTTTGTAGTTAATTTTAGCCTAAGCTGGCTGAAAAGAAGTGAAAAGCTCCAAGGTAAAACCCATGGTTTGATGAAAAACAATTGTTTGATTATTTGTATAAACTACTTACAGAAGAGTCATGGTTCTGAAAGCAATGGAACTATATTTTCAAGATACCAGTCATTCCCATTTTGTTTTCTTTAAAGCAATTTCCATATGAAGTACATAAATTTGAAAATAGAAGATAGAAAGTAAGGGTAATGCCATTTAGTGATTAAAAATATAAAGTCGATTAAAGGGCATCAAAATGATGATAAAACTAAGCAAGCTCTATGAACTATTAAGTGAATCATCTTCTTTGAAGGGAGAAAAAACCCTAATGATTTTCACTGATATTTGCAAATAGCATTTGGGAGTGATTAATACTTACTGCATTTGATATTATAAGGAATTTACTTTATGCCCCTTTCCAAAAACACTTTCTCACCATTCTTACCCCAGGATCTTATCCAAGATGCATTGATTTCTCTATCAGTGACTTCTTCTGAATAGCTAACTCACTCTTCAATCCTACAAGATTAACTACATCTGCAACTGCTATGGCCAATTTCTGAAGTTTATGGTCCATTTCATAAAGTCTTGTAAATCAGCCCTTACTTGCTTTTAATTATGTCTCCCTGTAGAATGCATGTGCCAGATTGCTTCAAATTTATATGTGAGGCCAAGAACCAGACAACCTTATCATGGGATAATTGTTTTAAATCCTATTAAGTTCATTCTGTAGTAAAATGACTAAGGTTAGGAATAGCAAGTCTGACAATCAACCCTTTCATTCAAGGTCTGGCACAAAACTGATTATTTCTAAGAGTAATTCTCTGACCAACTATTCTCCAAACATATCCACAACCCTCTCCACACCTGTAGTCTCCCCCACAATATCCCTCAATATTATTCTTTTATTGTACTTCTTGGCATTTAAGCAGACTTTTAACTTTAACAATATGTTTTATACACTTACATTCTGCATTATAGCACAGTAGATAATAACTTGAGCTCTGGAGTCAGACTGTCAGGGTTTGGTGCCGGTTCTGCCATGTAATTGTAGTGTGATTTGGAGCAATTTTCTTAACCTATTCATGTCCCAGTTTCCTAATCTGAAAAATGGAGATGATAATAATAGCACTTCCCTTATAGGATTGTGAGAATGAAAAACGTTAAAATGTATACAGCGTTTAGCACATCCTTGGCCAATAGTATTATGTAGCAAGTAGTAGTATTATATATATTAGCTATTTTGTTATTCTGTTTTTTGATGTTTCCCATTTCTGAATTATTTTTTAAGGCTGTCTGAGGACAAGAAGTATGTTTTCAATATTCACATACCCCTGATGATAGTTAAACTTATGCATCAACTTGGCTGGATTGAGGGGTTATCCAGATAGTTGGTTAAACATTATTTCTGCATGTATCTGTGAAAGTGTTTCTGGATGAGATTAACATTTGACTTGGTGGACTCATTAAAATAGATGGCCCTCCCCAGTGTGGGTGGGCAACATTCATTTAGGGCCTAAATAGAATAAAAAGGTGGAGGAAGGAGGAATTCACCCTGTTTTTCTGCCTCATTGCTTGATCTAGAACATCTCACCTTCTGCTCTTGAACTAGGATTTCAACCTTTGGATCCCCAACCTTCAGACTTGGACTGAATTACACCACTGGCTTCCCTGGGTCTCCAGCTTGCAGAAGACAGACCATGAGACTCCCCAGCCTATAACTGTGTGAGCCAGTTCTTCATAATAAAATTCCTTTTATATTAAACTGGTTCTGTTTCTCTGGAGAACACTGACTAATGCAGTCCCTCTGTGCCCATAGTGTGATGCATACAGGAGGTCTTATAGTATTTCCTGAAATAATGGACAAATGAATATATCATTGTAATGATTCCAGATGTATGTATATTATGACTCCAATATAGCTGATATGTTCAGAAAAGATATTTATAATCAAGAAAAAAATTTAAGCAAGTGTCTGTATAAAAGGAGGCAGTGGATGGTTAGGAGTTTGCCAGACTGAACCTGGGTTCAGATCTGGGCATGAAAAAGGTTTTGAGAAGTCTTCCTGGAAAAAGGCTAATCTCAGAATTCAGAAAAGCCTAAAATTTGTGTCCTGAGAAGCAGTGATGGCAGCTTGAGGAAAAATACTTTGAGGGAGGTAGATAAACAGGTTGTCCTCTGATGCAAGGGAAGGATTAGCCTTAATCTATGTTGCCCTGGTGTACAGAGCTAAGGCCAATAGATGAAAATTACAGGATGTTATATTTGAACTCAATGTAAAGAAATACTTTCTAGTCACCTGGGCTTCCCGACAATGGAATGAGTAGCCTTGCAAAGTTGTTTGCCTAGATTCACAGGTGGCCACTTTTCCTTTACACAGGACAGATGCAAAGATGGTCACTTCTGTGGTGGGAGCTTTGAGTTGCATTCGTGGTCAAGACACAGGCAGGATCAGCTACAGAGCCACACATAAGAGTTAGAATTTCTAATCCTCCTTTCACTTCATGTTAATAGAAGATAGAGGGAGGGCAAAGGTTGTCAGTGCCATAATTCTTGTCAAGATAACATGCTGTGAAAACTCATAGAAAGGAGAGTAGGGTATATTTTCTGAGCCTGGATCATTCAATATTTTGTGAATCTGAAAAAATCATTTAAGATAGTAATAACCAAATTTTGATTTCAAAAATTAATACCACCCTCCACCACAAACACACCAAATCGATAGACTGATGTAGAGCTACCAACATTTTATTGTGTGAAGTAAGGACATTAAAACAACAACAACAAAAAAACACCTCACCTACCATCTGCTTATATTATCATTTTATAATTGGCTTACAATAAAAATACTTAATGATTTTAGCATTATGAAAAACATACATTGTTGCTGTTTTTCTCATTTCATCATGGTCAAGTTATATCATCATGGACTGGCATGACTTCACAAACAAGCACTTGGGAATCACTATTTTGGCTTTAGTGGTATTCTCTACTTGTTTAAATCAGGAGTTCTATACACCTCCCTTCCAGACTTCTAAACCTCTTATGGGACTAAGATTGCTATTTTAAGTATTAATTCCTAAGAGTAACATTTTATCCCATAGATCCCACAGAATTCAAAGTGTAAGAAATATCCCCAAGGGTAGATTAGGTCTCAACATAATTTAGTCGTTGCTGGGGTTTGACATCATCTGTAGGGATCCCATGAACATTTATCATTTAGTCAGTAAGTCTGTGCTGTGGTGTCTTCCAACTACTCTAAAGACTCAGAGAGGGGCGCCTGGGTGGCGCAGTCGGTTAAGCGTCCGACTTCAGCCAGGTCACGATCTTGCGGTCGTGAGTTCGAGCCCCGCGTCGGGCTCTGGGCTGATGGCTCGGAACCTGGAGCCTGTTTCCGATTCTGTGTCTCCCTCTCTCTCTGCCCCTCCCCCGTTCATGCTCTGTCTCTCTCTGTCCCAAAAATAAATGTTGAAAAAAAATTAAAAAAAAAAAAGACTCAGAGAATAATATGGTGTAATATTCCTATTTCTAATGTCAAAATGCTAGGAATTATAGATGCCATTAGAAAAATAACTTAATCCATGAATAATTGCGACTTTAGGTCTCCTAAAAACCCTTTGAACTTGCTTGCTATAATAAGTAAGGTAAAATTCCATTTTTCTATAATGGAAAATGTATTAAGGAAGCTCCTGGGGAAAAATGTTCTAAATATCTACTCTGACAAGAGAAGGACTCTTATCATTTTTTAACCTTTAATTCCATTTCAGAAACATTGACATACAATTGCTACTAAGCTGGAATTTGTCTATATGTGAAATCACTTTTTTGAAGCATATTATCTGCTAATGGAATCATAGAGCATTTTCTGGAGAGAAAAAAAGACTAATCATATGGCTGCACAGTATTGGCAGTAGATTACCATTTGGATTAATGATTTCTATACTGTATTATTTTGCTTTTAAGTGCCCAGGTTCTTATTTTAAAATCATATTATTCAGAAGCTCTTATGATATTTTCAACATCTCAGTTTTGAATATAAGGAATGTATTTTTTTTTTTTTTTTGCCCTTGTGAAAATTCCATGTCTAGTGGGACTCCAAATGGGTATTTTCCCAGAGGGTAACCCTCAGGTTTTGAATTGCTAAGATCCAGCAAATATGTCTATAACATTACAAAGCTGGACAAACCCTGCTGAGATCATTGCTTGGGGGTATTGAGAACATCCTCAGCCAAACCAGACCAACTCTGACTACTGAATAAGTTCCATTATGGCCTATAGCTTGGGGTGCCTGAGTGGCTCAGTCGGTTAGGCATCCAATTTCAGCTCAGGTCATGATCTCATGGTCCATGAGTTCAAGCCCAGTATCAGGTTCTGTGCTGACAGCCTGGAGCCTGGAGCCTGCTTCGGATTCTGTGTCTCCCTCTCTCTCTGCCCCTCCCCCACTTGCGTTCTGTCTCCCTCTCTCTCTCTCAAAAGTAAATACCCATTAAAAAATTTTTTTTATGGCCTATAGCTTGAGAATGCTCCAGGAAGAGGCTCCTTCATATATCACTTCTCTCCTTTCTATCACTACTGCTACCATCACCTTATTCTAGGCTCTCACTTGGACTGTTGCAAGGGACACTAAACTGATCTCTTAAACTTCCATTCTTGTCCACACACAATCCCCACAGAACTTATAGTGATCTTAAAACTTAGATCCTATCACTGTCTTGCATAAAATTCTTCATAAATGGCTTCCCATGGCACACAGAATAAAATGCAAACTCCTAATATTTGCCTGTAAGACCTTGCATGATCTGGCCCCTGCCTACTTCTATATTAATGCATTTTTTCAATTATTCAACAAATAGTTATAAGTCTCTACCATGTTCAAGGTGAGTAAAACAGATGAAAATCCCTGCCCTGACATCTTGGTTTAGAAGGGCAGATAATAAACAAGACAAAAAGGTAAAATATATAGTAGGTTAGATAAAGTGAGTGCTATAGGGAAAAATAAGGCAGGAAAGAGGAATAGGGAGAGTAGTAAGGGGCAGGTCATTTTATTCAATCAAGGTCTTGGCAGGAAAGAGATGGAACTCTCAGACTGGATACTTTGAGGAGTGTTTCCTAAAGGAACTATTTATGAAGGTGTGGGCAAAATAGAGGTAAATCAAAGGATAGTGTACTGTAGGCTTCAGTTGTTACCCCTCAAACTTGAAGGGTCAAAAGAATGGAGAAATCATCAGAATAAGGAGCGACTGAGGATTATTTGGAGAAGTCTTCTGACAAACACTGTGATTTCAGATCAAGGGAATCAGCCACCCCTAGATGATTCTGCAAGGAGGGAATTGGGTTAATAAACATCCAGACTCTCCTTCTCTCTCAGATCTTCTGGTCTTTCACTGGCCAAACATAATAGAAAGCCAGAATAGCAAGGACGCCCAGCTTCAGGATGTCAGTCCTAAAGAGAGGAACAGAGAACAGGATGAAGAAATGCAGAGAGTCTGGAGGACCAATAGAACATATACAGTACAAGGTTGCAATTTTAAATTGGGTGGTCAGGGGATACCTCAATAAAAATGGGGAAAATGTATGTACACAACAGTACACATATCTTGAAAACATATTTTTTTTAAATTCATAGTATCACATTAAAATTATTGGCTGTGGAGATAGGGGATGGAAATGCAGGTTAAAGGAAATAAGTCAATAAGTAAACAAATAAATAAAACTAGTGACCACTTATGGTAATGTACCAGGAACCAAAGAATATGGTTAATTCAAGTATCTACCTCAGAGTAAAACACCACACACACACACACACACACACACACACACACACACCAAAAGTTTCCCAGGACTGTATATCATCCTTGGAAATTCTAATGCCACCTTCCTGCCTCAGATTGATTTCTGGTGGCCCAACACTACTTTAGAAGAATGTGGCTTCTTTACTGCACCACTAGTAACCACTTCAGAAATCTATAAACTTGTCAGGCTAATGATAGCTTAACTAAAATCTTCTTGCCCAGAAGAATCCAAAGTAATAGGATATGGCATTTGCCCCTCACACTGCAAGATTTTCTGTCTCCTTGAATTTTCCTCCAGTGCATCTATTTATATTCAAGCCAAGATCTCTCTGTCAGAAGTTGGTACTTGTCTCAGTCACAAATTCTCAGTTATGTGCTCAGCTAGAGTTGGCTATACAGTAATTGGTTTCTGCTTTCACAAGTCCATTAAATCTTTTGCGAAGGGCTAAGTAAAATGCCTCAGTTTTTCAGGTTCTTTTCATTCCTGTTTTCTTATCTTTATCCTTATTCTCTTCCTATAGTCTTCCTGGGGTCAGTCTATTGGCCTGAAGTTTCATTTTTCCACCTTGCTCAGACCCTAATAAGTATGACCTCCTGCTGCTAATTTACCCACTAACTTTTGACTTTTTGGACACTCTGTGCCTTCTATTGCCTTTGAGCCCAACTCTATCTTGCTTGGATGGTTCTGACTTGAAGCTTTGCTATAACCTTTTGTTTCTGGTTCCCTACCCTTACTCCGATTCTGGAATGCTCACACCAGCCCCTGCCTTGGGCACTGGGTCCCAGGTCCTTCCCCAGGACTACCTCATTCTTGTGCCAATTCCCTTTCTTCTGTCTCAGACTTACCTCGGCTCTTCTGATCCTGGATCCTACATTTGCACTCATGACTCACTGCCATATATATTCCGCAGGGCTGACAATCTCATAAACTTCTCCCCACTTGCCCTGCCCAGCCACAACCAAAACAACCAAGGACAGTAGTTTACATTTTGAAGCAGTGTCAGCACCATTTCATGAGCTGTTGGGAGGAGTACACGGGATGAGACCTTTTAGCCTAAATGGACAATATTTCCACTTACCAAATGGAAAATAATAACAATAATTACCAATAAAGAATTTTTTATGAGTGCTTAGTGCCACAGAGGGCAAAAGCCTTTGATATCACATGGAAATGTGAGAGAGCAGAGGATTTGGCTGTGAAAGAAGGTTTCAAAGGGTCATGTTATGCTTATAGTTCCCATTCTGAGCTTGGTCAAGGAGAGAGAGAGCTGCATTGATTTTCATAATGGAAAATAGATTTTTTTTCTATTGTGGGGGCAGTAGTGGGGACAAGGCAATGATTAAAAGGAAAAAAAACAATTAATTAAGAATCTCAGGAGTTAATGGAATATGTCAGTTGAAGTCCTCTAGATAGCATGTTTTTCTTCTTGATATGGAGGATTTATTTACACAGTTCCAGAATTCACATTAGTATTAGTGAGGATTTCACATGTAAATTTCCAGAAAATCCAAAGAAGTGCTAATTCTTTACACCTGGACGGTGCTTTAAGCAATCCTTTTTCCCTCAAGAAATCCTTTTTCCCTCTTAGCTTTTCATTATACAATGGGTAAAAAAAGCACAAATTTGGAAATTGCCCTTCCAAATGACATAAGTTACAATAAAGACAAGGTGTTTCTGAGAAGTTCCTTGCTTCTAAGACATAAGAGGCACTAACACCAGCCTTTTTATTAGCTGCTGTTCAGAGAAAAGGTATTATGTAAATCTAAGGCACAGTCTTATAATTTCCCATTATTATCACTATATATTGTTGAATTTGTTAAGTTAGGTTGATTATTGTTCTGATGTTTCCATAGGAAATGATAGCAGTTATCTGCCTCTATGGATAAAAGAGAAAGGTATCAGCTATTTTCTTATTTCCTAAACTACATGGAGAAATAAATATTTATTTCAACATTCTAAAAAAGTCCACCCAAAATGCTTTCTTACTACATTGGGAATGAGGAGTAGGGAAAAATATGAACCAAAGGTTAAAATTGAAAGGAGGCAGATTTCAGGTCAATACAATGAAAAGTTTTTCAAGTATTAAATCTGCTTCTAAATAGATAAGGCCCTCCACTCCTGAAACCAATACTACACTATATGTTAATTAACATGAATTGAAATTTAAAAAGTGAAAAAATTAATAGACACCATTGGCAGGGAGTGAGTTTTATGTCAGTGGAAGTATTCAAATATGTTAGGGAAATTGTGCAAGAGATCTCTGTATCAGCTAATTTGAATAATTTCTAAGGTCCCACTCAAGTCTGAGGGTTTTTTAAACAAAATTTCAAAGTATTTGGAGGAAAGGAATCAAATTTTTAGTTTTAATAGATGATTATACTCAAGAGCGTCAGAACCATTACACATTTACCCCTTTCTAAAAACACTTTTCTTATTTTGAAGTAATTACAGATTCATATAAATTGCAAAAATAGTACAGAGAAATCCCATTCATCCTTTACCCAGTTTCCCCCAATGGTTACATCCTACATAACTGTAGTACAATATCATAACCAGGATACTGACATGGTACTTTTATTAAAAAAATGTACTTCCCTGGGGCGCCTGTGTGGCTCAGTTGGCTGAGCGTCTGACCTCAGCTCAGGTCCATGAGTTCAAGCCTTGCTTTGGGCTCACTGCTGTCAGCGTGGAGCCTGCTTCTGATCCTCTGTCCCCCCTTCTCTGCACCTCTCCCTCTTGTGCTCTCTCAAAAATAAACAAAACATTAAAAAAATTGTACTTCCCTTAAATAGTCCGAGGTCACCAGAGAATTTTTTTTTCATTTTTTTAAATGTACACATGATTACATCATATTTTCATGAATGGGAACTGTGTTAGGTAGGAGTCTGTGTATGCATAAGGGAGTGTAGAAGAAATATACCTGCAATCTAAGATCCTCTACATTTTCCCACTGTTCTCTTTTTATTTCAGTTTCATAACTACTAGGTATAATGAAGTTCAATGACTTGATAATTATCAGAAAGCTGGTGAGGTTGCAGAGCAAGAACTAAAACCCAGGTCTAGCTGACTGTACATCTCAGATTTTGTGGAGACACTTCTGTATCTGTTGATTTGTAAGTGATGTGATGGTTAACAGGCTTCTTTAGACAAATACTGGGTGTTAAGTTATAAGTGGGAAACTGCCCTCTCTGCCGAAATGATTATAAATAGTAGTAAAAGTTTAAATCCAGGATCCCAAGAAAACATCTAAAAAATTGACCTTTGTTTATTATAAAATATGATGATGTCCAGGTGCACAAGGGGATTTGCTATATACAGTGGCAGCTTATATTGGGTTATGCCTGTTGTAGAAGAAATACATTAATAGTCTTTTTTAAACTTTTATTTTGAGATAACTATAGATTCTTATACAGATTTAAGAACTAATATAGTGAGATCTTGTGTACCTTTTACTCAGTTCCCCCCAAAGATATCTCGCAAAACTATAGTACAGTAGTATATTATATGTAATATACATTTATTATATGTAGTACTATAATACAACATATAGTACAACCAGGAAATAGACACTGATATAATACATTGGTCTCATTCATATTTTATTAGTTTTACATGTGTTCATTTGTGTGTGTTTGCATGTACTTAGTTCTATGTAATTTTTTAAAATTTTTTAAATTTATTTTATTTTATTTTTTATTTTTTAAATTTACATCCAAATTAGTTAGCATATAGTGAAACAATGATTTCAGGAGTAGATTCCTTAATGCCCCTTACCCATTTAGCCCATGTAATTTTATCGCATGTGTAGATTCTTGTGACCACCACCGAAGTCAAGTTACAGAACAGTTCCAGCAGTACAAGGATCTCTTGTACTACCCTTTTATAGTTACAGCCATCTCTCCTTCTCCCCCTTTCTAACTCCTAGCAACCACTGCCTTGTTCTCCATCTCCATAATTTGTCATCTTAAGAATGTTATATAAATTGCATCATACAGTATGTAACGTTTTGAAATTGGCTTTTTCACATACAGAGAAAGACAGATACCATATGTTTTCATTCTTATGTGGATCCTGAGAAACTTAACAGAAATCCATAGGGGAGGGGAAGGAAAAAAAAAAGAGGTTAGAGTGGGAGACAGCCAAAGCATAAGAGAATCTTAAAAACTGAGAACAAACTGAGGGTTGATGCGGGGTGGGAGGGAGGGGAGGGTGGGTGATGGGTATTGAAGAGGGCATCTTTTGGGATGAGCACTGGGTATTGTATGGAAACCAATTTGACAATAAGTTTCATATATAAAAAAAATTAAATTGGCTTTTTCAGGCAATGCAATTCCCTGGAGATTCATCCAAGTTGTTTTGTATATCAATAGTTTGTTTCCTCCCCACCCGTTTGTTTGATTTTTTTGTTTTGTTTTGTTCTTTGAAGAGTAGCATTCCATGGTATGCATTACCAGTTTGTTTAATCATTCATCTATTTAAGGACATCTGGGTTGTTTCCAGTTTTTGGCTATTATAATTAAAGCTGCCATAAACATTCCAGGCTTATATGTGAGCATAAATCTTCATTTCTTTTGGATAAATGCCCAGGAGTACATACAAATTCTTGTTCATATGTTATTTGTATGTTTAATTTTTAAGGCTCTGTTTTACTCTGTTATAGAGTGGCTGTACCATTTACATTAAACGTCTTCTATTGAGTAGTCACTTATTTATGCTATCTATGTTCCAGGTCCTGTGCTAAGTACTTAACGTGCATCATCTCATTTAATCCTAAAAAAAAAAAATAAAAACAAAAACAAAAACAAAAACAAAAACAAAAAACCTTGCGTTTTAACATAT